>NC_054385.1:72657752-72969002 GCF_017654675.1 Xenopus laevis
TAGGACTGGCCAGATATGGGATGACTTTGACGTAGTTGGCCAGCTTAAATACATTGCAATATATGGACAAACAATCCCTGTTTTGTTTAAAGGATAAGGCATTTTTCAGTAGCAGTATGCACAAAATGTCTGTCTTAAATATATTGATAATGGGTTGAGTGCAGAGGACTCTTGTGTGTGTGTGTGTGTATATATATATATATATATATATATATATATATATATATATATATATATATATATATATATATATATATATATATATATATATATATATATATATATATATATATATATAATGTTGCAGATAGGACCAGCTAAGTAAAAAAATAAAAATAAATTCACATAGTCTCATGGGGGAGACTGTTTTGGTTCTCTGTTTTTATCTTTGATTTCCTATCATGATATCTAACAGCAAATATAGTATGTATGAATGGGAGTGGACTCATATTATTTTTTAGATATATGAGCAGTCTTTAGACTCTGTGGCAGATTTAACAGTTAGGGATGGGACTGGTATAGTTTATCACTGTTGCTAAACTTTGCTATGCTGTAGGAAAGGATAGGAGTTAATGACTATAGCTCCTAGTACAAGTTATTCCAGGGACTGGTCTGATTTGTCATCTTGGAGTCAGGAACGAATCCCCCCCCTGAGGCAAATTGGAGAGTCTTCAAATGTTTTTTTTGCCTTCCTCTGGATCAACTAGCTATTAGGCAGGCTTTATATAGACTTAAAAGGTTGAACTTGATGGGTGTGTGTTACTGTGTTAGTATGTTACTGTGTAAAATGCATTTTAAAATCTTTTTGTAGCTGCCAACATAAAAAGATAGCAGACACCCTCCTTTGTGATTGGGCATCTCCGTGTCCTTCCAAATGCTGCCCCCACCCCTAAATAGAATTTGCCCTTTTAGATACATTATTATGCATTTAATACACATACTAATAGAATTCCAAGCATAATAATAATGGATGTTAATCACACTCAAAGTTTTTTCACCCGGGCACCAGCCCTGGGAAAATAAATTTGCACTGGTGGGGGGGGGGCTAAAAATACTTGTTTAAGGATAAAAAATTAGGAAATTAGTCGCCCTGTGGTGCTCACTGTTATAACCCCAGGCTGGTGCAGTTTTCTGCTAATAGGAGCACCGGCCCGGGGTTTCAGGTAAGTCAATCACTTGGGGGTGCCTAACATTTGGCACCCCAAGTGTCCCAAGCCTTTCCTTCTCCTTTGAATTAGACCCTTCCCAGGGGGGGACTTTGGGATCTCACTGACTGGAAACCCAAACCTGAAACAGACTCTAGATGGGAGGCGACAGTGGGAGAGAGCACTCTGATTTTAAGAAAGGAAACAGAATGTTGGCTATGTGTTTTGTTTGCATTTGTTGAGTGTGTGGAGACAAGAAGTGTGTTGTTCTTTCTATCGCAATGTTCTTTTTTTAGAACATTTTTATTTTTCAAAGTAATTTTTTTTCCAAGTCTCCTCCCAACTGGCCACTTTCTGTTCTGCTCTTTCATTTTCTTTTGCATTTGTCATTGTCATTTTTCCATTACCTCTCGGATTGTGTAATTTTCTCTTTCCTTGTCCTGTTTTTCTGATTGTTCTACTTGACTCGGCATGTGCCATTGGAAAGGTCTGACTTGTTTTAATATTGGTAGAGGAGTGTGTGGAGAAGGTGAACTCTGTATGAGAGGAGGGTAGTGACACCAATTTTGCTACAAAAAAAGTGGAATTGTGGCACTACACTATGTTTCTCATACTGACTGTGGTTTAAATTTATAGTGATCTATCCATTTATGCAGATCAGTGCTTTCCATCTCCTATTCCCCATAATGCACTGTGGTGGCTTTCATTTGCAACTGCAATAATTCTTTCCCAGAAAATTTACAGAACTGTGTATAAAAATAGATCTATACGAATATATTCCTATATTAAAAAAAAAAAAAATCGCAATCACTTAGTACAAGAATGAAGAATACACTACAGGGATTTTGTTTTACACCCACAGCAAAAATGCTATGCCCCCAATGTGATAATGATTTATAGTTAATGCTCACTAGCAGGCTACTTTTAATACTGTGTCTTACAATATATAACTAAATTAGTGAAAGCAAACACACCTATGTTCCTCATATGTACTACTTTTAATAAATCGCTTTCCCTTTGCATATTCAAGCAGAGTCCTTTTGTTTATAGCAACACATGTTTCAATGTGCTACAAGATGTGCTGCTGAGTCAGTGGAAAGAAACCAAGAAGATTTTGGAGAATTTATGATTGTGAAATAATGTATCATGGAAAAAAAAGAGAATCACATTTAATGCATTCAAGAAATGCAGGTTATAACTAGAGCCAAAAAGACATGATTTACTGAACTAGCTTTCTTAACTACTGCCAGTTGAAAGGGCTAACTCACAAGCATCTACTTTATATCAATGAACTGCATGCAATATGTGAATCCATGTCATATTGTTCAGTATTCTTCAATCGAGGGGGAAATATGCAGCATGTTAACAGGAGCATTAGGATCTAGGTATTGTCTACCTAGATCTATTTACCCAGTTTTTATTTTTATACTGAACAATTCCTTTAACTACAGTAGTCGATTTGCTTAGTCCTGAAAAAAAAATGAGGCTTACCAAATAGGTAGAAATTCTTACAGTATGTTTTGGTATTTCTCAGTAGTAACACAAAAAAATAATTTGTAAATTTGAAATCTGTTTTGCTTTTTTGTACTAGCAGTAACTATAGTTACTGCTCATAATTCAGGCGTGGTATTGCATTTTTACTTTTCTTGGGGCCCCCTGACTGCAGTACCCCCCCAATGGAAGCCCTGGTTCTGTTATCCAGAATGCTTAGAACATGAGCATTTCTGTATATTGGATTTCTGGGTAAGAGAATATCTGGATGAGAAATACTATACCTGTAAAACAGCCATACATTTGCCACTCACTGCTTCTATGTACCTTGCTGTGTTTTGTTATGAATATGTTCTGTTGTAAGAAGTTTCTATGTAGAGTGTCAAAAAATACTAGTACTGCATGTTTACCATTCACAACTTTACTCGTTTCATTTTGTCATGTTGTTCCAGGACCTTCAAAGCCAGTGATTTTCTAAGTGTGTATAACTGTGTTAGAGAAATGCACAACATTAAACACCACACATTAAAGCCCATTAAAGGGATCCTGTCATCGGAAAACATGTTTTTTAGTGCTTTTTAGTTAATAGTGCTACTCCAGCAGAATTCTGCACTGAAATCTGTTTCTCAAAAGAGCAAACAGATTTTTTTATATTCAATTTTGAAATCTGACATGGGGCTAGACATTTTGTCAATTTCCCAGCTGCCCCTGGTCATGTGACTTGTGCCTGCACTTTAGGAGAGAAATGCTTTCTGGCAGGCTGCTGTTTTTCCTTCTCAATGTAACTGAATGTGTCTCAGTGAGACATGGGTTTTTACTATTGAGTGTTGTTCTTAGATCTACCGGGCAGCTGTTATCTTGTGTTAGGGAGCTGTTATCTGGTTACCTTCCCATTGTTCTTTTGTTTGGCTGCTGGGGGGGAAAAGGGAGGGGGTGATATGACTCCAACTTGCAGTACAGCAGTAAAGAGTGATTGAAGTTTATCAGAGCACAAGTCACATGACTGGGGGTAGCTGGGAAATTTACAATATGTCTAGCCCCATGTCAGATTTCAAAATTGAATATAAAAAAATCTGTTTGCTCTTTTGAGAAATGGACTTCAGTGCAGAATTCTGCTGGAGCAGCACTTTTAACTGATTCATTTTGAAATTGTTTTTTTTCCCATGACAGTATCCCTTTAAAACAATTTCTTCAGTATTTCATGGTAAAAATATTTATTACAGGGTTAGTAGAAACACTGAGTTTCAACATCCAGCCTTGTCTGGCCTGGTCTTACTGTTTAAACTCCCACACAGTTTTCTCTTTAATACCAAACTCACATGTGTACATTTTTTAGCAATTGTCTCTTTATTAAGGAAAGGCAGACAACTTCCCATTTCAGTTTCCTGCTGAGCTAAATGGTTACGCAAGTATTCAGTGGTACGTGAGCACCAGAGGAACAGAGCTGCACAGACCCAGCTCCCAATCTCTTAATCAATGAACAGAGTCAAGGCCAACGATACAGATGTGGCTTTTCTGAGATTTTTGCAGGTTATGTTTATTTACCATTAGGAAAGAGACTAGAAGCAACATGTTTAATGGTTTAAATATTCATTCCTTCCTAAGTACTAACAGACATAAATCATACCTGGCCCATGTATATAGTGGTATGCTTTCATCGTAACATCCCATTTCAAACTTTATGAATAATGTTGTGCAGTTTTTACTTAAAATACAGCCATTGACTATTACTTCCTACTGTAGTCAAAAGCAAGCACAAAGCTTATGGGAATGACCATTGCAGACATCGCATGCCTTTCTAGGCTATTGCTTAGTCAAGTCGAGTTGATAGCACCAGCTGGTTGTCACGTTCGGCACCCTATATCCAGAACCTAAGCTAAGCTCCCTGGTCTCGGCTCTCACTTCTGCCTTTAACCACCGCCTTTCACCTCGGGAGGAGCCCTCGGCTAATTGGATCTGCCAGGTCTTAACAGAGAGAGGAGCAAAGCTAACGGTTCTGGAATAGCAAAGGGGCACAATCGTCTCACCAGGATACTGGAAGGAAGAACGCCACCAGGATCAGGCAAGCCGGGCCAGCACAAGCAGTTAGAATAGTCAGACAGGCCAGAATCAGGATTAGAGATTGTAGAATAGTCGGAGAACAGGCAAAGGTTCAGGATTGGAGAGATCAGCGTAGTCACACAGTAGAAACAGTCAGGAATCACCCAGGATAACACCCAGGAACTTGCTAATAGAACCTAACAACGGACAATTTGCTGAAGACTGAATTCCCCTTTTAACTTTGAATTTCGTGCCTGCACCTTTAAGAAATGGCGCGAGTGGAAGCAGTTACTACTTTAGAGAAACTCCCTTCTGTTGAGCATTGCTCTAAGTCTTGTTCTGGGGTACATGGTTCCCTATCGGCAGTTACATCTGCTCAAAAAAGAGCAGTAGATAAGAGCCATAGGGAAGTATCCAAATATCAGGTTGGGGACTTGGTTTGGCTATCCACAGGGAATATTAAGCTTAAAATTCCAGCTCTTAAGCGGGGGCCCAGATTTATAGGTCCATATCCTATTGTGGAGATTGTGAACCCAACCTCTGTTCGTCTTGAGTTACCTGACATATTTATGTTATCTAACCTGTTTCATGTTTCTGTGTTAAAAACAGCTATACAGGTCCACCAGCAATCATGTTCTCCTCCAGTGTTGGTGAAAAGTCTGGTCAAATCTGATGCCAGGGGAGACCACCTTAGGAGACGGGCCCCCTTCCAAATCTCCTGGTAAGCTTGAGGGTCCAGTGGCCCCCAATTGCATGGGTTTCCCCTGAGGGTTAGGAAACAAGGGAGTTGGTGACTCATCATTACATATAGTAGGGAAATCTGTATCCCCCTTCAGCCCGTCTTTCCCTTTGCCTCCTATCAATTTGGATGGCTAACCTCATGAGGTCATCCAAAGTGGATGAAGGAGGGTAATTAACCAGGCTATTTTTGACAGAGCTAGAAAGACCCACCCAGAATTAACTACGAAGAGCTGCATCATTCCACCCCATCTCAACTGACCAGTGGCGGAATACTGTACGATACTCCTCCAATAACTCTTTTCCCTTGACGAGTTTACGAATAGAGGAATCGGCTGAGCTAGCACAATCTGGGTCATCGTATAATATGGCCATGGTAGCAAAAAATGATTCTAGGGATAAACGGGCAGGGTCAGAGGGGGGTAATCTTAGTGCCCAGACTTGTGGGTCACCTTGTAGTAAGGTCATAACGAACCTTACTTCATCCTCACCAGTAGGGTATTTGTGAGGGAAAAAACTGAGGTATAACTTACATGCCTCTTGAAAAACAAAAAATTTACTCCTATCCCCACTAAACTTATCAGGAAAGGGGATTTTTGGGTCATGGGAAAAACCTCTATTACCAGGAGTAACTGACGGAACAGACCCCTCAGGAATCTCAGATTGCTATGCATCCAACCTCTAGGAAAGAGACCGGAGACCTTGAATAATAAAGTTCTGTTTTCCCTCTTGTTCATCAAGGTGCTGGAGGAGGGTCGAATACAGCAGTTCAGTGGTTTGTGGAATAGCGGGAGCTTCCATTTTCTTCCGTCTCATGGGCCCGTTGTACTGTCACGTTCGGCTCTCACTTCTGCCTGTAACCACCACCTTTCACCTCGGGAGGAGCCCTCGGCTAATTGGATCTGCCAGATCTTAACAGAGAGAGGAGCAAAGCTAACGGTTCTGGACTAGCAAAGGGGCACGATCGTCTCCCTAGGATACTGGAAGGAAGAACGCCACCAGGAACAGGCAGGCCGGGCCAGCACAAGCAGTTAGAATAGTCAGACAGGCCAGAATCAGGATTAGAGATCATAGAATAGTTGGAGGACAGGCAAAGGTTCAGGATTGGAGAGATCAGCGTAGTCACAGACAGGCAGGGTCAGGATTGGAGAGGTCAGAGTAGTAAGCAGGCAGGCAAGGATCAAACACAGTAGAAACAGTCGGGAATCACTCAGGATAACACCCAGGTAAAAGCTAACAATGGGCAATTTTCTGATGACTGAATTCCCCTTTTAACTGTTTGAATTTCGCGCCAATGCGCGCTGGCATCATCACGCCAGCGCGCCTGCGCCTTTAAGAAACAGACGCGCGCAGTGCGCGCCATAGGGGAACCCGGAACCAGGAAGGGAGCAGCGCAGCAGTGGGCGTCCACGCCAGGGACACGGCGCTGGACCCCGCTGCCCACTAGACCACCAGGTAACTTCCTTACACTGGTCCACAATGAAAATCAGGTCTAAACTGGTCTGCATGTATTTTACTCATTTGGTTGTGTGCTTATCAGTGGGGATCATTTAACAACACTTGGCAAATTTGCCCATGGGCAGTTATCTATGGCAACCAATCAAATTGTTGCATTTATTGTTCTACTTGCAGCTGCCTAGAAAAAAAACAAGCACTGATTGGTTGCTATGGGTTACTGCCACCGGGCCCAGTTTTGATAAATGAGCCCCAGTGTGTTTCATGCCACTTTAATAAAGTAGATCTCATTATATGGGATATGAGAACACAAATAGTAGTATATTTAACAAGGGTCAAAAGAAGAGTGAGCGTGTGTCTTTCTAAAGTAAAGGATTTTTTAAGCATTTAGGAGCGGTGAATGAGAGAGCAGAGTGGAAGAACTCCTACACAACACCATTTAAGGATAGAGGATATATGGAGGAACAATAACAGTTATATCAGCAAGGGTAACATGTAAAAAGTCCAAATAACTAAGACATTGCTGCTAGGCAGTCAGTGACATGAGCCTGAAAAATTAGAGAGAAAGATTTGAGTATGATTGGCAAATAGCTGAAACCAAAGAAGCTGATTGGTTGATATTGACCATCTGTTTAAATGGAGAAGAGAAGGGGCCCATGGGCTGAGCATACTGGAAGAAAATGAGGAGTTAGCAAAGTTTTTAAGCATAGGTTCTATACCTGGAGTATACCTACAACGGAGTATCATCTTTCCCCTACCTCCTTCTGTTGGGGTTTCTCAGGGCTCTGTCCTAGGCCCCTTATTTCTCTCTGTCACCTCTCCAGTCCATAATGAACACTGCCACCTCACCTGCTTATTTCCGATCTTGCCACACCTTGTGTCTCATTCCATTCCCCTTTAGATTGTAAGCTCTTTTGCACAGGGCCTTCCTCACCTTTTGTACCGGTACTGGTTGTTATGTATATAACTCTGTATGTTATATATATGCAATTTATGTGATTTCTTTGTTTAAGCGCACTCATTTTACAGTGCAGCGCAATATGTTTGTGCTCTAAACATACGTAAATAATAAAAGTATGTTTGCCATAATTACATAGGTTATTTAGATTCAAAAAAGAAAAAACTGGCATAAAGTTCGACACTTCAGCAGTTTCATAAAACTGTAACATGTATGTTGTCCCAGACAAGAAAATTAATCAGTAGAAAAATGGTTGTTGGCAAAGCTAAACCTGTATCAGATGATCCAAGCTATGACTAGTACTGCAATAATTATAACCACAATCGGTTTTGCTCAGTTGTTTGCAAACCATATGTGTACATAACAAGGATTAGCCTATTTTTCCTGAGTCATTTCAATGAGACTGACCTGGGGGAAGATGAGATGATGTAACCTACCTGTAATTAATGTGTAATGTCACAGTCACATGGTTTATCTCATTAGTCAGAGTGACTTGTTTTCCCGTACATATTACTGATTATGTGTGAGAAGAGATGACATTTCTCTGACATACACGCCTAATGCTTTGTGTTATGCCTATTTCAGCACTAGTATATATGTGTGTTTTCAGGCATCTATTTATAGGATTTCTATGCTATTTATGTAGCACAATATACAAACACAATAGTTAAGAACAAATGGAGCTTTTGTGAAGGACAGTATCCACATACATTTCTATGTGCCCCTTCACCCTAGCTAAACTGACCCCTGTTGAAAGGTAGAGGTGGAGCCAGGTGAAAACACTTCCCCCTACCCAGACCACATGGCCCTGAAAGGTGTCAACCCGCTGAGTATAATGCTAATAATGTTTGTTAAAATTCTTTGAAAAAAAATAGATTTAAACCAAATACAATCAATGCAAATCAACATATATTAAATGTTTAAATACAGTATATTGGAACCATTTGCCAAACATTCTGGCATTCTTCCATATGGCAAAGTGAGAACCTTGTTTCAGGCGACAGTTCCCCACAATTACCAGGGACGGCAAAAACCACTCCTGGTACTTTAGCATAGTTCACAACATTTGAAAAATAGAAAGCGGGACAAAAAGTTCTGCCATGAGCAGAACAGCGAATTTCTGCCCACGTCCATTATATGGCCAGACACCCCTAAACACCACATCATTTTACAAAAGTTGGCAGGTTATGAAAAATGTTAACACATTTCTGGGTTTTTTACTAGGGTCATGTTTTCTGTGGTATTACAGTTTTGCTTCTCTTAAATAGTTACAATTGTATCTTTGCTTATCTTAAATTGTTACAAATGTATCTAAGTGCAGCTGAGTGTAGTTTGGGCCAAAAGCCTCTTATTTCATTACATTTCAGAAACTTTGCATCTTTTTCTGGTCAAAGAATAACTCGGGACATTTCAGTAACAATCCAGGACTGCGGGTTAAGCTGTCAAAATCAGCACTGTCCAATATTGTTTGCACTTTGCACCCTACCCTGTGGTTTATACACTTTATAACGGTGGTAAGCTCTCCTCTAGCCAAGATTCAAATCCCCACAATGCCTTACATGTTCTGTGATTAACATACCTGAGAAGTAGTTCATAGAAGGGTGCAAGGTATTAAGGGAATGGGAATTTTGTTTAGGACAGTTGCTTAGAATTTTATTTTTCAAAATAAAATAGTTTTCTGTTATTTAAGTGTACATCCCTTTTATTGTTTAAAATACTGCATCCCAAACTGAAATGGTAATGTTATTTAATTTCCTTTGTTCCCTGGTGCTAAACATAACTGATGCTTGTGGTCATGCCAATGGGTAGGCATTGATCTTATTCAGGTCTACCTTAAGTAATGTTACCTCAGTTCTAAGTTGTGCACTTGTAAATCTTCCCACAGTGGATTTTAAATGTATGCATATAATACTACATATAGGGGGTTCCGAATCGCTCCAATTCGAGTTTTCAAATGTAAATTACAAAAAAAAAGCAAACATCATGAAGGCTACAAACATCTTAAAATGGTTCAAGGGACCTGTGCCATTAACTTCTACATGACCTTGACAGGTTTTAGCTGGGAACACCTGGGAAAATTTTTCAAGAAACAACTAAGCAATAAAGCAAGATAGTACTACAAATGTCTGGAAAATGTTCATGAGTGAATTGGCTTTCTTATCTTAATTTGTACCTAATCTCTTTTCTTTGTCTACAGTCACCTGATCACCTGATTTTTTTTTTCCTTATCTGTTTCTTTATCTTGTCAGGGAGGCGTACACATAAGAAACTAAACTCTGCAAACATAAACCTAATGGGCATACCATGGGGTTGCCACCTAGCTTTTTTTTAGTTTACCGGCCTGGCCAATAAAAATGATGATCGGGGGCCAGGCGCCCAGCTGGCCATAACGGCCCTCCGCCTCGTGCCTCTACTTGAGCGTGCGCATGCGCACCTACGTGAGCACAAGCATGGGTGCTGAACCACCGTGTCACCCCCTCCCCGTGAGCGCGCATGCGTGCTGACCCATGCGTCACCAACCTTGTAGGTGCACAGCAACAAGCCAGATTCTAAATCCCTGACTGGGGTAGGCAGTAGTGAAAGGTACGTACGTGCCTGGCGCCCCCAAAGCTTTGCACCCTTGGCACATGCCTACTCTGCCTACCCCTAGTTCTGGCCCTGATGATGGTTGATCCCAATGTTATTAATAGGGAAAAATTACAAATATATAGGAAGGCTGGCAACTCTAGCATACCAGCCCACGGGATCAGGACCGTATCAACAAGCCATTGCGGTCCCCAATTGGGTGGGAAAATCAAACCTGCCTGGTCTAGATCCGACAGATTTTTGGCCAGCAAAAACAAAGGTATTTGAGGTCAGGGCCGGGCCAAGGGGTAGGCAGAGTAGGCACGTGCCTATGGCGCAAGGCTGGGGGGGCGCCAGGCACGTACCTCTGTCGCATACCCCCAGACTGGTGCCCGACTCTCTGTGTTTTTTTCCGTCTTCTTGCGCTCCTGTGCATGTGCTAGAATGCACGATCACACCAATTCGCGCATGCGCACATTCGCGGCAATTCACGAATGCGCAGGAGCGCAAAAAGAAGTAAAAACCACATCTTTCTTGCGCATGTGCACTCGGGCTAAGCCGGCGCCGTGTCCGCCTGCTTGCCTTGGGCGCCTGTGCAGCACGGCACGGCCCTGTTTGAGGTTGCTTTTTTTTGGGGTGGGGGTAAGTCTGATTTTCCACAATCATACAAATGGAAGACAACAGATAGAATATATGGCTAAAAGTATCCAGATAACATCCAATCTAGCATTTCAAACTATTACTATGAAGTTGGCCCTCTTATTTTCTGATTTAGCAAACTCTATGCCTCTGGGAAGGCTTTCCATTAGATTTTGGAACATTGTTGGTGGGATTTGCTTCCATGCAATTACAACAGGCCTGGCTCCCAACAGGATTTCCAATCCATGTGATTTTTTTATGATTTTAGGGTTATTTGTCTCTGCTCACCCATAAAACCCTCATGCACCTTACAAATAGTTCTAGTGCTGACATTGTTTCTGGAGACAGTTTGGAACTCATCAGTGAGTGTTTCAACTGAGGTCAATTTTAGAGTGTCCAGATAGGTTTGGCAGAAAATGTGGCCATATACCGGTACTTTTGGCCATGGATTGTTTGAGTAGATGGTTTATTGACTGTAACACTTTCTGATATAAAGTAAATTAGATTTATGTTTCAATGCTTCTTTTATTCACTAAGCCATCTTCTTTTGATTTCAGGCAAAGGCAAGCATCTTTATTCTAATGCCAGTGACATAGGTTACTAAGTGGATTTGTTCTGTTTAGTTGTTTTAGGTTGCTAATAACAAGCTCATCTGCCTCTCCCTATTCTCAGCCCTTCACTCTTTCACTTTCTATCTCCTCCTCCCTACTCTCCCATTTTCCTTACTCCCAGCTCTTCCTCGATCTCAGGGAAAGTCCCAAGATTATATTTAATATTCTGCTCTACTTATTACTGTATATTTCAGACATTTTTTATGCCTGGCATACTTGAGCTACAACTAGTGTACTATTTAGTGGAACGTAATTGATTTATAAAGAGATTATATGGTAGGAAATAGACAAGTTTATGACCCCTACAATTGAGAAACTAAAAGGGATATATACAATATATACTGTATGACACAGCGGTTCCGGCTGCCTTTTACATTTATATACTGTTTCTGAGACACCAGGGCAGATGTTTGGAAAAATATAAAGCATTCAGGTGTAATTCTGCTGGAAGACAACTTACTATGCACTGAGTGACACAGTCAGAACTGAGCAGCAGTGTTTATTCTCTCATACATTGCCTATTACAATTTGTACAACCTATATAGTCTCCCATGTCCTGGTAAATTGTACACCACCTTACTATCCCCCTTTACCAATTTCTGATTAGGCTTGTTTGAATATCTTTTTTCATAAAGCTTGATTGGTTGACCACCGTGCAGCAATGTGGTCATAAAAGGGACCTATGCAAAACTGTGATGTTGAGGACCACATCAGCATGTTTTCCAGTCTCTTCAGTTCTGGAGATGCCTGCATTGCATGGACTCTCTGTGTGATCAGATGTTTGGGCAGAGGACTGAAGCCTCTGATCCTTTACATTCTGCTGGCACCAGAACCCACTGGTGTTTCTCTGAGTGCCTCCTCTAGCCAGCTTGGATCTGACTTTTTTTCAAAAATCTAAAAATTTGCAAGCTCTTCAAATCCATAATTCCCTTTTGCTTTACCATTTATTCTGTGTATAGTCTACATATCCATGCCACTTTTATAGACCATAGTTTTGTAAAGCATTTGCCGTACATATAATTTCCAAAGGAACAAACACTTCAGTGAGAGCTGTCAACCTTCTTGCAACTTAATGATCAAGGGACATACTTTTTTGGTGTGAGAAGTAAGTAGTATTTTAAATCAACAACATTAAGAGAATGTCAGCTACGTTTGCCTGCTTGAGTTGGAATTTAGGTCACATTAAGGCCAAGGGCACACAGAACTTTGTCTTTGTGCTCTAAGCCTGCAAATTTTTTTCAGGCTGAGAGAAGTGAATTCACTCCATTCCCCCAGTTCCATACAACTGAACCCATACTCATTATAGATCCCATAACTGTAGTACATTGATGCTGCATAGATCCTATGACTGATATCCTTTTTCATAGACATCCGTGGTGAGACCATTAACTGTCCTTTCTCTACTCCAAAATAAGCTAACGTTGTTTTTAGGGCTGTAATTTCTATACATATCTGCAATTTAGCAGCTACTTTATGTTAGCAAATCAGCCCCACCTTTTTCTTTTAACAAACTCTTGATAATACCAATAATATTCAGGAACCATTAAGGATTTCCCAGATATGACCAGCTGCTGCTGCCAGTCATACAGCCAGGGGCGTAACTACAGGGGAAGCAGCTGCATGAGGCCCTAATTATTATCAATTTCAACATATATTGTTAAACGGCACAACCGCTGCAAATGTTGGGGGCCTTAAAATGAATTTGCTGTGTGGGCCATTAACATATAATTATGCCACTGTTGTGAGCCTATGGCATACAGCAGCATTTTGATTTTTGAATATAATAATTATTAAAGGTATAACAGCACAGTACAGTAGTGGGGTACATTTCAGACAAACTGATTCATACAGAAGCTAAAGAGCATGTTGCCCATAAAAGCTGAAATATCTGAAAAGAACCAATCTCCCCTCTGCATCCCATCATCTGTTTAGGCCCCCATTAGCTCATAAGAATGTAACAGGCAGAATGCTGCATTAGTTACTTATGTGCCAATGTCATACGAATTTGTCTGTTTGTACAAAGTTAAAAATAAACATTTTGATCATCCAAGCACAATCTGTAAATATGATCAATACATTGGTTTTGCTTTTGAGCAGAGAAGGCGTTATTGGCTGGCTTTATATGCAGTTGATATCAGATTGTAAGTTCTATGGGTGAGCCTTGTACTCTCTGAACTGTGAGTTTTTGTTCAAATGTTCTGAGTACAGTGGGAGGGAAGGAGGCTTCCTGGAAATCAGACTGTTGAGACATATGCCTCTGTTACACAACACTCCACAGCTCAGCCAAGCCAAACATGGAAGTGAACCTCCCTCTCTCTGACGTGCTGGGATTTTCACGCCATAATGTTCTTGTGCTATGCATATCGAATTCAAGGGAAATCCTGGTAGAGCCGACAAAAAATTAAAGCACTTGGGTGCAGAACCCCCGAGAGAGGCTTTCTAATTCCTCAACTATTGTATTTAACATTGTTTTGTATTGTATTTCTAATTAGAACAGTACAACAGTGCTTAATTTCCCACAAGTAAAGTGATTCAATGAGAAAGGAGGAAATCATATTCTTTTCTTCAGTACTACTGTGCAAACAATGTTTCCCTAACTTCAGCCTGACACTAAGGAGGCATCGCAAATAGATTTTATTCTCCCATAACAACATTATATCTGTATACATTTTAGTTAGGACTGATTTATTCCTTATAGTACATAGGTGTCAAGCCTGGTGTAGTCCTGAATTATTTGCTCTGCTACATACAGCACCCAGAATCCTCTCACAGACAAAGATTATATGGGCAGTTGGGAGTTCCAATATAGTTACACACATATAGAATGAAGTATGCTGGAAATAAAATACTACTTTGATGAGTAACAAATGGTCAGTCACAAACGAGGCCTAAATGCCTAAGTGTTGTAATAGCACATAATCAAGCCTCCACATTTCAGCAGGTGAAGGTTTAGAGCTTGAGGATTATGCTAAAACTAGAGGCAAACTATACCATGCAGTATGTGGGCACCATTTTCTCATAACTAAAATCTTCTGGTGAAAGTATTTCATTCTAACCCTTCCCAGATTCAGCATCTTACCATGAAACCCCCTTTGCAGATCTAAAGATAACAAAGGTCTTCCCATCAGTAGTGATGCATTTTTGTGAAGTATTTATTTGCATGCACAATAAGGCAAACCACTCTGTGCTGGATAATACATTGAATACAATATCCCATGACAAGTAGAGGACTACAAAAATATTCTTAGTCAGTGTTTGCTCACAGGTATGGGATCTGTTATCAAGAATGCTGGATCACCATACCTTAAGTCTGCTAAAAAAAAAAATGTAAACATTATATGAATACAATAGGATTGTTTCACCACCAACATGTATTTATACAGCTTAGTTAGGGTCAAGGAGAGTTATTTGCTTGATGAACTCCACGAGAGATGACCCATAATACTTTCAGAATTTCGGGTTCTAGGAGAAGAGATCCCCCATACCATAGAGTATTCCTAGGGGCACTGCTATGATGTGAGTTCAGAAAATTGCCTCAGGTGGCAGCAGCCCATAAGTTACCAGGGGCGACAAAAAGCCCCTCCTGGTAACTTTAAGTGCTGAATTAAGATTTATATCCTAGTGCAGCCTGCACATCTGGCCACTCCTATCTTTCACCTCAGGATGGGGTGCAAAGGAGGTGCAGGTAAGTGTTTGGAGGGGAGGACACCTACATGCCTTCTGCCCACCCTTTAGAATTTAGTGTACCCTAACGCAATACCCCCCTCCCTGCTGGTTGCAATATCACATTTGTACCCCCCTTATGACAGATACATATGGATTAAATTAAAGGGGTGGTTCACCTTTAAGTTAACTTTCAGTATGGTTTATTCTAAGCAACTTTTCAATTGGTCTTCATTTTTTCTTTTTTATTGTTTTCGAATTATTGGCCTTTCAACTTTCAAATGGGAATCACTGACCCCATCTAAAAAATGCTCTACAAGGCTACACATTTGTTGTTATTGCTTCATTCTATTGCCCATGCTTCTATTCCTGCCATCTCCTATTCAAATTTAAATCAACGCATGGTTTCTAGGGTAATTTGGACTCTAGCAACCAGATTGCTGAAATTGCAAACTGGAGAGCTGCTAAAAAAAAAAAGCTAAGTATTCTCAAAAACCACAAATAATAAAAAATGAAGTCCAATAGCAAATTGTAGTATTACTATCTACATCATACTAAAAGTTAATTTAAAGGTTTCTTTTATGTGCATTTTGAAATCCAATTAGCTTGTTCAAGTGAATTTCAAAACAGAGCTTCCAAAACTCACTGCTCTGCACTCAGAAATCTGTATAGTGCACACAGGTGAGGTGACTATTGGGATTGTACCCAATTCACTGACACTGTATTGCAAATGTCAAAACAAAGTCTTCACAGTATCATGATGAGCTTTCGACACTAAGCTTTAGTTCCAGGATGCAACTGGTAAGATTATACTGTTATCTCTATATGGTAAGTAATTTCTGTGATTTATTTTACAGCTCTCTGCTTAAGTGTAAACGTTAACTCCATTTATTGTATGTTAGTCATAGGGACGCTGTACATAAAAAGAGGTGCATCAGCTCTATTACAGTAACCATATGACTTCCCCAAAACATGTCCGTGTTTATGTGCACCAGCTTCTCTACTTCCTCTATGTAAGCCACTCTTTACTGTAAAGGTTGCCTGGTGAATTACAAGTTTCCAGTACACATGCACAAGAGCTTACGAGAACATTTTATATTGCTGGGAGGAAAGCATGGTCGTTGGTTTTGGATAAAACACTGTCACCCTATGATGTATTGTCGCGTGCTAAGGGAGGCACGTATCTTAGTACAATAGGATGTCTTTAGCAACTCTTTAGGGCAATGTGACATTTAGTAATTTGCCACCTGCAGGAGATTGCCTCTGCCATAGTTGACAAAGTGCCCCAAATACCTTTTAATTCAGAAGAATGTGGATCTTTTAATGCAGCAATGTGGCTTACAAAATGATTAAGCCTCATATAATGTGATTTGCATGCAGGGGTATCCATTTTTCTTCATTAAAAGGTATTTTATGTTGCTTTGTTGCCTGCCGGAGAAGCAATCTCCTCTTTTTAAATTAAATTTGCTTTCATACTATTCATACACCTTACAAAGTAGTTTGTGGAAACATCCTGAAAGATATGGTAAAGGTATGGGATCCATTATCCGGAAACCTGTAATCCAGAAAGTTCTGAATTACAGAAAGGCGGTCTACCACAGACTCCATTTTATCAAAATAACCCAATTTTAAAAAAAAAATCATTTTTCTCTGTAATAATAATAAAACAGTTTGATCCAAACTAAGATGAAATTAATCCTTATTGAAGGCAAAACTAGTCTATTGGGTTTATTTAGTGTTTACATGATTTTCTAGTAGACTTATAGGGATTTTTTTTTCCAAAACACTTCAGTTAATAGTGCTGCAGACATTTGTACTGCTGTACATCTTATATTTAATTTTGAAATCTGACATGGGGCTAGACATATTATCAGTTTTCCAGCTGCCCCCAGTCATGTGACTTGTGCTCTGATAAACTTCAGTCACTCTTAAGGCTAGGGCCACACGGGAAAATTCAGGGAGATTGGTCGCCTAGCGACTAATCGTCGCGTCTTTGAGGCGTCTAATCTCCCTGAATGGCTCGCTGGTATCTCGCACCCGCTAGCGTTAAAGTCGCCTGCGCCTATTCACATGCGGCAACATGTTTTTCAAAGTCACTCAAAATTGCCTCGAGAGGAATTTTCGAGCGACTTTGAAAAACGTGTCGCCTCGTGTGAATAGGCGCAGGCGGCTTTAGCGCTAGCGGGTGTGAGATACCAGCGAGCCATTCAGGGAGATTAGATGCGGCGATTAGTCGCCAGGCGACTAATCTCCCTGAAATCTTCCCGTGTTGCCTAGCCCTACTGCTGTACTGCAAGATGGAGTGATATCACCTCCATCCATTCGCCCCCCCCCCCAGCATCCTAGCAACAGAACAATGGGAAGGTAACAAGATAGCAGCTCCCTAACACAAGATAACAGCTCCCTGGTAGATATAAAAACAGCACTCAATAGTAAAAATCCAAGTCCCGCTGCGACACATTCAATTACATTGCGTAGGAGAAATAACAGCCTGCCAGAAAGCAGTTCCATCCTATAGTGATGGCTATTTCTGAAAGCACATGTCCAGGCAAAATCACCTGAGATGGCTGCCTACACACCAATATTACAACTTACAGTATAAAAATTACACTTGTTGGTTCATGAATAAAATTTTATATGGTAGAGTGAATTAATTGCAGTGTAAACAGTGCAATTTAGAAATAAAAACGAGACCATAGAAATCATGACAGAATCCCTTGAAGGTATGAAGATCAATATTACAGAAAGATCTGTTATTCAGAAAGCCCCAGATAATAGGTCCCATAACTGTATACTAAAAATGAAAAATATAATTTTAAGTTTCCATTATAAATGACTTAAAAAGATGTCAATGGTTTTAAAGAAAATTGTAAATGGAATTCCAACTGAAAGCAGTCTTGGTTTATTTTTCTGCACTCTCTGCTGGTTGTGGCTTTTGAAACCTTGTAGGAATCAGTCACTTTCCCTCTAGCTCTGCCTTCTGCTACATTATTTCAGAAGTCAAAACCAGCACAACAAAACATATAAAGGCCCACAGATACTGCCTCCAACAGCAACTACTATGGGAAATTGCCTAGAATTGCTTTTTTTTTTTACATTGTAAATAGTTTGATTTACTTTAAACGTGAGGCTTCACATTTTTGTAAAATGCTAAAAGCATTATCAGCATTCATTTGCATGAAAAATGTTACCTGTCAGGTTCTGCTGAATCCTGCTTTGCTATACAGGTATTGGATATGTTATTCATAAAGCCATTATACAGATGTCCCCAAACTACAAGAAGACCATATACCATAGACTCCATTTTAATTAAATAATTCACATTTTTAAAAATGTTTCCTGTGTTCTCTGTTGGGTATAATGAATGGTTAGTTGATTTTTTAGCAGACTTAAGATATGGTAATCCAAGAGAACCATACAGAAAGATCCCTTATTCGGAACCCCCCCCCCCCCGAGAATCTGGATAACATGTCCCATACCTGTACTACAAATTTTGCCACGTAAACCATGTATATGTATTACCATAGGGTTGAGTGGAATAAACTGTTTGATTTTATTCAGTAGAATCCACAGTACAATTTCATCACTTAGACAAGAGCAAGTAACATTAATTTATCAAAAAGTATTAATAAACTCTTTTTCTGGCATTCAAGCAATGAAAATATTAGAGCAAGATCACATCAGCATGCTTTAGATGTGACAGCTGGCAGTTAAGAAGACAAGGAAATTAAGAAGCCCATACATTATAAGCCACATGCAGGGATGCCTCTGCCATAAGACAAGGTAAGAATACTACCTTTAAAAATTGGCTTAAAGTGCTCCTGCAGTGCTCTTGTATAAGAAACTCCTTCTAAATTGTATTGAGACACGGGGAGGTAGAGTAAATTAGGAGAAGCTCATGGTGCAGAGCTTAGTATCCCTCCTTGTCCTGGGAGAGAAAAAGAAAAAAACAAATATTATTCCCTCTACCCTTGGACTCAGCCAGAAGTCCACACATGAACCATGCATTATTTGAATACTACTAAATACTATATTAAATACAGTATTACTAAATACATTTTTTTTCATTTAGGTTGTTAAATGAAAAAGGCTGATTTAAGGATAATGGGCCCCCTATGCTGTGTAATTAAGCACAAAAAGCACATCTTTTGAGAAAACGTCTCTGTTCGCTCCTTAATATACACCCCTTCTAGTTTGATTTGTCATTTCAACAACCAGTGGCCTCATTTATAAACAGTGGGCAAATTTGCACCTGGTCAATAACCCAATGCAACGAATCAGTGAATAGCTTTTTTTTAGCCAGCTGCAGGTTGAACACTGTAGCTGGCTGAACAACCCAGGAGCAAATTTGCCCACTGTTTCTAAATGACTCCCACTGTTTTTCCTCTTTACTGAACTCCAGCATAACTTCACACATTGACTTCCTATCTCACCACGGTCTCTCCCCCTCTCTATATTCCATCTCATTCTTCTGTCCAGTTTCCCCTGCCGCATCTGTGCATACCCCCACTCCACTGCCACTATGGGGGTAATTATCTCCCTATATCACCACCACCTATCCTTTTTCTGTCTAATTGGCAATAACCCTCTGTGTTTCCTGTCTAACTATGGTACTTACCGTCTCTTTCTATTTCTTCTAGTGCTTAACTCCTGTCCCCTCCACCTTATCCCCCTCCCTTGTCTCACACAAGACTCCCTTCATGTATAACCTTAGTGCTTACTTTACAGATCTATACCCAGTGTATACTCCTCTTCCCTATTATCTGGCTCCCAGTGCTTGCCCACTCCCTACTTAACAGTTTCTAATCTACTTCTTTTCCTAGCTCACCCCTTTGCCTAACCCATCTATCTTTGTATCTCACACGCTCTGCCTACCCTTCTACTAGATTGTGAGCTCTTCACATTGAGCTCTGGCCTTATGTCTTGTATTTGTCCAATTGTAGCACTGGTTTATATTCTTGTCAGTCCATTGCTCAGTGCTGTGTGATATGTTTGATCCTTTATAATGAAAGGATAATAATAATCGAACTACTTATCGCCTCACTACCTAGTTATCTCACCAAGTTCTACACCCTTGTCGTTCAATTTCATCCTACGGCTTGCCCCTCTCTCCTTTCCTATGCCACCCCTAACTCTTTCTATTTCACCACATGCTCAGTTCATGTGGTATTTATAATATTTCAGTCTTTTTCTCATTAGCACAACAGATACCTAATATTTCTATCTTTTTTAGCCTTTTTTAGTGCTCTGAGTCTTCTTTAGTGCTCCTCCCTTTCTTTCATCATCTTCCTGTGGTCTCTCTCTCTCTCTCTCTCTCTCTCTCTCTCTCTCTCTCTTCCTGCCGTCAATACCTCAAATGTTTTGCTCTGTTTCTGTCTCCCCTCCCTGTTGACTTGGAAGGAACTTGTTTTCCTAGCTGGGTGAGATTAGCTAACACTCCCCACCCCCTTTGGACTTCACCCTTTTTCAATGACCTCAAGTTTTTCGAGAAGGGAGGGAGCAGGGAGGGGACTTGAGCATATATATAAACATGGTGACGAGAGAGCAGCACTACAAGGGATTTACTGTGTGACGAGAGCTGCTTGGCTGGGTCAATATGTCCTCTATCCTGGATATTCACACTCTCTATCAGGTATGGCTGCTCCTGAAGCTTCCTTAACTGTAATTTTCCGCTTGATCAGCTTTCCTTGTCTCTTTCAATACAGCAGTCTGCTAACAGGTGGCTTTATGTGGATGACTGAAGCTGGGTAAAAGAGTAGCTAGAAGATTGACGGGTTGTAAGGGTTGAATGTTTCAAAAATGATATATAAAAACTGCCTTGGGCAGAAATAAAAATATATTTTAGTGCAGGAGCCAGAAAATAAGAGCAGAACCGTAGGCAGGATTTTTATGTCAATAAAAGAGAGAGAATGGTCTAATGAAGGATTTCATTCTCTATATAATACTGGTAAATTATCTTAGACTTTCAATATTGTGTTCAGTAAGTCACATCTGTTCCTGCCCCAGCTGTTCTTACAAAATGATTTTACCATTTGTAAACACACAGATAATATATAATGTACCTCTTTGTGAATTAGGCGACACGGTGTATAAACTGCAACCAGTGTTTTGTTCTGTACCTTTGTTTTCAAGCAGAATAAACATCATAAACACATTTGGCTATATAACATTTGGTCAGGTAGTGATGGAGATTTTGTTATAGGATTATTGCCCCAGAGACCTTTTCTTTAGGTGCTGGCTAGAGTAATTTTTTTATTTTTATGTTTCCTTTTACAGTTTCAGTGTAGCAGCAGCAGTGCAGGTGTTTCCTGTATGACTGTTTGGCAAGAAACAGGCTCAGACATTCAGCTTCAGTTGTTAGGAAAATTAATTCTGGGTGCTGCTCTGCATCATCAGAGTTGATACAACCTCTCCCTGCTGAACCGGATTATCCCCATTCTCCCATCTCTGATCTAACGAAATTCTCAGCTTCTCTGGCATTACGTCTTACACTCTTTTCTTGTCTTCCTGTTACCCGTGCACTCCCATCCCTGTCTGCAAAATTTTACTTTTTGTCCATATCTATCTATCCTCTTATGTCTCTTTTTCCTTTACTACTACTTTTCACTTTTGACACTTCACCTGTTGGGACAAACTGTTCACAAAAGCACCTTCGTTGACTCAAATAATAGTCTCCTGGGACCTGCTTGTGCTTGTGGGTCAGGAAAAACTTGCCCTCTGTGCCACTGCCCTTAAATGTCAAAAGTTTTTCATTAGCACAAGCTGAGCTCAGGTCCCATAGGCCTGTAACAGTCACAGCCTCTGTAGCCCTTCTAATTATTCCCCTCGTCACACAGTGTCTGTATGTATGTCATGTTGCTGTCAACTTATTTTCCCATAGCTGTTCTCCACTCCCTTTATGTCTGTTATTCCCCATTGCCTTTTTGTCATCATCCTTGTATTTACCACTTGCTCCATCCCCAGCTTGTGCTCCTATTTATCAGTGTTATATTCCATATCTTTAAAACACTCTGCAATTTTTCATGCACCTTCATACCAAAGTAGGCCTTCTATATAATAGGTATATCTATCGGTTGCCTTCCCTTCTCCTTCCCCTTATTTCTGTGCCTGTCTGTAGCACTATCATTGCATTTTGGCTGTCCACATACTGTATTAACCATTTACACAGAACTTTATATAAAAAGGTACTTTACTGATAAAAAAATCATGCAGACCCTTTTTTACTGTATAGGTAAGTTCACACGAGAAGATTCGGGGAGATTTTGTTGCCTGGCGACTAATCGCCTCTTCTTCTGGGCGACAGTCTCCCAGAACTGCCTCCGCCTGTCTTCCCATCCGCTATAATGAAAAGTCACCTGCGCCCAAAGTCGCCCGAAGTTGACTTTGGGCGACTTCAGAAAACGAAGCGTCGCGTGTGCTTTAGCGCAGGCGACTTTTCATTATAGCTAATGGGAAGACACGCGGAGGCAGTTCGGGGAGATTGTCGCCCAGAAGAAGAGGCGATTAGTCGCCAGGCAACAAAATCTCTCCGAATCTTCTTGTGTGAACTAAACCAAATCTGTCCCCCAAGGTTTGTACCCTCTGTCCCTGTAACTAATATCATCCTAATTTTATTCCTTAGAACTTGCGCAACCTGGATCTTTCAGAAGATCTTGATTCCCCTAGAGAAGGGAAATTACTTAGTACTCAACGAAGACATTCCTGTACCCCTGAGCTTGATGATCTGTTCAGGCCCTCAAGTGATACCTGGAACTATGACCTTCTTCGAACCCCATTCAGAAGCGACCGCTCGATAAGCTTGACAGAGGGATCACGGTTGGCATTTCCTGCTCCCCCACCTGGATTTCCACCCCTCAAGACTGCTCTTCCTGCATTGCCTGCACCCTCTCCTCGCTACAAAACAGAACTCTGTCGTACATTCTCTGAAACAGGCACCTGTAAATACGGAGCTAAATGCCAGTTTGCCCATGGCAAGATAGAGCTTAGAGAGCCAAACCGTCACCCAAAGTATAAGACTGAGCTATGCCACAAGTTCTACCTGTATGGAGAATGTCCATATGGATCACGTTGCAACTTCATCCACCACCCCCGTGAGCAAGGAACTTCCCAGCACATTTTGCGACAAAGCCTCAGCTATTCTGGTGTGCCAACCAGGAGGGGTTCCCCACCCCCACCTGGATTACCAGATCCTGCTGCCTTCTCCAGAGCACCTTCAGTTTCTCCGCCACCATCCTCTGACCTGATCTTTTCTCCAATCCCCACCGAGGCACGAAGCCATGTATCTTCACTGAGATCAGCTGATTCTTACTCACATTGTTGCTCATGTCACTGCTCCAGGGCAGGAACAATCACCCAAGATCTCTTGTCTACCCAAATGCTCCTCCGTTCACCTTCATGCAGCTCACTACCAGAGACAGAATGCTACAGCAGTGGGTCTGAATCTCCAGTCTTTGAGCAGTCTTATCAGTCACCTCCTCCATCTAATAAGAGACTACCTATCTTTAACAGGTTGTCCGTGTCGGATTGAAACCGGGAAACACCCTAGCCTAGCAGCAGTTGGGGGGATACAGTTTTCTTAATAAATCGCACTAACACAATCAAGTCCTTAGATAGCAACAAGGTACTCTGAGAGTTACGTCTCTGGCAGACAAGTTGGAGACTTCAGGGATCTTCCCAGATTACTTTGATGTGTTCTCAGGATAAGAGAAACCAGCAAAGCACCTTCTTGCCAATATTTCAGACAAAACTTAGTTTTGTCTCTGTAGTCAATGTGTCTTTGCATATGATTGAAGGAAAACTATAGCCAAAACACCAGCTGCTTCTATATGAATAAGTATTTTACTACATACATTTATGGAAGTGGCTCTTCACCTCCTACTACAATTGTATGTTAAAACACCATCGGATAGTTGTCTTAGTGCTAGTGCAAAAGAAAACTGTTCCTACTCGGCATATTACAAGTTACACATAGGTTCTTTTTTATTAATATTTGCTATATTCTTCAAAAACACCAGTACATACATATATATATATATATATATATATATATATATATATATATATATATATATATATATATATATATATATAGCTTTTTTTTACATAGGAGCATCATGTGCCTTAGCTATAGTTTTTCCTTAACTTATTTTCTAGAATATGCATGAAACCCCCTCAGATGGATACATTCCCATGTCTCAGAGCCGAAAGATATTTATTATAGTTACTTTGAATATTGTTTAAGGGCATTCATTTCTTGAATGTGCAAGTGCCCTGAATTATGTAGCAAAACAAGGTACAATGTGCAGGCCTCCAGTTGCACCCTGTGTCTGGGCTGGTTCCAAACATATGGAGATGTCACTTGGTCTGGTCCTGTAGATGTGCCCTGGAACCCCCACTCAACCCCAGAATTCATATCCCATTACAGAGGGAAGTACTGGAATGTGTAGCTTGCCTAATGACCTGAGCCTCTGCTCAGTACAGCCCGCAGCTTTATGTGCCACTCTACATATAATACACAAGCACTTGCTGTAGATAAACTTTTATCTGAAAATAATATGGGCACGCAGTAATATGTGAATTATAGTACAGACACACCCTGCTCTTTGTTTAATAGAGATATACCCTTCTCTGTGCAAACTAATGATACATGCACCTCTAACAGATATATACTACTTTACATAAAATATGGAGATACCCTGTTCTTTGTATCATACAAACACATTTAGGTCTGTTTAAAATATATTTATACTGTTGTGTGTATATAAGAAATATAAACACATGCTGCTTTGCTTAAAATGCAGAACACAGCCCATCAAATTGAAACATGTGGCTTTGCATGTATTACAAACTCATATACCCTTGAGCATAATGTGGATACAGACAAATCGAATTTGGTGCTCCCTGAATCAACCTGTCAACTCCATTGTATCAGTAGATGTGGAATACGCTGTGTTTAATAATCCATGGTGCACACGCATTGCAGTACTTCCTACCGGCAAAGGGTCATTCCTAACAATGTGTGTCCTACCTCACAGTTACACTGACAGGTCCTTCCTGGCAATCAAGGAGTTAAAATCAGGCACAAACAGGAAATGTAGAGAACAGGGAAATTTTATCAGCAAAACCTGATACTAATTCATACCTTGATCTTTAACCTTAAAGTGTGCTTCTTCTAATGTGTATTAATCTATTTATATCATATTTATATTTAAAAATGAAAAATATATTTATAATTTTTTATTATTTTGTAAATAATATCTATTTGTCAACTTTTGCAATGAGTTTATAATCTGAAATAAAGAGATTTGCATACAAATGTTAATGTGTTGGGGTTCTAAAGTTCTTTTGTCATTTATTCTAATGCTTAAATCAGGCTTATGGCACATAAGACACTTTTAAGATGACTGTAAAAGCACCTCAAAGCACCTTCTGCCACCTCCAATGGGCTTAAGTGGGGAAACAACTGATAGTGATGCAGGCCTGTCTAACTGGAGACCCCAGGATGGATGTGTCTCTCTTAAGCTGGCCATAGACGCAACGATCCGATCGTACGAATCCACGATTCCACGATCCGATCGTACATTGATTCGTACGATCGGATCTTTGCGTCTATGGCAATCTTAAAGTGTTTTTCTGACCCCACCTGTCTGTTGTTAATATAATCCAGCTCATGGACATGCAGTATGTCAGCAAACTGCCCATCTACATGGGAAAGAGTTGGAAAATGTTGCTTTAATGTAAAGCTAAAATGTGGGGAATGGGGACTGATACAAAGTGCCATAACATACTCCCAGGGCAGTTCTTAAAAATGACTATACCCTATTTGCTTTCATGAAAGCACTTGTTAGAACAA
The DNA here is from genome assembly GCF_017654675.1 of Xenopus laevis. Lineage (NCBI taxonomy): Eukaryota > Metazoa > Chordata > Amphibia > Anura > Pipidae > Xenopus > Xenopus laevis. Next base: position 72,683,910 of record NC_054385.1, read on the forward strand.
CAGGGATTAATTAATGCTTCAATGATTTTCTAGTAGATTCTAGTAGATTTAAGGCATACAGATCCAAATTACAGAAAACCCCTGGTCCCAAGCATTCTGGATAACGGGTCATATACCTATACTACAGTTCTACCCACTCGATAGGGTCCTGCAGCAAATATACACACAACAAATATATGAAAATGAGCACTTTATAAAGATATTGGTAAAAAGTAAGTAGTAAAATCAGCAGAATGATGAGTTGTCAAGCTTAATAGTTCTCTGAAAATTATACATCCTGATAAGATTCTAGGCAACACAAAACAACGCAGTTTATGCTCAGTTTATGCCTACACCCCCCAAATATCTGGTTAAGAGATAACAAAACACCTTCACTCAGATTTTGCAGAAAGCGTCCTGTCTGTTTAGTTGAATAAATCAAATGAGGCCTTCAGACAGTTTGGGCCCACACCACAGGTCCAAAATTTGGTGAGACCCCCCCCCCCCCTTGGTTTATAAGTCATAGATATATGAAAACAAGGTTGAAACTGTCTCCTATATTTACAGGGATATGGCATTTGTAAATCTACATTTATCCTCACTCATAAGTGATTCCCAACCAGTGGCATGTGCCACTTGGGTGTTACTCCCAATGAACTCAAAGCAGGTACTGATTTTTAAATTTAAGGCTTGGAGGCAAGTTTTTGTTGCATAAAAAATAGGTCTGTTGCCAAACACAGATTCCTGTAGGCTGCCAGGTCACATAGGGGCTACCAAATAGCCAATCACAGCCCTTATTTGGTATCCCTGTGGAACTTGTGCATGCTTGTGTTGCTCCCCAACTCTCTTTGAATTTGAATGTGGCTCGGGTAAAAAAAGGTTTGGAACCCCTGCCGTAAATTGTGGGAAACAAATACAGTCATTTAGATGAAGCTAAGCAATGGAAGCTGGGTGTGCGGGTGATATGTTGACAGATGGAGCTGTAGGCTGTTTGCAGGTGCAGCCTCCTTACCTCGGGGCTGGTCTCAAGCTAGTCAGGTATTAGGCCTATGGCACACACAGACTTTTTTATGCTGGCAGAGAGATCCTGACCACATACATCCTGTGTGCGCAGTGAATTAATGTGATCCATCTGTTAGTGCATACACAGGGAGTACACACAAGGCTAACAGGATCAGTCCTGACATAGAAGACTCTCTGTATGCCATAGGCCTTAAGGTCCCCATAAACGGGCCGATAAAAGCTGCTGACAGACCGAGTCGGCAGCTTTTTTGGCCCATGTGTGGCGCCATCTGACGGGCTTTCCCAATCGATATCTAGCCGAAAGTCTGACAGATGTAGATCGGGCAGGGTTAAAAATCCAGTTGGATCCGTATTGCCTCCATTCTGATCCGATCATTGGGCCCTAGGGCAAACTAGACTTTATTAACATGTAGCTAAAATCAAAATATATTGCGTTTGCCATGGATCTCTTACCAATGAAATATGAATATTTTGTGACATGTGCTGCTGTATAGCTGCCCTTTGTTGTCAGTAGGAATATAAGTAGGTATTAAGTAAGCATTAAACATAGTTACATAGTAACTCAGCTAGATTTGTTAATGCAAGGGATAGTTAAAAATGCAGGCATGTATAGGATTTTTTAGTTTTGCTAAGAAGTAGAAAACATATGGAAAGGAAAATGCTTCTTCTATTATGAGAAAGCTGTGGCCCTGCACGGCCGGCTGGGTGGAGAAGCAAGAAGGATTGTACCTTTATATATGTCAGCAATGAGTCACAGTGTGTCTGACAAAGCAGAAAAACAAGCTTATGGTATCACGTGCACCTCTCTCATCCGCGGGACTGGTTTCACAAAAATAAAGTTATTACTCACCGTGACAACGTTGTGCATGGCCTGATTAGCATGTCGGAAAGGGGAATCATTTATAACACCCAAAGTAAGAAAAGAATGATACATTCACACACATAATAAAGCATTGTATGCGGCGATAGAAGGAAATATTTCTGTTAATAATAAAAGTAAATGTTACTGCAAACTGTAGTATGAGATGAATCAGACTGATTCTTCTGTTTGAAATAATGTAACTTACAATGCAGCCAACAAATATCTTCCAAATGTTGTGGCTTATCTTTTTGTGATGGAATAATATATGCAAGAGATGACCTAAGTGAAGCCAGCATACCAACATTTTCTACAACACTTTGAACAAATGATGTAAGTTCCCGTGCCATGTCAATGTCAATATTCTACACTGTCTATTTACATTAATAATAACATTTTTGAGAATTTTCAGGCTAAAGTCACTTGAAATGTATCAATGGTGGCACTTTCAGGTAAGTGATTTAAGAAATCTTTGCACCACTAAAAAACAAGGTTGGCAAAACACCTGAAAACTGTATCATGTTAGCAAAAGGCAGCCTGGTAGGAAATAAGTTGTATACACTGTAAATATGTCCATGCATGTAGTAGTTTAAGGTCCACCATTCAATTTGAAATAAAAGCTTTAAAGGACATGTAAAGCCTACATTTTCCTACCATGTATATAAGTTGGGCATATCTTCCCCACCCAAGCCACATCATTTGCACTGCCTATACTCCCTCCATTTGCCAGCGTCATCACATTTTCCTAAAACAAATAGCAGCTTTCACCAGGCGACCATTTTCCCATCTGAGTAACGTTAAGATCTGCAAACAAGACATGTATGCTGTAAAGTTCATGCAAAATAGAATGCAGGTTTACACAGGCACACCATACTTTGATAAAAAAAAAGTTCTGCTGGGTTTGAGCTCTGTAATGGTTAAGCTGAGCTCAGGAGTGGTGGTTATGAGAAAAAAAATGATCAGACAGATAGCGTTTCTATGAGAACCAGCAATTCCATCTCTTCATTGGCTGTTAGACTGGGGTGTGTGTTTAGTAATCTGAGCTGAGAAGAAATGAGCATGCTCATGAGCCAATAGCCAAAGTACATTACTGAAGGAGGGGGCCGAGTGGGTTAGAGCAGGAGAAGGATTTCTAAGGGGATGTTGCAGCCTTACTGTTAACCTTTTAACAACCAGAGTGGCAGGTATTTAAAGATTTCAAAGAGGCTGTACACCGATTTTTGTGGAGGGGTTTACACGTCCTTTAACAAAGCAAATGCTACACTCTTTCAAATGAAAGATGTTGTAGTGTACCCCTTGTTCAAACCCCTGAATAGACAGGGGAAAATTCTGTGCTTATTTGTACTGGGCATAAGCAGACCCCTCAAGGGTCCTGGACCACCACAGAGTCTGCTGTATGGTTTGACCTCTTACACTACTTTAAATTCCCTGCACAGGTGGCTAAGAACGTAAGCAGAAGATTTTTTGCACCAGCCTATACTACTTTTTACTTTGATAATGCTTACTAGTATGAGGGTGACAAAAATGACCTGGACAAGGACTGGAATATAGACTGTAATTCATCTACTGAAGACTCAAAATGGCACTTATTTAAAAGCAAGATTAAAATACTGTCTAAAGACACACCCTGGACAAAACTGTAATTGAGGCTGAATGTTGGCAAAATGCATATACTGTTATAATATATATGTTATGTTATATATGTATATACAGGTATGGGATCCGTTATCCCGAAACCCATTATCCAGAAAAACTCTGAATTACAGAATGCCCATCTCCCATAGACCCCATTTTATCTAGATAATCAACATTTTTAAAAATGATTTCCTTTTTCTCTGCAATAATAAAATAATACCTTGTACTTGATCCAAACTAAGATACAATTAATCCTTACTGGAAGCAAAACCAGCCTGTTGGGTTTATTTAATGTTTAAAGGATTTTCTAGTAGACTTAAAGGAGAAGAAAAAGGCTTCGTACACTTGGGGGTAACCCCAACTGATTGTATATATATATATATATATATTGTATTGGAGTCTCCAATAAAGTATCACGTTTGTTAAGCTTCAGAAGAGTCCCATGAGTGTCGCTATTCCTGCAGATATACCATTACATGTTTGCTGGCACCCGGGCATTTACACAGGAAACACCTTTGGGACTTGTATATATATATATATATATATATATATATATATATATATATATATATATATATATATATATATATATATATCTCCGCACTCACAGGACTTATAGGTAAAAAATTATTTTCAGAACTTCACCCTGACGTTTCGGCCCCACAAGGCCTTTCTTGAGACGTCAGGTGCGGATGCTTTCGGAGATGTATGGAGAAATTTTGATGTTTCTGCACCCAGGCAGATTTAATGACTCTGTTGAGAGTGCGGGTAGCCTGGAGAAGTATATATATATATATATACATTTGTGCATAGGGTGGCACACCGCTTCAACTGTTGAGTACCCAGGTGCACGGCAAAATCATGTATGTAGCATTGAAAAAGACCAGCAACACTGGGAGTTTTGGTGAAACAAATCAAACGTCTATATTTCTAAAGTGCATATACAGCCAACGTAACGTTTCAAGGCCATGAGAAAGGTCCCAGAGGGGACCGAAACGTAACGTTGGCTGTATATGCACTTTAAAAATATAGACGTTTGATTTGTTTCACCAAAACTCCCAGTGTTGCTGGTCTTTTTCAATGCTACATACATGATTTTGCCGTGCACCTGGGTACTCAACAGTTGAAGCGGTGTGCCACCCTATGCACAAATGTGTATATATAGCTATATATATATATATATATATTATGACATAAACCTTAGCTTAGCTTAGCTTAGCTTAACAGATATGTGCAGCCTGAATGGCTCAGTGGTGTAAATTGTGTTTGCATACTATGCAGCAGTTTGGAAATATGTGGCATAGTTCATAGATAAAATACAGACAGGCTCAGTAAACAGCAGGAGCAGGCAGTGACAGGTCTGTACTGTATATGGCTGTCATTCCATTCAGTAAATAGACTCTTTGACTTTTATTTGGCTATGTATCCCAGTATTCCCTGGCATCCATTCAGCTGTCAAACAGTGTTGAGATTTGTAGTTCAACAGTGTTTGGACATCTTTTTAATTTTATAAATGCAATTCTTTATTTGCTTCTTTAAAGGAGAAACTGTGGAAGTGGGATTTATGGAGAACATTTATGAGTAAGATTTCCTTACCAAGGGTTGGAGAGAGTGGGCTGGAATTTGAAGTGCTTAGTATGTGCCACGCGTGCTCCTACATGTCTGAGTACACAGCCTGAGGCTAGTGGGCAGGAAACGATCATTTATATGAATTCTTCTCATAGTTCTCCTTTCCTCCATTAATTTTTTACAAGATTTGTTCTTAAGTAGAAATAATAGCCATATTAGTACTTATATTAAACAAAAATCTATTTCAGTTCAGAAGTTAATTTATTGATATTATTATTGATATTATTCCCTTTCAAATTACACTAATCCTGAAATAGATGTTTCCAATTTCAGCAGTTACTAATAATGATAATCTTACCTAGAAAATCATACAGTAAAACATGAATGTGATTTATTAATATACTAGATGTGAAAACCAGGGTTCTTGTTGTCTGGCAATAGCACTGCACTCAATAGCTTCCTGGCATATCTGCATTTTTTATACAGCTTGACAAAGAAGTGTGTACATCGTAACCATCTCTATGGACAGGGGTGTCTTGAAGCCACAGGCCCCCAAGCAAAAATATTTGCTGCCCCTAAGTTTGAACTACTACACCTTTTAGTTTGGACACAGGCCATATTATAATAAAGAGTTCTTGCTTGGCCCTCCTGAGGCTCTTCACCTTATGATGTTATGCCAAACCAGTACCTAAAGCCAATAGATTTTACATAGCACTATGTGCATAGGAGAAACATATACAATATTCTTGCCTGAAACCAGATTCCTAAAGTGTGCACAGATGAATGCATATATCGTTATTTTCCCAATAGCTTCTCTTTAAATATTTAGGGGCCGATTCACTAAGCTCAAGTGAAGGATTCGAATGAAAAAAATTCGAATTTCGAAGTATTTTTTGGGTACTTCGACCATCGAATTGGTTAAATTCGTTCGAAATCGAACGAATCGAACGAAAAATCGTTCGACTATTCGACCATTCGATAGTCGAAGTACTTTCCCTTTAAAAAAAACTTCGACCCCCTACTTCGGCAGATAAAACCTACCGAAGTCAATGTTAGCCTATGGGGAAGGTCCCCATAGGTTTGCTAACCTTTTTTTGATCGAAGGATTTTCCTTCGATCGTTGGATTAAAATCCTTCGAATCGTTCGATTCGAAGGATTTAATCGTTCGATCGAACGAAAAATCCTTTGATCGTTCGATCGAACGTTTAGCGCTAAATCCTTCGACTTCGATATTCGAAGTCGAAGGATTTCAATTCGAGGGTCGAATTTCGAAGTATTTTTAACTTCGAAATTCGACCCTTAATGAATCTGCCCCTTAGTGTGGAGATTTGTAATTGAACATTTATTTTTTTTGAGTTCATGTTAGGGCTGATTTTCTATAGCTCTGTGTATATTTTCCCATGTTACATAGTTACATAGTTAAATTGGGTTGAAAAAAGACAAAGTCCATCAAGTTCAACCCCTCCAAATGAAAACCCAGCATCCATACACACACCCCTCCCTACTTTCACATAAATTCTATATACCCATATCTATACTAACTATAGAGCTTAGTATCACAATAGCCTTTGATATTATGTCTGTCCAAGAAATCATCCAAGCCATTCTTAGGGCTGGGACACACTGGGCGATTTGGGGAGATTTAGTCGCCTGGCAACTAATCGCCGCGACTTTCCACGACCAATCTTCCCCGAATGCCTCCCCTCGCTCTGCGCCTGGCTAAAATGAAAAATCGCCTGCGCTAATCACACGCGGCGATTCGTTTTCCAAAGTCGCCCGAAGTTTCCTCGTGAGGCAACTTCGGGCGACTTCGGAAAACGAATCGCCGTGTGTGATTAGCACCGGCGACTTTTCATTTTATCCAGGCGCAGAGTGAGGGGAGGCATTCGGGGAGAAAAGTCGCTGCGATTAGTCGCCAGGCGACTAAATCTCCCCAAATCGCCCAGTGTGTCCCAGCCCTTAAAGGCATTAACTGAATCAGCCATCACAACATCACCCGGCAGTGCATTCCACAACCTCACTGTCCTGACTGTGAAGAACCCCCTGTGTTGCTTCAAATGAAAGTTCTTTTCTTACCCAGTACCCCAGATCAACTAAACATGTACCAGACTCACACAGGACAATACTGTGTTCCTTGCAGAGCACAGCAATGTTGCTGGTGATACAAGGGGAATAGCCCAATGTACAGTCTCATGGTAGCATGCTGGGTAAATCTGTCAAGTGCCAGAAAAGAAGATATTTATGACAAACAATAATATTTTCCATGATTTGCTGGTGGTCACATTTTCACTGTATTTGCCCTTATAGGATTATTTAGCTACAATTTCTGCTTGTTGGCTTGTGTAATCATTTGTGACATTTGGACTGGAAATTCCCATTCTACTCTATGAACCCCAATGTGCTGTTGTTTCTTTAAAGGTTTTACAGGGAACATGTTCATATTATTGTTACTGGTTCCAAGCACTGACACAATGTGGTTTTTCTGGCCCTGTAAAAAGAGATTAGTTGCTTTCTACCTTCCTCATTACAAAATGTTCTTGTATTTTAACTTCCAGGTTTTCATTCCGCATTATTTCACATGCCTTTATATGTAATTTATCAGGAGGAAACAGCCCCCATTTTTGCAGCAGTGTGTATAGCACCCATATACTGAAATGGTTCATTATCATGGTCCCAGCAGGCAGCCCCTATACTCCTGCCCCCTCTGCAGATGCTGGCTTTGTTTTCTCTCTTACTACTCTGTGCTTAAGGAGGATTAGTTTACATTTTCCCTTAAATACAAAGTACATTATGAGGGCTTAACTTATTGTGTTCACAGAAAATTGCTTCTGTGTATAGAGAGTGGGAGTTTTGATGTTTCAGCCAAGGCATTTGCTTCAGACAACAGGACAATGCCATTTTTCATGACCACAAAAGATGCAGTTTGGATGAGATCTAAATAACTGGTTTAGCTAAGGAATGCAGTATGGTAGTTCACACACACATGAGCATACAGGCACACACAGAATAGCCTGCATATAGATAATACACCCCTAAAACTAAATAAATTGAAGATCAAATCTATGCAGCATGTACTTTTTATATTTTTCTGGCATATCCTTTAACACTTGCAGTGCATGGTACCCCCTCAAAAAGTTTGGATTGTATTTTAGATTTTAATACACAACAGCTATGAATATCCTGTAAAATGATATATTTCTAAACTGTGCTTAGTAATGTAATTTCTGTCATGTGACTTACTTAAACTTGTGTATTTTAATAAAAACATTAATCAATTATAACAAATAAAGTTCCCCCTCTGTGTTCCATGACCTTTTTAAAACTCATGGAACTCTTTAGTGACTTATAATAACCATATATTTTACCAACAGGAGGTACTTCATTCACTATATAATATGCATATTTATGTCGTATTACTGCTGTATGCTGGGCAGAGGATTTTATCTAGTACATATATAGTAAAAGCACTGAGAAGTGCAGGAAACCGTGTAACTGAATAATTAAAAAAAAGTATTCAAGTATTATTGTTAACAAGTATTTATAAAGCGCCAACATATTCCAGACCACTGTACAAAATATGGGTGAACATACAAGATTACATACATAACCAACCAAAAATTGATATAAGAGGTAAAAAAGGCCCAGCCCAAAAAAAAGCTTACTATCTGAAATCATCAACAACATGTGCTGAGTTGTGTTAAGACAGACAAGAGCCTCTGGTCTGAGTGGGTGGATGACTTACTGACACAAACACACATGCAGCCAGCTACTATGCTGTTCTTGCATCATTAATGGCTAATGACTAGTGCTAAAATTTGTCACAGAACTGTATCTCAGCAATTCATGCAGTTCAAAGGGCATTTTTTCTACTATTTACTCTTTATGGACACAAACACTGGCTCAAAATCATTATATGATATGTTATTATAGTATTGACAGTCGTGTTTTTATAGTGGCACTCCCTCTCCTGAATTATGCCATGGAAAAGGAATCAAGATATAAGCATTTCTGCCTTTGCAACACTAGGGTCTTGGGTTTTAGCTCAGCCAAGTAAAGGAGTCTGTTTGTTCTACCCAGTATGCGTGGGTTTCCTGTGGGTACTGTTTCCTCCCACACTCTGAAAACATACAGGCAGGTTGATCCGTCTGCGATAAAATTGACCCTGTCAGTATGAATATGTGTGAATGTGATAGGGACCTCATATTGTAAGCTCCACTGGGGCAAGAACCAATGTAAAACAATGCATAAACATGTGCTCTATATATAAAACTGATATTTTTGGAACCTAATATTAAAGGCAGTTGTCGCTACGGGAAGCACAGTACTGTTGGAAGCGGTTAGGGTACACCGTGACATTCAGTGGTGTGGCTCATTAAAGATAGCTACTGTACGTGGTGGACAAGTCGGCAATCTTCAGGTCCCTTTTGGACTTGTGAATATGAACCTATAAAATTTGGAGAAACACACACAAGGGCAGCATATGTAATTGTTCCGACTCTTTATTACTGCATACACAACATGATTACGTCATAGTGCCTTTTGTCAAGTGTATAGCATATGAGGTATGCCCTCTACCTGGTATATAAAAGTAGAGTCGTGCTTCATTATTTTTATTTTTCTTTATTTATATAGTGATGACATATTTACACAGCAATTTACAGAGATTATACATCATTTACATCAATCACTGCGCTAAGGTTCCTTTCACACAACACTATAGAGTCAGTTTTTTCAGGAATCAATTAACCTGTCTGTATGCCTTTAAAGTGTGAGAAGGTAACCAGAGCACACCAGATCCCCCTCCTGATCAGTGACTACTACAATACAGCTAGGGTTGCCACATGGACAGTGTTTTACTGGCCTGGCCGGTAAAACTGAAAGTTGAGCCCAATGTTATTAACAGGGAAAAGGTTGGCAATCCTAAATACAGCTAACCCCATGGTCTGCCGTATCATAGTCCCCCTTCCCTAGTCCCTCTCCTACTTTAAATTTCTCCAAAAACTAGAGCACTGTGTAAGCAGGTAGTTAATAGCTCAGGGCTAAGAGGAGGGGCTGTTTTGTAGAAGGACCTTGTACTTTCAAGGTACGCTACTGGTCCTAATCGAGTTAGACCATATTTTGTATTCAGTGAAACTCAAAAACATGCAAACAAGTGTTGCACTTTATATAACAAATAAAGGCTCCATCCTTATGTCCTTTAATTCATGGGGCAAGGTTCAATACCCAAACCAGGTTTTTTGCCAAGGGCAGACGGAGCATTGGCTCTACTGTTCACAACCAGAGTATTTATTTTAGACTGAGAAAAGCGGATCCACTCTGTGCCCCATCTCCATTCATTTGAATAAGACCTGCTTGCATGCAGTCCGACACAGCAAAGCAGAGCTGCATGTGACTCCACACAAGCAGTAGCAGTTCAAATGAATGGAGAGGGGGCATGGAGCATATCCGCTTCTCACAGTCTGAAAAAAATATGCAGGTTGAGAGTCTGCCCTTGATCTTTGGGAACCTAATCTAACTTCCCTGTACTTGTGGCAGTGTATCCATATCCAGCAGTAAATGGAAATATTAGCACAGAAACATAGCCAAGGTTTAACCTTTAAGGTTCCACTAATGTATACATTAATGCCATAGGGCTCCCAAATCAGCGTAAATACTGTGTGCCTATGTGGATGTTGAGATTACTATGCATAAAAAAAGCATTTAAAGAAAGCACTTGAAACTTCACTGTTTACTCATTCCTTTGAGATTCATAGCTAATCTACAGTATTTGGTTTATTTTACAGCAACATTTGTTGCCATTTCCCTCATATATTTGGCTTGGATATTTATCTAATATAAGTAATTCAAAAAACAACTGGACTTGATGAGTAATTATTGAAATACTTGGATTTGTTAAATAAATGGCTGGGATATTGTTTCCAATACCTTGCATTTGAACTGAAATGCATTGTAATTGAAAACTGTCTAGCCACAGATTTGCCAGTACTTGTATTTGGAACAAAATTCCTTCTTTAACTGCTCCAGTTGTTGAAACTATGTGCAGCAGTCCACAAAGGAATTTCAAGCAGTACATCACATTTATTCTATAAGTAACTTAGCAGATAAGTCTCGCTTCAGTTTCCTTATTAAGGTGTGCAATGTAAAAGCTAGCTATAATTGCACTGCGACAACTGTAATTTAATGAAGGACAATGATTTTTCTTTTAGGTCATCCAAATCTATCTTTAGTCCTGTAGTGTAAATGTTTGTGGGATGCATGTCATCCCTTATCCTAGGACTACTTTGGTAGGCAAACCTGGGATTTTAGTAAATAGTCAGCAATATATGTATGTAAGTATATTTTAATTTACAGGTATATAGCATTACTTCTGTACGCAGCAATGTAGCTCAGAACAGTAAATGAATAGAACAAACAGGGGGTCATTACAATAGTAATACAAAGAAATACAAAGTGTCAAAGAGACAAGAGGATGGAGTTCCCTGTCCCATAGAGCTTAGGATCTAATTGATATTGAATCACTTTGTAAGAGAGGCCTTTTTCAACCAGTGTTTGGCTGCAAATCTGTCTTAGTACCTCTTTATGTTCTGCAGCTCTGATATATTTACTGTCTGCAAGACACGGTTCATCTAGACTTCCTATGGATGCTGAATAGTGATTTCCTAGAATGGTACACATTTTTGCCCATGATAGAGAGCAGCTTTTAAATGTCCTATGATACACACTACTTATGCTACACATCAGCATGCATCTTGAAGGTATCAATAGAGAAAGGTTAGGTCAATGTTCTCTTCAATGCTAACTTTACTATCTTAGGCTTCTATAAAAGTTTCAAGGTGTTCAGGGCACAGCAGTTTTCCCAAAGAAAATGACAGCAATAAAAACTCTGTGTGCAGAGTACAAACAACAAATTCAAGTTGCATAGTTATACGGCACACAAACACACCCACTATAAATTTTGATTTTCCGTGAGAATTGTGCTTAGCACTAACATATGATATCTCCTTGTACAGTCTATATCTGACTAGCAGGTTGTTGTTCTGGGCACAAAAATCACTATTTACAATCCTGCCTGTCTAGCCATGTCGCCGGTTATGTCATACCAAACCCCCTCCTAGCTTCTTAGAATGTAGTTATAAGTACAATAATAATGTAGATTAGAAGATTGAAACCAGCAAGCAGTCAGACAAAGGCTGTTTAAACAAGGCGTAGTAGTTCAGTTGGTTAGGACTGCTACCTTAAGCTGGCCATAGACGCAAAGATCCAATCGTACGAATCCTTAATTTGTACGATTTTCGGACCATGTGTGGAGAGTCCCTACATTTTTTATCCCACGGAGATCGGTTGTTTGGTCGATTGGACAGGTTAAGCGATTTCTGTCGGCTGCCGATAATTTCTCTGCATGTATTGGCAATCGGACGATTTTCAGTGGGAGACTGTCACCAGCTTTGTCGGACATAACTTTCGTACGATTGCTGATCTGTGCTTTTACTACTTTATTTGATCTGAATGGTTAGTGGCAGGTCGGAAGATGGGGATCTTTGCATCTGTGGCCAGCTTTATACTGCTGAGGTCTTGAGTTAGCTGCCATCTAGGGCATTATCAGCAATGAGTTTATATGTTCTTCTGAATGTTTCCTCCAAGTACTCCATTTTCCTCCTACACATACAGGGTAGGTTAACTCGTGATAAAATCAACTTTTGAGTGAATGCAATATGGCAGGGACAGGTGTGAATGGTGAAGAATCTATATAAAGTTCTGTATAACATGGCAACATGGTAAAAAAAAAAATAAGGCTAACTAGCCAAGCCGAGCCCAAACTAGCCAAGTGCTATTTAATTAAAATATTTGTACATTTGAATTTGTCTTTTATATTTTCATTAAAGGAACAGTAACACCAAAAAATTAAAGTGTTTTAAAGGAATGACAATATAATGTACTAGTGCCCTGCACTGGTAAAAACTTTAGAAACAAAACTATAGTTCTATAAACAAGCTGTTGTGTAGCCATGGGGGCAGCCATTTAAGCACAGTATACGCAGTAGATAACAGTTATGTTCTGAAGAATCTCATTGTATACTACAGCAGTTATCTGTTATCTGCTGTGTATCCTGTGCCTTTTCTCCTTTTTTAGCTTTGAATGACTGCCCCCATAGCAGCACAAAAGCTTGCATGTATAAACCATTGTAGGGTGTCTTTTATATTTTCATTAAAGGAACAGTAACATCAAAACATTAAAGTGTTTTAAAGGGGACCCGTCACCCAAAGAAATTATTCAAAATCCTATTTTATCACATTAGTCAAGCAAAATGAGCTTTAATTACACTATATAAATTATTTGAATCTTGTTTCCTTCAGTCTGGGATTTCAAAATTATAGCAAGCAGGCAACAGCCATTTTGTGCACACTGTTATTAAGGCAAGCCTTGTGTCATCTCAGAATCTTGATTGTGCACCAGAATGGGGGACCCAAGGTCCATTTCCTTGCCCTGGATACACAATTAAATGGTTAAGAGAACGGGGGAATGTGTGGAGAGCAGTGACATCTAGGAAGTGCTGAATGGAAAGTGAAAATAATTGTCTGCCCCGCCTCTATGCCGTTGGAATAGAGGAGGGGCAGACAATATTTGATTGACAGCAAAGATTTATAAATGAGCTTACAGCAGCTATGAATGCTTTAATAAAAAATAGAAATTGGATTTCATGTTTAATTTGAAAAGGACTTTTATTATACAGATTTTTGTGTCTGGGTGACAGGTCCACTTTAAAGGAATGACAATATAATGTACTAGTGCCCTACACTGGTAAAAGCTTTAGAAACAAAACTATAGTTCTATAAACAAGCTGTTGTGTAGCCATGGGGGCAGCCATTTAAGCACTGTATAGGCCAGGGATCCCCAACCCTTTGAACCCGTGAGCAACATTCAGAAGTAAAAGTAGTTGGGGAGCAACATTAGTATGAAGAATGTTCTTGGGTGCCAAATATGGGCTGTGATTGGTCATTTGGTAGCCCCTATGTGGATTGTCAGCCTACATTGAGACGCTGTTTGGCAGTGCACCTGGTTTTTATACAACCAAAACTTGCCTCCAAGCCTGGAATTCAAAAATAAGCACCTGCCTTGAGGCCACTGGGAGCAACATCCAAGGGGTTGGAGAGCAACATGTTGCTCACGAGCTACTGGTTGGGGATCACTGGTATAGGCAGTAGATAACAGATATGTTCGGAAGAATCCCATTGTATACTACAGCAGTTATCTGTTATCTGCTGTGTATCCTGTGCCTTTTCTCCTTTTTTAGCTATGAATGGCTGCCCCCATGGCTGCACAACAGCTTGCATATATAAACCATTGTAGGGTTTCCAAAGCAAACACACCAGTTTTACCAGTGCAGTACAGCACTACATTACATTTTCATTACTTTAAATCACTTTAATTTTTTGTTGTTACTGTTACTTTAAGCAAACCCATAAGGAAAATAAAAAAGGACGTGTACTGATCCTTTCAGATTGGATGTTTAGAACTGAGGTGCTTGATTTCAATATCATTGGGGGCATATCCAGGCCTGGACTGGAATTCAAAATAAGTCCTGGCATTTAAAGAACGCAGAGGCCCAGCCAGCCCACCACCAGCTCACTAAATAGTGACTGTATATGGCATTTTACAACAACCCCTCTGGCATTTGCCAGAATCCACAGATTACCAGTCTGGGCATATCACATCACTGGCGCTCCAAGTGATTGCTATCTGAAGACGATAAAGTACATATTCTGCCCTGAACTTATTCTCAAATACGATCATCGGGGGGAAATTAACAGCTACCTCAGGTATCAGCAATATGAAACTGTGTAGTAATAGTGAGAGATAGTCATGTCTCACAAATGGTAATGTTTTGTAGCCAGCAAGGCAAATATTTAAGTGCCTCCAGTTGATTTTACATATATTGGGTAATTGACATTTTTAAGAGAACGGTTATCTAAAAATATGCTGATGTGATATTTGTGTAAAGGGCATACTGAAGAGTGACTACATTAGAGGATCGGCTGAGAAGAAATTCTTATCTATAATCAACATTTATGCTCTAGTCTAGGTGCATAGTCTCACTTACACTATAGGAGGGGTGGGTGGTGCTATGATGTGTCTAGTTCCAAAGCCTGCCTTCTTAGAACTATGCAGTTTCAGTAAGTCAAGTACAAATTGTGTAAATGTATAGAGATATGCATATATATCACATTTTATACAACAGGTTTTAGAAGAAATCTCAGACAGGAACAAACAAGTTTGTTCTTGGTTATAATCTTGGATAATCATTACCTACCTCGTGATTCATTTTGTTTATTGCCTTTGGACTTTAGCCTTCTATTACATGTTTATTTTATCTCTACATATGACTAAGACAAAAAGGTTTATCGACTTCAGTTAATTTCCCTGTCACTACAAATAAATGTAGAATTATTTCTTCCACTCTGCCATATGAGGCAATATAAGGTATAATGAATCTGGGTTAGTGTTGACAAAATGCCATTAAGTACTCACACTTTTGTGTTTCTGTCCCATTTGTGGTCTAAAACTTTGTAGGCTACTTTTAAGTGGAGGGAAACCATCAATAGGGTGAAGTTAAGGACCCAGTCATGAGCCTTAAAAACTATATTTAGTACTGTTCAGTATGGGACAGGGGACGTGAATGTTTTACTTGTATTGGGCCCAGTGCAAAAGCAGGCATCTTATACCAAATTTAGAGATGGTGTATATTCACTGCTACTATTGTAAAAGATGAATAAATCAAAATAAATTTTAAGAAATGTAGCCTTTTAACTTGCAACTACGCTGAGCACTTGTTTAAGATGAACTAAACCCTAAAAACAAATAAGGAAGAAATGCCATATATATTGAGCTTAATGCAACAGTATAAATATTCAGCATTTCTTTTTTAAAGTAATGATTCAGGCCTTCAATGTTCTCACATGATCTCATGTGCATAGATCTTCTCTGCTATAGGGTGTTCGGTTGCCTTTGGCTGGTACAGAACCCCATAATAATATGCAAAATTGATACCCTACTTTTTATAAGCTTTAGTTCTGCAGAGTGCCATGCATTCCCTAGCACCCCTTCCTTGCTTAACATGCAAGGGGAGAACATGCCAGGGGAAACTTGTATACCAACCCTCCTATGGTAGTGCAAGCTCAAGCTGCTTTACATACAAAGACAGGTACATTTAAAACATTTAGTGGCACTATAGGATATTTCAACTACAAGATAAGCAATAGCAGTGCAAGGAACTGAACCTGTGCTACCTGCAGAAATGCAATAATATAAAGATAGATGTTTTTAGTATCTTCTGCCGTCTGTAACACTCTTATGGACCAGTCCTACCAGAAAGATCAAAAGTCACAGCACAATAAAGGGCAAATTAATGTGCAATCAAAGTCCCAAATTGTTTACATTGATTTAGTGGATACATTTTTATAGACAGTGTGCTAACAAAATTAGGGATGCACAGTATTTACTATTTTAGAATTTGGGCAAATCCCGAATCCTTTGTGGAAGATTCAACCATTAACTGAACCAAATCGGAAAAAAGGAGGAAAGAGAATTGCGTACGCAACACATGGTTAAAATTTTTTTTTACTTCCTTGGTTGTGTGACAAAAAGTCATGTGATTTTTTGGATTCGAATTCAGTTCCGCCAGGCACTTGGATTCAGTCGAATCCTGCTGAAAAAGGCTGAAACTTGGCCGAATCCCGAACCGAATACTGGATTTTGTGCATCCCTTAAAAAAAATTAACCCCAATAAGATGTTTGCTTTTAAACAGATGACCAGTAAATTATTGGTTACTATTGGTTACTGCTCCTGGGCAAACTTAGTGCCTTTTATAACATTACCCCTGTTTTAGGACTGTTGCTCCCATACTGGTTTATTAGCCATAATTTCTGCATTCTTCAAAGTAATTAATCAAACACAGGCAAATGTATGTAGGTGCCATTTATGCTCAAAATATATCTCAAAAGGGCAGGGGTAAAGGAAATGGATAGAAAACTGAAAGGAGAAGAGGAAACAGATGTGGCCAGAGAAATAAAAATGCAGATGATAAAATCAGAATCTGTACAATTTAATGATGAGCTACTGTACCATTTAATGGAAGAATTGAATGTGCCATTTAATGCTGTGAGTCACAATGACATTTAGTCTGATGCCACACAGGGCTGGGTCTATAATGTGGATAAATGCAGCCGAGAATCAGCCTTTATGCTGGCATCAGCCTAAGCCTGCCATTGCACCAGGAACCACAGCGTCGGACCAAGTGCAGGCATACAGAGCACATTTCAGTGCAATCGACTTTAATGCAGCTGCTATGTAAGCTATCTTTAGCATTAAAGGAGTGGTTCACCTTTAAGGTAACTTTTAGTATGTTATAGTATGGCCAATTCTAAGCAACTTTTCAATTGGTTTTCATCATTTATTTTTTTATAGTTTTATAGTTATTTGTCTTTTTCTTCTGACTCTTTGCAGGATTCAAATGGGCGTCGCTGTCCCCTTCTGAAAAAACAAATGCTCTGTTAAGCTGGCCATAGACGCAAAGATCCGATCGTACGAATCAACGTACGATCGGACTTTCCCATCTCCCGACCCTCAACTAACCATTCAGATCAAAGTCTTTACCATTCCGATCAAATAAGAACAGATCACCCAATGTTCTGCCCCTGACAGCAATCGTACGATACTTATGTCTGACAACACTAGTGACAGTCTCCCACTGAAAATCGTACGATCGGCAATACACGCAGAGATATTATCGGCAGCCGACAGAAATTTTCTAACCTGTCCGATCGACCAAACGACCGATCTTCGACGGACGAAAAATGACGGGACTCTCCACACATGGTCCGAAAATCGTACCAATCCACGATTCGTACGATCGGATCTTTGCGTCTATGGCCAGCTTAAGGCTACAAATGTAATGTTATTGTTACTTTTTATTACTGATCCTTCTATTCAGACTCTCTCCTATTCATATTACAGTCTCTTATTCAAATCAGTGTATGATTGCTATGGTAATTTGGACCCTATTAACCAGATTGCTGAAATTGGAAACTGGAGAGCTGCTGAATAAAATACTAAATACTTCCAAATGTAAAGTCGCTGTATTCCTCCAAATAAATTTGGGGAGGGAGAATAACAGAAATAAATTTCATATAGTGTAGTATTTTTAAACGTTTTTTGCTGACCCCCTTGGTGTCTATTTAAAACCACCGTGCTTTACAATTCACACTATAATTGTGTCATCCAATGTTTCGTGCCAAACTTAAATTCAAAGCAATTTTAAAGGAGAAGGAAAGCTACGGAGGCATTTTATTGCCAATAGATTAGCTGCAATAGTGCAAGCTAGAATGCTATATTTATTCTGTAGAATGTTTTACCATACCTAAGGAAAAAGCTCTAGAAACTCTCTGTTTGTTTAGAATAGGAGCTGCAGTATTAATGTGGTGTGACATCACTTCCTGCCTGAGTCTCTCCCTGCTCTGGGCTCAGATTACAGCAGAGAAGGGAGGGGTGGGGGTCGAGGAGCAAACTGAGCATGCTCTTGCCCAGGGCAATGAGGTTTAAACTGAAGGCAGGAAGTCTGATACAGAAGCCCATGAGTACACAATAGAAGGAAAGAAATGTTGTATTTCTTTTGACAGGGGACTCAGAGCAACATTACTTTGGGGGTTTACTGGTATATTTAGATGGACCTTTCTGATAAGGCTTACTTAGTTTTAACACTTTCCTTCTCCTTTAAGGAAAAAATAAAAAAAAATAAAAAATATTAAAAAATAAAAAATGGAGGAGAAAGGATTGTTTTGTGAAATATTACATTAAAGAGTAGCCAATACGTGCAGCCCTTGCTGTTATTTTTTCACCCTGTGTGCACACAATAATTACGTAACTTTTAAGTGCTGAGTGTGAACACTCTAACCACAATTCAGAGACCGATCGTGCCAGTAGCACAAACAACTCACCAGACGTGAGTTTTGAACGATCAAAGATCAAAAAATGCCGACTCCAGCCTCCGCTGGTTCCACCGATTATGCTGAGAGATAAAAGAGGTTCATGTGCAGATTTCTCTAAAAACAGTTTAATACAAATAAAAATCACACTCAAGGAAGAAGCCAGCAAAGGCGAAACGCATAAGCGGGATACAGCTCATCTGTGCAGAAGCGCCCACTTTGAAGCAACACGAGACTCTCAGGGACGCCGAGGAGTCAGATTGGACATTTGGGACGTTAAAAGACTTACTATTTGCAGTGTACAAGCCAACGTTTGTGAGTGTGATTTTTATTTGTATTAAACTGTTTTTAGAGAAATCTGCACATGAACCTCTTTTATCTCTCAGCATAATCGGTGGAACCAGCGGAGGCTGGAGTCGGCATTTTTTGATCTTTGATCTTTCAAAACTCACGTCTGGTGAGTTGTTTGTGCTACTGGCACGATCGGTCTCTGAATTGTAGTTAGAGTGTTCACACTCAGCACTTAAAATTTACATAATTATTGTGTGCACACAGGGAGAAAAAATAACAGCAAGGGCTGCACGTATTGGCTACTCTTTAATGTAATATTTCACAAAACAATCCTTTCTCCTCCATTTTTTATTTTTTAATATTTTTTTTTTTTATTTTTTCCTTAAAATTGCTTTGAATTTAAGTTTGGCACGAAACATTGGATGACACAATTATAGTGTGAATTGTAAAGCACGGTAGTTTTAAATAGACACCAAGGGGGTCAGCAAAAAACGTTTAAAAATACTACACTATATGAAATTTATTTCTGTTATTCTCCCTCCCCAAATTTATTTGGAGGAATACAGCGACTTCCTAGCTTCCTCGGAATCGAACTATATTTGGACTTTTTTTAAAATACTAAATAACTCGAAAACCACAAAAAATAAAAAATGAAAATCAATTGCAAATTATTTCTCTACATCATGCTAAAAGTTATCTCAAAGGTGAACAACCCATTTAACAAATTATCCAGTTGGACCCATGCTGGCGCAGTCACAGCAAAGCAGGGACTTTTCCACATGCCCGGATTTGTGGAAAGGCTTAATTTTAATTATTTTTTAATTAATTTTAGGGGGGGGCGGCATGCCGCCCAACCACACCTGCATTGGTTTGGAAGCACTGGGGATTGCAGGAGATTAGTTTTATTATTAATTTCTTTCTCTTTAAAGATCATTTTAATTATTTAATTAAACATTAATATAAAATCAACAAAGCTCTTCACTATTTTCTTTGGCCACTGGAGGGCACTATATGAGTAAATGAGGCATAAAAACCAATGGCAATAAAAGCTGCCAAATGATTTTGAAGGTGTCAGTATGCCTTTAAATTATAAGCAAGCAACTACTTCTTCTTGGAAGTATGAAGCCACATGAACAACTGTCATTCAGAGAATCCTGAAGGACTTGTTAAGAAAATAATTAAATATCCCAGTAGGTCTATTGTTGCATTATACCCAGGCTGGGGTTTACCTTAAAACAAAATGTATGAATAATGTAATTAGAAATCGTATTCAAGATTCTGCTTTCCTGCTTCTAAGTGGGGGGAAATGTACAACTGCCATCTTAGACCATTGGACCCGACAAGGAGGTGGGTTGATTGTGGGTGAAACTTGGGTTCCAAGAAAAACCTGGACAGGTGACTACCCTTTCTTAATACTATGCAGCACTGTACAATTTTAGAATGTAGAAAAGAACACAAAGGGAGGACAAGCAATTTATTAAATAAGTATAGATTTGCAGTGCCATTGGGAGAAAGACACAGTAGGAAAAAGGTCCCTACACTTACATTTTATCCACAATCACAACACCCTGGGAGGTTGCAAGGGTCAGAGAATTTATAAAGGACTTGCATTAAGGTCTAACGAGTCAATTAAGTATTGAAAGCTTACAAAAACAATTAACAAATTATGCCTTTGTTCCATCCCCATGGTTACTGTCTTTTTTTACTCATAGATTATAAAAACTTCAGGGCAGGGATTTCATTCCAGCTGTTTTTTGAAACTCCTACCATCTATATATTTATTCTTTCTGATTAGCTAATTACTGTTTTAATTTTTATAATAGCTGTACCTCATTGGTGTTTACAATTTGTATAGCACTACATATAGTTGTGGTACTATATAAAAAAAATACCATACAACTACATTCACTAGTAGTAACTGGAAGGGTATGATGCTGGGAGTAATGTACAGGTTAAAGGGATACTGTCATGGGAAAAAACATTTTTTTCAAAATGAATCAGTTAATAGTGCTGCTCCAGCAGAATTCTGCACTGAAATCCATTTCTCAAAAGAGCAAACAGATTTTTTTATATTCAATTTTGAAATCTGATATGGGGCTAGACATATTGTCAATTTCCCAGCTGCCCCAAGTCATGTGACTTGTGCTTTGATAAACTTCAATCACTCTTTACTGCTGTACTGCAAGTTGGAGTGATATCACCCACCTCCCTTCCCCCCCCCCAGCAGCCAAACAAAAGAACAATGGGAAGGTAACCAGATAACAGCTCCCTAAGGGTAGGGACACACTGGGCGATTTGGGGAGATTTAGTCGCCTGGCGACTAATCGCAGCGACTTTTCTCCCCGAATGCCTCCCCTCACTCTGCGCCTGGATAAAATGAAAAGTCGCCGGCGCTAATCACACACGGCGATTTGTTTTCCGAAATCGCCCGAAAACAAATTGCCGCGTGTGATTAGCGCAGGCGATTTTTCATTTTATCCAGGCGCAGAGTGAGGGGAGGCATTCGGGGAAGATTGGTCGTGGAAAGTCGCGGCGATTAGTCGCCAGGCGACTAAATCTCCCCAAATCGCCCAGTGTGTCCCTACCCTAACACAAGATAACTGCTGCCTGGTAGATCTAAGAACAACACTCAATAGTAAAAACCCATGTCTCACTGAGACACATTCAGTTACATTGAGAAGGAAAAACAGCAGCCTGCCAGAAAGCATTTCTCTCCTAAAGTGCAGGCCAGGGCCGGCCTTAGGCCAATTGGACCAATTGGGCCCAATTGGGCCCCGCACCTCTGGGGGCCCCGCACTGCCCCTTTCCTTTCTATTTTGTGCCTGTATGCCCTTATTTTCCTAAATACTTGCTGTGTCAGTAGCCAGCAACACTTTGTCTAGGGGCCCCGCCAACATGGTCCCAATTGGGCCCCACATTTGATAGGACCAGCCCTGGTGCAGGCACAAGTCACATGACTGGGGGCAGCTGGGAAATTGACACAATGTCTAGCCCCATGTCAGATTTCAAAATTGAATATAAAAATATCTGTTTGCTCTTTTGAGAAATGGATTTCAGTTTCAGTTTTCCGATGACAGGATCCCTTTAAGTGGTTTGGGATGAAAATGTGCTTGCATATTGATGCAAATCGGGTGCAATTTGCATCTAAAGTTTTCAAAATAGCACCACTGAGAATGTGTTCAAGGTGGCATATGCATTCAATTTACTGGGCACAAGTCTGGTATACCTTTTGACGCAACCTGCTATGAGAATGCTGCATTTATCTCCAGGTCCTGGGTAACAGTAACTCCAGGGTTCCCCAGCATCAATAGGCACACTTGCGCACCATCATAAGAGTTAGGATGGATGCAAGTTGTGCCCATATAGAAAAGCTGGAGCATGTTTAGATGCAAGTACCTTGCTGAATTGTGTCAATCTGGACTCTTCATTGCTTCCATTTTTTGTGCCGTGGGTGCCTTTGTTAATGGCCCCTTTTAAATTCTCATTCATTATATCACATTGGCCCTTCTATAGTTTAGGCAATGACAAGTCCCCCAGATATCCCAATACTTTCTATTCTGTCCCATCCTGTCCACATCAGCTTTATTACTGGTATATAATTGTCTCTAAAAGTTTTCAACACTTCCTTTTGTGCTCTGAAATATCGTCCATCTGCTGCCCTTATGACTTTTACTGCTACCATCCACCTCTTCTCTTCTAACTACAGAGCAAAACAATGTGCCTGGTCAGTTATCAGAACAATGTCATTTGGAGGCTAACCAGTGCATTAATAATCCTCTATTAACTGCAGTCCTGCCCATTCTGTGCAATTCCAAATATCCTGTACTCTAGCCAAAACTGGGCTCCCTGGGAGCTCTTTGTATTGCACATTATGCATACTATTTAGCCACTCAAGTATCAGCCTCTCTTTGTCTCCTGTGATAGAATAAAATGTCTTCTAATGATATACCTAACTACAAGTTTCTCATTAATCAGTGCAGTGTTGTTTCGTATCAGTTACCAAGCAGCCATAGCATCTTTCCAGCTCACTACATCATATTTTTTCTACTACAGTGTTTTTTAACCAACCATGCCACATGGATTGTGCATTAAGGGGTTGTTCACCTTTAAATGAACTTATATTATGACATAGAGACTGATATTCACAAAGAATACAATTTACAATTGGTTTTAATTTTTTTATTGTACGTTTGCAATTTTAGCAATCCGGCTGCAGTGGTTTTAGATGGGGTGACCCCCATTTGAAAGTTTGAAAACAGTTAGAAGAAAAAGGCAAATAATTCAAAAAACATAAAATAAAGGTCAACTATATCTATAACATACTAACCAACGTGGAACCACCCCTTTAAGTGTGCAGTTACCATAAATGTATAACTAGACTTCCACAGTCCCATGCATGTCATGCCAGTAGGTTTACTGATGGAGTTCTATAGGGGTATTTCACATTAAAATTAACTTTTAATATATTTTTGTCGTTTTTAAAAATGTTAAATATTTTCTGCAGTTATAGGGTTTGAGTTTCAACAGCTCTCTGGCTTACAGTGGTTGATTACTTTAGCAACCAGGCAGAATTTTGGATTTCCAATTTTATCCATTTCCAATGGATAAGAGAAGGCCTGGAAAGAATAATAAATTAAAAATAATAAAATCAAATCCTCGTGGTCAATCTGTTTTTTGTTGCTGGGGTCAGTGATTTTTTAGTGGTAGGCTGGCAATAGGCAGAGCAGGAACCCCAATAATTCAGAAGAGCATACAAATAAAATAATTAAGAACAACTGAAAAGTTGCTTAGAACGGGCTCATATACAACATTCCACTGCTTTGCAGTAGGTGAGCTGTGTCACTTAGCAGTTTGTGGGATAGGACTACTGAACAGCAGCAAAACAAGTGCAGTACTGAGTAACTTACACACAAAAATACTTTGACACAAAATAGTGTCATAAACTGTAGGTTGCATTCTTTTGAGGAGAGAACTCTAGAGTTGCAGTCTGTGCATGTGTCTAATGTGTGTAATTGACATGCAGTGTGCATGCTATGCCCCACTGGTTGTGCATTAGGCTAATTTGTCAAAGTCATATTCATAAATCAGAAGGCCAATTTACCAAGTGGCTACTATGTACAAAAGGAGCCGCCATTCCAGTGTGCCTTGGGGTAACAGTTTTACAGCAATGGCATCAGACAAAAAGCGTGTGGTGCATCAAAAACTGGGGTGGGGTAAAGAGCAAATAAGTATAGTTATTAGGGGCTGGCCACACAACTGCTTCTTAGCAGCAATACTTACAGACAATAAAAGAGAGAGTACAATAATAAAACGAGAGTCCAGTAAGTGTATTAGCTGTACAAACATTGGCAATAGATGGGTCTGCCTTTTACAGCTGTGTGTCATTGCTGTCAAATACCAAAAGTTGCTAGGTTCTGTGCCTGAACTCCATCTCCACATAGCAGGGAGAGGAAATATTACATAAGTCTAGAGAAGAGAACATTGTATACTTTCTTTTTTTGGCAGTAAACTTCCCATTCAGTCCCTCCCCGTGTCTAACTCCCACCCCTTACTTCCTTTTTCAGATTTCTGCTTTTATGGGCAAAGTATTTTAACATAAACCAATGATCAGAGGAATGTCAGGCATGAAATATTTATACAGTGTTATCCACGCAGAGCTATGACGTGTATCCTGCTATGCTTTACACTGTGCTGCGTTGCATACAAACTTATACTCCACACTGTGTATATTCTAGACAGAGTTGTTATGTGTTACATGTCATACTTAATAATGTACTTGAGAAAGGGCTTGACCTGAAACATGTAGTGTATTTACACTGCTGCTGATTCATCTACTTTGTTTATTGATTATCGTGTGGTAGTGCACAGACACCAGGAATCCACAGCTAAGAAAATCTCAGAGGAGCACAGTTGAACCATAACTCTCCCTTTTTGGTCTTTATAATCTACGTGTTCTACACAGAGTTGAATGGTGTATCACGAGTTTCCACCTTTTCTGAAAAAATACTGCCCTTCCTATACTTATATTTCATCCCTATCGATAACATTGGCATTAACTAACATTTTTACTGGCTAGTAAAAAATGGCTAGGGACATGTCTTACTTGTGCCATTCTCTCACCACTAAATCAAACTCCAAGGATTTTGATGAAGTCCAACTTGATGGAGAAGGGGGCATTGTCAGAAGTCAGGTTTCATTCTCCAACGAGCAGAGTCACTTGTGTATGTATTCTACACAGATCTGTAATGTAGGTTTGCCAACTGGCTGGTATTTTACTGGGTTTGCAATCAAACTATGCTAGATGTCAATGTTGTTAATATGGTAGAAAGCTATTACAATACTAAGACCATTAGTTTTTTTTCTTTAAGAAAAGTGTGAGGCTGGGATTGCCTTGTTGGGAAGTTTGGGCAGGTGATGTCAGGGGCGCATGGGTGAAGTCATGGGGCAGAGCGGTGACATTTAGTGGAAGTACTCATGCCTAATTTGAAAAACAGGGAAGACAGTTTTGACCTGGACAGACCTTATGAAAACCCAGCCCATACTCTGGTCAGGGAAGACTATTTTTGCAAGAAAATAATCCTTGAACATCTATGCTGCCTGCACCAAGAGAGAGCTTGTATAAAGTGTGGGGCATGTGTTCATTATGTGCATGCCTGTGCCCCAACATGGCTAAAACACAAGAACCCACCAGCACACCCAGGTCTCTCGAACTCGAGTTGGTCCGGTGCGCAGTCTCAGGGATCGGCACCCTCAATTATTAGTAATAAAAAGAAGATGAACTGTCATTGCGGACTCCATGCAAGCGGGACAAGCCCTGTGTGTTTATTCAAAGTAAAGTTTCGGGGGCGTGCCCCTTTGTCAGACAAGTAAACCACACCTCAGAGTGCACATTTAAACTCTCCATACTGCATATTAATTAGCACTTCGTCAGACAAGTAAACCACACCTCAGAGTGCACATTTAAACTCTCCATACTGCATATTAATTAGTATGGTAATTAATATGCAGTATGGAGAGTTTAAATGTGCACTCTGAGGTGTGGTTTACTTGTCTGACGAAGGGGCATGCCCCCGAAACGTTACTTTGAATAAACACGCAGGGCTTGTCCCGCTTGCATGGAGTCCGCAGTGCCCGTTCATCTTCTTTGTATCCCCAACATGGCTGCCCACACTGTGAGCTCCCTCCCACATAGAACTCATGAGGGGCATTTGCTTTTAAAAAAAGTATTGTTTACCCTAACATGAGTGCAGGCTCTATTAGACTTAATTTTCTGTGATAGATGCCCTATAATAGGGGAAAATATCAATAAAGGAAAGATGTTTTTTTCCTAAACATTACTCTTTCTGTTATGTGCGCAATACAAAACTGTTACAAGTTATTTTATACTATTTACTTTTAAACATTACAGGCATCAAAGAGAGACACATCCCTTAATATGTATTAAGGATAATTCAAGCAATTCCAGGAAGGAAGATAGAGAGATAAATTCACTTGAAGTTCTTGAATCATGCAAAAAGGAAATAAACATCCTTTCTAAGCAATGTCTGACATTGGCAAGTCAAGGAATTATTTGAGTGCGCCATCTAGTGATCTGAGAGAATCATTCATCATAATACATAAACGGTCACAAAAGTAGGAAATTTATCACTTTAGACCTGCTTCTTGGTTCACAAACAAGAAAGGATATGTATTAAAGAGCCTTTAAAGCAGTTATTGCCATATCCACCCCTTGAATGATAGGAAAACAGTACATTCACATAACCAGGGTTGCCTCCTGGCCAATAAAAATGGTGCTTAATGTAAATCTTAAAAAACATTAAACTATAGGAAGCATAGTTTTTATATGGTGGTATTTTTTCCAGAAAAGGTGGCAACTCTACACATAATCAGTGGTACCTGGCCTACCAAATGCCACTTTGAGCACCATTTGTCAAATGATAGCTTCAGTTGTTTTTAAAAAAAGATTCACAGTATAATGACACTACAACCAAATATTCAAGCTTCCCTTTGGCACACTCATACACTCAATAAGAATGGTCACACTATCAATTTGCTAAATAATACATGAGGTCAACACAGTGCACCTCAATGACCCTAGCATGAAATGTATGGGGATAGTTCCTAAAACTACATTTTGGCTTTGGTAAAATTGTCAATAAACTGTTTAGCGTATATATTAACAGGAACAACATCCCACACAATGCTGATAAGTACGATTTCCCCAAAACATCTAAATGCTGATCCCAAGAGCCAAAATCTATATAAAGCAAATATTTTAAAGGCACATCACCTCCAAATTGTTGCCCGCACTAGGAGTGGGCTCCCTGTGCAGATGGCTATGTTGTATGGCAGCATGTGCATAATGAGCACTTCTCCTGGTTCGATTGGCTCATGCTAATTGTTTTCCAGTGGGGGAAACAATTTGGGGTTGACGTACCCCTTAAAAATATGTGATGTTCCATTGTAAAGTATTTGTACTGTTATTTGCACTTTCATAGACTGACATAAAACATTTTGGCAATTTAACAATTAGAATCATATCTGCCTGTCTGCCTGACCCCATAGACGCAAAGATTTCTCTTGCCGAACGACCGATTTTAGCGAACTCCGACCAATCCTGATTCGATCGATCAATCGAACATCTTACTTTTTTTCGGCCCACATCTGTCAGGAAATTGATAGGCCAGGTTAAAAAATCTTTGTCGGTCCCAGTGCAATCTATCTATGTTTGCAGGGCCAAGCAGGCAGCTACCCTTTGTTTTCCTTGGTATTTTTAGTTGATGGACAATTCATACGATCATACGAACGTTCCGAGATAATCATGGTCTCACGATGACGATCGGATCTTTTAAAAATCTCAACTATGGCCAGCTTTAAAGAGATACCGACACCAGAAAAGAATAATTTTTTATATCTATAATAACATTGCCTTTGAATGCTATTTAAAATTTTGCCATAAAAGTATTTGCCTGATGCTTTTACATTACCTTTCTTACCCCCATGCTCCTGTATGAGGGGACTACCATATTTGTGCAGCAGTAGTCCGTTAGAATTAGAAACAGGTTAAAAAGTGACAAAGAAAGAACATCGGCTCAGTCCCAAAGTTGTAAAATGAAGTTAACGGCTCACCCAGTGCAGAGTAGGACTCAGGTGTAAAAACCCTGGGTCTATCGTAGCGGGGTGTAGCTTTAACCAGTATATAGCATTCAAACTTTAAATATCCACAGCAATCTTGTATAAATGGAAACTCACCGAAGATGTTGGGTGGCCCGGGTGCAGCGCCCCGAACCGATAGCTGGGGGAGTAACTCAATGTAGATAGCGAAGAAGCACGCACTCCATGGGCCAGTCGATATGATTAAAAAGTCTTTATTAAAAAAACAGCTAAAACAATGGAACCTTATGCGTTTTGTATCCGAGGATACTTACTCATAGGCATGATTGAGAACAGCCGTGAACAGAATTTAAACAGGTAAAAGGGATATGACGTACAAAGTCAGTGATCCTAAACATTAACCCTAAAATTTAAATTATTTTAGCTGAGATGAAACATTTGTTCTTATCCTTTTAAATCATTTTGAATCATTTTAAATCATTTAAATAATCTCAAATCATTTTAAATCATTTTAAATCCTTTTAAATCATAATGGAATGCTGGAAACAGTAAAGTAAATGGCTTTATCGTAAAAAGTAATCAAATTTAAAAATCTTATTGCAATAGTTAAGCAATTCATGTCTAAAACTGGAAAATATTATTCTCAATGAAAGATTTATGCCACATCAAAACCAATATCTTAATTCAAGAGATGTCTATTAACATCGTGAAGCCGATACCAAATGTAATTAAATGAAATATAAATCTAAATTCATAGTATATTATATTGAAATCTCTCCACAGACAAGCTTTCGATGTATAAATAAACATAGACATAAGAAAGAAAGGAAAAATAGCTTCCCAACTTATTAGTCAACCCATGGGTGAAGCACATCATATTAAACCAGCGCATCATGTTAATTATCAAAAACCTCCAACCTAACTACCTCCCTCTATCCTGCAGTTTCTCCATACGATGTAACTATAATTCAACATTGTATCTAAGGAACTTCCCCAGCGCTGCTATTGAGGAGCTCTCAATATCGCTTGAGCACACCTTAGTTCTTCAAAGTAACTCAAGGTACCCCGGTATCACTATTGCAAGCGTATATAGCAACCAAAAGTGATAAGGCTCAGACAGTTAGTTGATGATCCAATGAACTCAGTTAATCTACTGGTATCTATCAGACCTATTACATTGTTATATGCTTGATGCATAATAATATCCATTCACCTCCAATATAAATTTATAAACTCAGTATAAAGCGCCATACCAAATTATAACACATAAATATCAAAACATATTTTTTATAGTATCATTTGAAAAATTATTGAAAGACATGAATTGCTTAACTATTGTAATAAGATTTTTAAATTTGATTACTTTTTACGATAAAGCCATTAACTTTACTGTTTTCCAGCATTCCATTATGATTTAAAAGGATTTAAAATGATTTAAAATGATTTGAGATGATTTAAAAGGATAAGAACAAATGTTTCATCTCAGCTAAAATAATTTAAATTTTAGGGTTAATGTTTAGGATCACTGACTTTGTACATCATATCCCTTTTACCTGTTTAAATTCTGTTCATGGCTGTTCTCAATCATGCCTATGAGTAAGTATCCTCGGATACGAAAGGTTCCATTGTTTTAGCTGTTTTTGAATAAAGAGTTTTAATCATATCGACTGACCCATGGAGTGCGTGCTTCTATCTACTTAAAAAGAGACAGTCAGGTTGGCAAAACAGTCAGGTTTATGAACTTCAAGTAACAATTAATAACAAAAGCAGAACTATCAGCGAAAAATTATCAGCATGACCTATAGGTAACTTTTAATATAGATTAATATTTTGAAAATAAATTTTTTAGTGTCAGTATCACTTTAATTGGACAGCAAAAAAAACACATGTTTATGGGAAGACAAACAAAGCCCAAAATATAAATAGTGCAATCTAATTTTTAAAGGAATTGTTCAGTGTAAAAATTAAAACCGGATAAATAGATAGGCTGTGCAAAATAAAACATGTTTTCAACATAGTTATTTAGCCAAAACTGTATAATAGCCAGAACTCTACTTCCTTATTGGTTACTAGTCACTAACCAATCAGTGAATTAAGGGAGGGCTATATGGGTCATAACCGTTTGCGTTTGATCTGACCTACATACTAAGGATCAAAAGCAAACTCATTGAAAAGTTATGTCACATGTGCCCCCCCCCCCATTAAGTTGCTGACTAGCCAAGAGTTAGAGAGCTGTAAAGCAGGAAATTGGGTTCTGGCTATTATGTTTGACCTCCATTCACTCCAGCCTTTATGGATTACATTTTTGGCTAACTTACTATATTAGAAAAATCTTTTATTTTGCACATACTATCCATTTACTAAGTTTTTATTTTTACACTGAACTGTTCCTTTAAAACTTACGCGTTGGCTTTGGTTAGCAAAATGTACTAGGCTCATTCTGACCACAAGTGCAATCTGCAAAGCACAAAAACTGACACAATATGCCATGGTTTTTGCAGAAAATCAGCAACTTTCAAATCAGGATACACCCCAATCTTAAAAGTGCAATATCAGGGCTGCTCCTGCCATGAGGCAAGGTAGAACCTTGCCTCAAGCGGCAGTGAACAGCTAATTACTAAGGGTGGCAAAAAGCTGCCTTTTTTTTACTTTGAATACATCTGAGTATGCAAATTAAGGGTTGGATTTGGTAGAACCTGTTGTAGAGGATTCTGTATCTGGCAGAATACAAAATTATGGATTAAGTGCATCCTAATACTATTTACCCTCTGGTATTTTTTTCCATATCCTTTAGCCTTATCCTGTGTTTCCCACACACAGGATAGATTTAACAGTGCACATCTGCTCCCATTCCATCAGTGTGTTGCTTGTCTGTATTTCTTACACAATAGCAACCAAACAACTCAGACATTTGCAATTAGTAGTGCACATCTTTACTTATTGGATTTTGTTCCATCTGTCAGAATAGGCCTGCTGGGTACATTTAGAGGGCCCGGCAGGGGTCCTGGTTAATGCACAATTTTAGTATATGTGTGCAAAATACACGTTTTCACATGTGCAAGGAGCATGTATGAATGAAAGTACCTATGAATGGACACAACATTTTGTTACAAATTTTTGTGGGTCACGCTTGCATTTATAAATGAGACTTTCCATCTCATAATGCAAGAGGGAAATGGTAGTGCTGTGCTCCACCTGCATCCATTGTACAATGCACTAAAGAAAGAGCTGACCAGATTGCAGTTCCATAGTAGTAGAATGTTGTAACATATTAGCTATAGTTCAAAACTAGAAAATACCTTTTATTGGTTAATTTAGTAGATTATAAAATACAACCTTTCGGGACTACTTAAGCCTCTGCTTCAGGCATGATCTTTTGTGTAATTCCATTCTATTGCAGCATTTTATTTTAATAACTTAAGGCCAAGCACAAAACCTCCTGCATATAAATGCCAGGGGCATATGAACAGTTTGGTACTCAATATGATAGATTTACCAAATTATGTGCCATAAAGGGGCCCTTGAATAAAAAATTGCATGTGAATTTTCATGCCTGCCAAATTTTGCATTAGTCAAGTTTTAAGGAGCTATATCAGGCACTTCAACTAATTTAAAAGTGCCTGTGTACTAGTGATGTGCAGGCCGGCCTGACACCCGTGGGTTTGGTACAACCTCAGCACCTCCTTTGCGGGTCGAGGGCGTGTTTGGGTTGAGCTCTTCTACCAGCTTTCTGAACTTACAATGCTGGCTTCCTGCTTTTATTTTTATAGGCGTACACTCGTCCCGCCACTTTTGGGGAGGAAGCGGGTATGGTGCTGGTCAAGAAAAACCCGTCCCTCAGATCACTACTGTGTACACTGTCAGCCTAAACCTAAGGTCAACAGAGTGCAAACTCAGGGGCACCTAATAAATGGAAGTTGCTGGACTGCAGTTATTGCAAATAGTTTGTACTGAAATGCAACCAGTGCAGACACTGTCCCTATTTCTTATGCAATCTGGTAATCTTACACTCCCCGCACTTATTACTTAAAGGTGATATTTTCCTTACACAATATTCTGTCCTTTTAAAAAAAAAATTCTCTAATGATTAAGAACCGTATCCTATGGTGCCGTCACAGGAAAAAAAGCATTCAGCATTATCTCAGCTAAAGAAAACAGAATAGGATGATAGAGCTGTTAAATGTGGGATTATTCTGTGCCACTGACTGAATGTCTTGTATGAAGTAATTATAAGACAGAGTGGGACAAGAGGGGTTTATTGCCTGCACTCATGGATGGGTCAAGCTGGTCACTGGACACTGCTCTGAGGGTGGGAATGTCAGGGTTAGTAGGGGGCAGTTTATCCAGTGAATGGACCATCTGCTGCTCTTACATTCCTGTTATTTACTGGCCTGGGAGAAAAAGAGTAAGTGGTTTTACCATGAAGTAAAAAACAAAAAAGCACCCAAAACAGAATATTTGTTTACATCCTACAGCTTAGTTACGCGCACATAAAAATTAAAAGGAAAGAAATCTGGAAGAACATGTGACAAAAGTGTTTAAGAACTGGGGAATAAATGCATAGATGTCCACAAAAGTGTAAGAAGGGATACAAAAGATAAAAAGAGAGGACAGGAAAATAGGACAGTTAAAAAGACAGAAAAAAAGACTGTAGACAAACTTAGTAGGCAAAGTGAAAGGGAAATTGGGATAGAAATGGACGAGTGTGGCAGACATGAGCAATGGGGGGAAGACTGATAATAGGGAAAATTAACCTAGCTTGTTCTAGGTGATGCAGGATGCCAATACACTTGCACTAAAAGTACATGGCCAGCCTACATTTGCATTTTGGCACCATTATGTGGATGCATTATTGTTTTTTAAGGAGTCAGTGGTACTTGTGGTAGGTATTTCTCAGTCTTTCTTAAAACGAAATTGAAAAGTAAAATCACTGTTCAAGGTTGTGCAACCCCAGTGATTTTAGTTGTTTACTTTTTTCTTTTATAAAAAATGCACCACCGAAGGTACTTTTCCTTTGATCATTGCACCCCTTAGGTTTCTGCTTTCCCAAGTATTGCTCATTGCTCATGCCTATTGATGCTGGGTCACTGGTAAAAATCGAGGTAGGCCCTGCCGCTTGCCCACAAGCCAGCGTAACTCAATGTATAGTAACTCAAAATTAGAGTGCTCTTAGC
Source organism: Xenopus laevis (assembly GCF_017654675.1). Lineage (NCBI taxonomy): Eukaryota > Metazoa > Chordata > Amphibia > Anura > Pipidae > Xenopus > Xenopus laevis. Next base: position 72,717,535 of record NC_054385.1, read on the forward strand.
CATGCAGGTATGATAATCAACCGTTGTGTTGGTAGGTGCTCGCTTGTAGGTCTCAAGCCTGCAACTAGAGACATATTTGTAGATAAATGGCGGAGTTTTTTGTGAAGTGAAGGAGTAAGTGACTAGACTCATGGGACGGGGGGGGGGTGAATAACAACTCAGTTACCCCAGTGATTCAACCTTTGTTTCATTCATCTTCAAACAAGAAAAAGTAACAGATCAAGAATCATAGGCACAACCATAAAAAAAGTTTCCACCCTACATTTCCACTTTATTTCTTATATTGCAAAGAAATAATAACTTTAGGTATTTTACATGTTACATTGACATAAGAAGGTTACAGATAAACCATGTTGTAGATATGGAATCAGTTTGCTTAGGATATGGCACAGGTTACATTGCATATAACAGATAAGCCCTGTCCAATACAATGGTGTTTTATCTGTTATCTGCTATGTAAGCTTGGACTTTTTTCCAGCAGCTGGAATGGCTGCCCCATGGCTACATAGCAACTTGTTATAAACTATAGTAGTCTTTCTGAAGCAAACACACAGTTTTTACCAATGCAGAGCAACAGTACATTATAATTAATTACTTTGATACACTTTTGGTTTTTGGTGTTACTGTTCCTTTAAAAACAGAGGCGTTGGAGTCAAAGGATTTACTGTATGTACCGACTCCACAGCCCTGTATTTTTTTTCTAAGAGTAAAGGCAAAAGAGCATATAAGTACCAACTGTATTTGACCAGCAAGTAAGCATACTAGAATTGCACATCTTCTGTTCTCTCACATACTGGAGTTGAACTCCTATGAGATACACAAGCTATTAGCTCTCACTTTCCTTCATTAAGAAAAACATAGTCCGTAAACAGTGGTTAGTGACAAATGCAATAAAAATGGACAACTGTGAGAGATAGACATAACACCATTTATAATAATATACACTAAGTTTGTCCAGGTGCAGTAACCCATAGCATATGATACTGGATTTAAAACAAGAAGCAACCTTTATCCTTTATAACCACTAGGTCTTTAGGCTAATAGCACAAGGGTCACTTTCTCCTCCAGCGAAGATAAACTTATCTTTTGCCTTCTACACCTGTATGTTTGAGAACTGACAGGCATGGCATTGGCCAGTCAGCGCACACACAAAGCATATTCTGGCACTAAAATGCATATTTCTGCACCACTCTGTGTGCACACATACAGGGAGAGGAAGTCAGCAGTGCTGTGTAGGCCGGCATGATACCTACGGAACTCGTTGGGCGGGTTTGGGCCTACCTCGCTACTCCGTTTGTGGGTCACAGATGTTTTTGGGTTGAGCTCTTCTGCCTGCTCTCCCTGTCCGTGGTTTTAGACTGCCGGTTTCCAATTTTATAGGCGCACTCCTGTCCCTTTTGTGACATCATCGACAGGGCAGGTTAGCGTGGGTCTATAAATGAAGGGGGGAAACCGGGTACTGATGGGCGTGGGTTGGGCTGGAGCGGGTCGAGCTTTTCTTGGCCCGCACCTCACTAGAAGAGGCCATGATTATCTCGAAACGATCGTTTAAATGTACGATTTGTCCATCAACTAAAAAGACTATTTCAGGCGATATTGCCAGGAAAACTGAGGGAAGCTGCCTGCTTGGCCCTGCAAACATAGATAGATTGCACTGGGACCGATAATTTTTTTTTAATCTGGCCGATCAATTATCCGACAGATGTTGGATGAAAAATCGTAAGATGTACGATCGTTCGATTCCCACTAACTTCACAATAATTTGACGGATTGGTCGGATTTCGCTAAAATCGGTCGTTCAGCAAAGATCTTTCCGTCTATGGGGAACTTTTGTGTAAAAAGAAAGGTAAATGCTGTATTGAATCAGATAGGGGAAGGCTAAATTTGCTTAATAAGATAAGTCAGGCATTCCACCCCCCAGGGATATTGTTCTGTAAAGATGCCCCCTGGCTGTCTGTATGTACTTAATAAGTATACTGAAAACATAAACAGATGATCTACCGTATATACTGACCAGTACCAGGATTAGTACAGAACCGACGAGAAAATAAACAAATCTCTATTCCAGAGGCGCCCTTCATGGGCCTGAAGCAATGAGTTGGATGTGAGATTGAATTTGAGATAATTTTTTTGCTGTCTTGAATACTACTGGGATTAATAAGGGGAGGGGGGGGTCTGTTATAATTCTTTGCCTCCCTCATTATACTCATAAAAGCAGCAACACTAAAACTGCTTGACCATTTACGGTAGTCATGTATGAATTGTCTGGGGCAGGACACATTTTGAAAGACCTACAAAGCAACTTATTGGTGGGTGTGTGGTGCATTGGCATTTGAGTGAAGCTGGCCATATACTGTACCAATAATATTAATTCTGTATGATTATTGGTATGAGTATGGAGGCCCACTGACCCGAACTGCTATCCAGGTACTATGATGTGTAAGGCAAATTGAACCCAACTGAGCCCCCTTCAGCAGCCACAGGGTGCACTCCCCTACTTATATGACTATCTGTAAGTACTATTTCCATATAGCTTAAGAAACTCTGTGTCTTCATATATTTAAATGGCTTGTGGACACAGGCAGCAGGGGCGTAACTCTAGAGGAAGCAGACCCTGTGGCTGCAGGAGGGCCCAGGAGGCATAGGGGGCCCCTATGAGGCTCAAATAATGAGCAATTTCAACATATATTTGGTAAAATAGGGCAATGCTGTGGGGCCCAGTAACATCTAGTTATGCCACTGATGGTTAGGGTTGCCACCTGGCCGGTAAAAATGATGGTTGATCCCAATGTTATTAATAAGGAAAAAAGAAAAATATATAGGCCGGGTTTTTTTTTTCAGAAAAGGTGGCAACCCTACTGATGGTGAACATCCTGCGTGTTCCAAAGCTTTTAGCCTTCCCAAGACTTTACAGCTATTTCCAAACTCAACTAGGTGTATCAGACTGGGCCACACAATAGGGTTGTATTTCCATTACAATAGGGTTGTATTTCCATTACAATAGGGTTGTATTTCCATTACAATAGGGCTGTATTTCCATTGCCTGAGGCAGAACTATTGAGCAAGCAGACCCTGTGATGAGTGGGGACCCCAGGATATGCAGGGGGCCCGCAGGATATGCAGGGGGCCCGCCACTTTGGAAGGATCTATAACTAGTTTGAATATATTTTTTATTAAAAGTGTCTTACTCATAATGATTTTGCTTTGAGTCTCATTAACTTCCAACTATTGACACTGGCCTGACAGACTGCAGTCACATGTAGATGAAGAGCCTTCCGAACTAAGTAATCCATTAATATGTTCTATGGTTCTGTTGACACTGTATCGTTTTGGGGAGATGAAGGGGACATCTTGTTTTGTAGAATTGTCAGGGTGCAAATAAGCACAGAAGTTAGCTCAGAGAGGCCCACCTTTTGAAAGAGGCAACTAATCATGCTAATGAAGAAGAGAGTAATGGGATTAGCCAGCTCTTTTCATGGCCCGAATAATAGAGCATCTGCAACAAGCATCCTTCCAATGGAAAGGGCAAGTGTTAGGGTGGGAGGAGTCTGATCAAACCAAATAGAATAGTGGCTCCTAGTAGTGTGTCCACATTAGAACCATACTTTTCCAAACCGGGTGTTGGTCGCTGGGGAGACTGCGATCTCAAGGAACGACCCCATCTATACACGTTTAGCACGAGGAGTCGAGCAGCAAATGCCCAGCACCATGCTCTCCAGCCTGCTCAGCCCATTCCAGGAGCTGGATACCAACTTATCCAAGGTAATGGAACTGCCTGCCACTTTACGAGTGCACACAAACTTTTTACCACGCTAATAATAGCTTTCTTTTACGCCACACACACTTCATTTTAAAGACTAATCTCAAGTCACTTACATCAGGTCTGTGTGAAAGTGCGCACTTCCTGCCAAGAGCGGTCGGTGGCGCAGGAGCGTGTTGTTTGCTTCACTTCTCTCGGGGGGTGGTGGAAGCACTTGTGGGGGGACGTATGTAGTGGGAGTATCGTGTAGAAGCGGCCACTCTAATAAATTAGGAAGGCATTGCATTGCAGTTGATTTAAACGCCACAAAGTAGGCACAATGTATTGTTTTTCCGCCTGCAAAATACGTGCAGGTTCAGAAACCTTACTCTTGCACAAATACACCGGGGAAATGTTCACAATGCAAATGTTTGTTCTGGTTTTGTTTTGAAATCAGAAGGCACATATTTCCTTATAATGTATAGGTTCCTTGGCACCCAGCGACTCTCTCCAACTATAGATTTGGATTAAAGGATTATGGGAGATGGCGTATGCTGGAAGGACTTGCTTGCAGTGCGGAGGTCACGTGTGCCATTGCCCTGCTGTACATGAGAGCTGTGTGTGTGTGTGCAGTCAGGCTGTCTATTGAATACAAAAGTCTTTATTTGAGGGGTTGCATCATGTAATAAAGCACAGCAACAGGTATCCGAAAACTGGACATCTTGCTTTCATTTAGACCTGCTTTGTGTGTTAGTATGCAGGAATTTTGAAACTGACCCAACATTCTCTCTAGCCAGTGGTTCCCAAACTGTGGAGCTGGCCTCTGTACTGGGGTTTGGAGCAATGGCAGCTGAGGCTCAGCCTAAAGGCTGGCAAAGTTGAGAATTTGGGACAATGGCCATTGTGTTTTCTAGGTACCGTACACATGAAAGCCCAGCTTGAGCGTCAAGGATAGATTTGAGGTGTATTTGCAGTTATAGACATACTTGAAACTATGACATACTGATATCTGTACTCACTTTATGAGCTAACATGGTGCCTTGCAAAAGAGAGGTTTTTTTGTGCACATACCCATGTAAGGGTGGTTGGGGGTAAAATGAGAACTCCAAGAGCAGATGTTATTCCTTTAAAGCATTGATGTGACCTCTGTTGCAGTGTCTGTCTGTTTCGGGACCTCTGTACTGTGAGTAAACTAAATAAATAGTCCATAGAGGTTAGAATGTTATGGGAATTTTCTCTGGGACAATGACTGATGTGAGTGTTGTATACTGCTGTGGAATATGTCCACACTATATAAATAAATGATAACCAGGCATATTATTAAGTAAAGTAGTTTAATACTAATGAGGTTTATCTTGAAAGCTACTTCTGTGCATGCTTGCTCGTTCTAGTATAGTTACTGGTGGACTTGTGAGGGGCGTTTATCTAAGGCCCATGACTGTTAGTGGCGCTAAGACAAATGCTAGTAGGTAATATGGCGCTGCTTGACACTACAGGAAAGCTGTTATCTTGTGTGTGTATATGTATATATATCTCCTAGATCATGCTTTACAGAGGCTATTCATTCACATAAGCTTATGACATTATAATTGGATTTGGTTTCTTTTTCATTCAAACTTTTTTGTCCAAAGGATGCTGCCTTCAAAATTAGAAGAAACATTTCCCCAGACTCGGAAAACCATGTCAGTTGCAGCACATTTTCCCCCTTCTGTAGACTGTAATTTGTGGAATGCTTTAGCTCATATGTTTGTGCAACCAAGTTTATTTTGTGAATTTTGAAAACAATTCCTGACATGGTCTTCTCTCCCTCACCACCCCCCAGCCCCAGTTATGTGCACCTTTTCGGGCTCATAGTTTTGGAACCTCTTAAGTTCCACATATGAGTAATCTTAGACGTATTTTACAATAATTAGCTATGAAACAATGTATAGTTATTAGGGATGCACCGATTCCGGGATTTGGCCATTTTCAGCAGGATTCGGCCGAATCCTTGTGTCTGGACGAACTGAATCCAAATCCTTAAAATCATGTGACTTTTCGTCACAAAACAAGGAAGTAAAAAAAAATTTCAGCCGCGCACTTCATGTGCGCCTCTCTTTCCCCCCTCCCCCTCCAATTTGCATATGCAAATTATGGTTCGGTAATCGGGCAAATCTTTCACAATGGATTCGGTAGTTCGGCCGAATCCAAAAAAGTGGATTCGGTGCATCCCTAATAATTAAATATAACAAATTAGTTTGGCAATAAAGTACCTATTGCCAAAACGTAAACTTCCCCTTCAATAGCGCCACGTCTCTTCTAGAAACATGGTACTCCATAAAATTACTTCAGGTATATCCTATGTCCCTTCTCTTTTGAAAAGTTTCTCTTTACCATGAGATGTGTGTAGTCTCTTATAAAAATGATCTTGTAAAAAAGTTTTATGGTTTTTTAAATTGATCTCTCACCCTTATTCATTTTTTTTTTTTTTTGTAGGAATTTATGTCTCTTCTTTCTGAGAGGAGATTAAACATTAGTCCTATTGAAGAACAGGAGAGCACCTATTTGTCTTGCCCTATCAACTTAAACAAAAATGAGAAAATTCGGAAGAAATTAACAGAATTCTGTGTTGAACCTTTGGAGACACTATGGAATTGCAACAACCAGCTTTCTGCTCCAAATCCCCTGTGTCGCATCCCATTCCTAGCTGACCGCTCTGTAAGTATGATTGAGGAGACCAATCACTTGTCTCCACCTAAGCCACTCTCTTCCCGATACAAGACTGAGCTTTGCCGTACTTTCCATGAGATTGGTTCCTGCAAGTATGGCTCAAAGTGCCAATTTGCACATGGGTCTGAAGAGCTCCGAGGTCTCAACCGACACCCCAAATACAAGACAGAGCTGTGCCGGACTTACCATACTATTGGCTTCTGCCCATATGGATCTCGCTGCCACTTTATCCACAATGCAGAAGAGCAAAGGTTTATTAAGAGTACAAAGGGACAGCGCCCTCCACTTTTGAGGCACAGTATAAGCTGCTCAGGAATCCCTTCTTCCACCTCTTTGGATTCTCTCTTCTCATCCTCACTGTCTCCCTTTTCTCCAGCTTCTCCCACCTTTTCCCCATCTGCCTCCATTTTTAGTTCTGGTCCTTCCTCTCCCTCTTCTTCTTCTCTTGTGACACTTAATTTGGCACCTTTCTTTCGCCCAGCATCTCCCCCTTCCCCAGGCATACAAAGCCCTATCCCTGTAAGGCAGTTGGCCCAGCTGCCACCCTTCAGGGGGTCAGAACCCAGCACTGAATGCCTCCAGGACTGTCTTTTAGATAAGGATCAAGAGATCAGTGCTTTGAAAGACTGCAAAGAGAACTGTAGCAATTCCAGTGAAGCCAAGCGTCTCCCAATTTTCAGCCGCCTGTCTGATTAAGGAGTGAACTTTATTCAACTTCAGGCCATGCACAGAAAATTATTGGCTTCCTTTAAATGTTAAGAGCTCAGGAAACATGCACATAATTGTGAGTTTCCTGTAAGATTATCATAGGCATGGAGAACAGTGTTTTAAAGAAAAAAACTTGCTTGGAAATCATCATTTTGTGCCAATACATATATGACAATATAAGGATGTGTGGTCCAGAGTAAAGGCATCCAAGCAAAAATGTCATCCTTACAGGCTGTGCTATAAACTTCATCTGTGCTAATGTCAAGCAAGGCACCAGGCTCACAGACTGCAGCTATGAATATTGTGCCAGTATTAACTAAAAAGTATTGATACCTAGGGACAAATATTTGGCAATCTTGTTTTCTTGACTTTGTAAGTGAAAGATCTGTAGTCTGATGCATGTAACATGGCAGTCTTTTTCTAAAGGGCTAATTAGTTGAACTGCATTTCAACTGTGTTAAGTACTGTATCTAGTCTTTTTCCTCTGTGTTTATTCAGTATTATTCTTATTATATTATTCAGACCTCAAAAATATGGTTGCATGTTTTGAAAACATTTTGATGCTAAAACACAACTGACACTCAGAGGAAACATTTATAGGATTGCACTCTTTGGCAGAACTTGAGCTACTTGAACTGCATATGATATTTTTCTGGTATTTTCCTTTCATCTTACTTTTATTATAATATTTTGCCCATTCAGTTTTATTAGCAAGGGGCCAGAAATTGGAGTAAACTGTTAAAAGAAAAGTATATTCCTGCTGCTGTGTTCTACATGACCTTTATCCCCCTCCTTTACAAATATCCCGTGAGGCATAATTTCCAAAATCTCTATGTGTGGCAGTTTTAGGCCCATGACATATTGCATGTTTTGATCACTGCTGTTCTCTCAAGCAAATATATGGCAGTCACACCTTTCATTTGCTGCCCTTCCACATTTTATTTCTACCACCATGGTTGTGCCTGAAAGGATGTTGGCAATCAAAATTATGTGTATGACTCCAGACCCATGCTGAAATGTATTCTTCTTAAACCTCTTAGGCATAAGATCATGTGAGAGGGCCAGGCAATGTGATTGCCATGCTGGATGCCGCACCCCCTTGCTAATATGTATTACCACAAAATCAGACCAGCAAACAGCATAGCAGTAAGTTTTATTAATGTGTTGTGTTCCCAACAAATTTGTGACCAAATGTTGACAGCAATTCACATAACCAGTGTGCCTAAAGGGTACATTGGAATTTATATTACAGTATACAGTGGGAGTCATTTTATTCAGTCTGCCCCCCAAAAAAATCATTAAAGTCCAATGTTAATTAAAGCTACTGTGGGGCATTTATTTGCCCTTTTGACAGGTTTATGTCCATAGTGTTTTCTGTTGGTGCTCTAAATGTTTGACATTGTTACCTCCCAGTGAATAGTAAGGAATGTACTGCAGATCTGCCAAATCTTACCAAAATACTTTACTGCACATGTTCAGATTCATTTATTTTTGTATTACATGTTTATTACACACTTTCTGCTGAAAGCCGCCAGATTAGAAAGGAGGTGGTCCAGGAGTGGTCACAGCAGTGCATCTATTGTAGCTATCTAACAATAAATGAAGATGTTCTGTATGATGGCTAGACTAGTGAGCAGTGAATTTTATAGAAGGACTTTTAAAAATCTCTTTCTTCTGATTGGCCACATATAGTGCCAATGTAGGTAAGGATCTTTGAGTCCTGGGTAGGTCAGAAAGCTTTATTCTCTGTGAGATTCATAGAGGTGAAACAGAATATGCTTAGTTTCCTCACCCTATACCTTTCAGTTCTTAAGGTTTTTGGGGGTCCATCAAGTAAGAAGGATTTTCTTAGTGAAACGATCATTTGTCTCTAAATGTTATATATTATATAATTGTAAAACTGTTGTACAGTTTAAGAAATGTTCAAGGAAATGTCTTGTAGGTTGTAGTTTTAGTACATGTATCACTGTTTTGACAGTACCAGTTGAATGAATATGGGTCATAAACCATGTGTGATTTATTTAGATGTCTGTCTCCATTTTGCTGGGTGCAGATATACTAATATATAGAGATTAGGGCCGTTAGTAGTTTTGTTCTGGAGGCTCATCATAAATCCACCGTTCCCAGTGCAACTAAAAGCACCTTGTTCCTAACTAGTCAATGAGCAAAATGATGCGAGCTTTATTAACTCATGTGTAGCTGTTACATAGTAATGAAAAGTTTATATATTTTCAGCAGCTTCACTGCCTACTCTGGTGGATTTAATCTGCACATGCTTTTGTTGAGTGTTTTTTAAAATTTGTTTTAAAAGTGCATAATACCAAAGGCCCTTCCCTTGCACTTTTAATTTTTTTTTTTGTACCTGGTTTAAGTGCGTTATGAACATTGGTATTGCGCTTGCATGAGTAGTTATTGGTTTTCATATGTTCAGGCAAACTTTTCATTTACTAATTGTCTTGTGTTTGCCCATCAGTCAGATTACGGAGCATTTATGACCCCATGGTTTGTAAAGAGGATCTGTAGGATGCTAGCATGCAAGCAAGAAAAATAACTATTCTAGGATATTATAATTTTAAACCTGTAGTCATTTTGTCATGACTTGTCATGTTCATTAAAAAAAAAAATTACAAAAATATAAACATGAATAACATGCAGACAATTTTATTACGGTTTCTTCCTTTTTGTTGGTAATATTTTTTACATTTAGAACTTTTTTATTTATTTTGTGCATTTTTTTTTAATTGGAATAAGTGCTTTATGTTTTGCAATTTCGTGATTTTATTTTAAATTAGAACCATAATTTATTTTTTACAGTTCCTGTGATTGTTTGCATCTCTGTTAATTATTTGATTTAATTTAAAATATTCATGAACATGTATTTGCTCTCATTAAATCTGCCTGTCTTTTATATTGGTTGAGCCTCTGTTTTTTTTTCCAACCTTTGAAAAAAAAAAAAAAAAAGGGACTTCTTTTAAAGTGGACCTGTCACCCAGACATAAAAATCTGTATAATAAAAGTCCTTTTCAAATTAGACATGAAATCAAAATTCCTTTTTTTATTAAAGCATTCATAGCTGTTGTAAACTCGTTTAAAAATCTCAGCTGTCAATCAAATATTGCCTGCCCCTCCTCTGTGCCTAGGCATAGAGGCGGGGCAGGCAATTACTTTCACTTTCTATTCAGCACTTCCTAGATGTCACTGCTCTCCCCACATTCCCCCAGTTCTCGTAACCATTTAATTGTGTAGTCGGCATGGGGATAGACATCGGGTCCCCCATTCTGGTTCACAAACAAGATTATGAGATGATGCAAGGCTTGCCTTAATAACAGTGTGCACAATATGGCTCCTGCCTGCTTGTTATAATTATGAATTCCCAGACCGAAGGAAACAAGATTCAAATACTTTATACAGTGTAATTAAAGTTTATTTTGCTTGACTAATGTGATTAAAATAGGATTTGGAATATTTTTTTTGTGTGACAGGTCCCCTTTAATGCGCAAAGCCAAGAGAAATCCAATGAAATGCAAATGTTCGCTAAAATAAATGTTTATTCGTTAACACTGTCCTGAGAGTCGGAAAAGAACTGTTAAACGAGAACTAAACTCTAAAATGCATATGGCTAGAAAAAGCAGAATGCCGCACTCGTAGGTCTTGTATAAATCCGCAGAAAGTTGATCATTTAGTCTTGATCATATAATGTGGCCTTCCTCAGGGACAGTTGGCTACAGAATTGCGATTTCTATAAAAACAATGTATTGCAAGACCCCTGGTTGTTTTAAAGCATGGATCCACAACTTTTTTTTTTTTTTTTTAATTTTTTACCAGGGAACCGCATTTAAATGTAAAAGTTGGAGAATAACATAACATTGTGAAAAGTTCTTGGGGGTGCCAAATATAAGATGTTATTGGCTATTTGGGAGCCCCTATGTGGACTGGCAGCCTACAGGAGGCTCTACTTGACAGTATACCTTGTTTTTATGCAACTAAAGCTTGCCTTCAAGCCAGGAATTCAAAAATAAGCACTTGTTTTGGGGCCACTGGGAGCAACATCAAATGGGTTGTTGTGCAACATGTTGCTCAAGAGCCACTGGTTGGTGAACACTATTCTAAATGATTGCAAAGTGCTGAATAACTTGTTGGCGTAATAGAATTAAAAGATGATGGTGTTGCAGTAATCACAGCAGATACGTGCCCACATATAATCATAAGGCTGTTTAGCCTTGCCCTAATTAATCCAGGGTTATTTAAGGTCATCACTTTCAACTGTCCCTCATTTTGCTTCTTTAAATAGATACTGAAACTATGCTTAGGGTCATTATCCTGTTGCCTCATAAAGGGCTGCCCAATATCGCATGCCTGGCGCTATGTTGTGCAGAAGTCCAGCTCTTCTGTTTCTTAGTTAATACTGTTTTAACCTAAACGTGGCCATACACAGAGAGATCCGCTCGTTTGGCGATGTTTCCAAAAAGAGTGGATCTCTCCCCTATCTGCCCACCTTGAGGTGGGCTATATCGGACTAATCTGGACCGCATCAATGAACAGATGTGGTCCACAAACCGACAGGATTTTTAGCTACTATAGTTCATATAAACAAGCTGCTGTGTAGCAATGGTGGAAATTGGAAAAAGGCTATATGGCACAGGTTAAATAGTGGATAACATTATGTTCTACAGAGCTTATCTGCTGTGTAACCTGAAAATTTACTCCTTTGAATGGCTGCCCCCATTGCTACACAGCAGTTTATTTATATAAACTACTAGACATTTAAATTAACGGGCGCTAGAACATATGAAGTCAAACATTTCTAACAACCCATTTTAGAGTTTAAATTCGCCAGAGACGGTCCGTGGGGCACATGCGCAGTAGCGCAATCCCACAGGGACTGGACGCAGAGACACTTCAACTTTATTATATAGGGATATATATATATATATATATATATATATATATATATATATATATATATTATATATATATATATATATATATATATATATATATATATATATATATATATATATATATATATATATATATATATATATATATATATATATATATATATAATATATATATATATATATATATATATATATATATATATATATATTATAGGTGCGACACACACACAGCACTGCTTCCTTATCATCTGGCCCAGGGAGCGTCGGAACTACAACTCTCACAGTACAGCACTAAGTTGTGATAGAAAACATGAGCACGTCCTGCCTCAGAACACAGTAACGTGCCGCCGGTGCCCCTTCAGCCTGTGGCAGAGACTATTTTCCGCACAGTTTGATGCACTGCATGACGGTGCCAGGGCCCAATCCCCACCCGCTTCACTAATTGCCCCACCTACCTAACAGAGCCGAAGGCACCGGAACCGACGGGGGTGAAACGCTGGTACCGCTCCGGCACTTCCCACACCGTCTTGTTCAGCTCTTGCTTGTAGAATCCAACGCGCCCGCTCATCTTGTCCGGACCTGTAAGCACAGAGCCGCTGCTGGGAGGAAGGGAGGAGTTGGGAAAGGAGGGAGGAGCCAGGGGCGGAGGAACGGCAGGTGGATGGATAGCGCCGTGCCAGTGCCTAATACCATATTACGGTTTGACTGCAGTTCTCAGCGCCGCCTCCCCTCACTGCCTGTCTTAATTACAGCTCAAACCAACTCCTGTGGGGTTGCAGGTCACAGCTCAGGCCATTTTTGTGTGCGGTCCGTGGGGCACATGCACAGCAGCGCAATCCCACGGACACAGGGACTGGACGCAGAGACACTTCAACTTTATTATATAGGATAGTAGTATTTCTGAAACACACACCAGTTTTACCAGAGCAGGGCAACATTGCATTATATTTTTATTTAACACACTTATTTTTTGATGTTTCTGTTCCTTTGAGAGGTTTGCAGATTGCTACATGATCAGCACTACTTCCTAAAGTCTTCTCTCTAATGTTTGAAGTGGTCACTTTAATATCAATGTTTTTTTTAGAGCACCAACATATTGCACAGCACTGTAAATTTGTTTATACAGATAACATAAATTACATACATAGGACGTACAATGTTGCATACATAATGACCGGTAGTGGAAGCCAGTGCAGGGATTGGCAGAGGAGGAGCGGTTGCTGAGGTATATAAGCCCGATGGCAGTGTTCATTTCACTTTCTTATGTTGCACTCATTTGCTTGTGCCTTGATATTTGTTGCAGTCGGTCTTCTATTACACAGGCTAGTGACCCATATGCTATCTGATCTTGTCGTTACTCTAGGTCTGCCAGAACTTTAACGATAAGATTTTTTTTTTTCTCTGCTTTATGCTTTTTCATTGTGTACCACATTATTATATATAAGTAGTAAAGAGGTCCCTGACCAAAATAGCGTACAATCTAAAAGGAGAAGGGCTATAAGAAAAAATGTGTAGAGACTACAGCAAAATGCAGTCCATTTCTAATTAGGTCTAGATTGTTTTGTATAAAATACAAGTCAAAAACGTTTCTCAGTTGACGTTTCTAAATAACATTTTGAAATGTGTGTTATGTTGGTTGAAATTCTGCGAAAAACATAAATGGGTTATGTCAGGAAAGACACTTTGCCCTGGAGCAGTAATCCATTGCAACCAATCAGAAGGTAGTATTTACTGAATGCTACGGGCAAACTTTGTGCCTTTTATTACATGTGGGAGAAAGTGTTCAAAATATTTTACTAGTATTGTGCCAGAACTGACAGTGGTTTCATCTGTACAATTACAAAAATCCCAAACATTAGTGAGCAAATCTCTAGCAGCAGGGGACAGTTTAAGGTTCCTATCACTTTAGTGTTGATTGTGTCAACTGGTTATGTTTCCAGATGATTGAGGCAGCCCAGTCTAAAACAAACATGGTGTCTTTAGTAGTTACATGGATTTTAAACCCCAAGAAGTGTTCTTTAGAACCCAAGGATATGTTCCTCTATGAAAGATAGTACCTGTTAATACTCATGTTGCATGATATGCATCACTAAGGGTGGTGGCACATGGGGAGATTTAGCTGCCTGCGACAAATGTTCACTACTGCGAATGACTAGTCTCCCTGTAATGCATCAAAAGTGGTGACTTCGTAAAACCTGAAGTGATGCTTCTGCAATCTCAACGGCGATTCTCATGTTTGCTGGCGGAAAGGCATTTTCTGGGGGATTAATCACCCACAGTAGTGAAGATTTATTGCAGGCGACTAAATCTCCCCGTGTGCCACCACCCTTGACATGGATACTGCACAGCAGCAAATAAGTGTGGAAGCAGAGCTGAATTATTTTAGGGTAAGGGGACACCTGGCGATTCGGGAAGATTTAGTCGCCTGGCAACTAATTGCCTCGTCTTTGCGGCAACTAATCTCCCCGAACGCCTTCCCTTCCGTATTCCGAAGTTGCCTCACAAGGAAACTTCGGGCGACTTCGGAATACAAAGCGCTGCGTGTGCCATGCTGCAGTTGACTTTTCATTATAGCCGGCACAAGACAGAGGGAAGTTGTTTGGCGGAGGTTAGTCGCCGCAAAGACGAGGTGATTAGTCGCCAGACGACTAAATCTCCCCGAATCGCCAGGTGTGCCCTTACGCTTAAGAGCCAGAGAAAGAAAATCCTACGAAAATGTCTTATCAGGCCCAAACTGAAATATTAAAATAGGCCCTAGCATTTCATGTACACAGGTGCCCAAACAGCCCCCCCAGTGACTTTCCATGCCATCTTCCTGCAGCCCCTCTACTGATCGCAAATCCCAGCCTGGTACTGTGTATGTCTTCTCTAGGAGTGCTTAGAAAAGGATGCAATTCAGCATTGTATGGTGCTTAGTACTATTCAGTACTTTCCTTTTGGTATCATTTGCATTTTATGTTTGTGTGAAATTATTTGCCTTTCTCTTATAATGCTCTCCACCCTCAAATTTAAATGCTATAGAGCTGAGGAAATCGGTTGATTAAAGCAAATATGTAAAGCAGTTTATTTATGAGTCAAGCTTTTTATTGCTCAACTGTCTTTTCAGGGCCTCTCCTAAACAGGCTCCCATTTAAACCACTGCCTGTTGCTAGGTTCAGTGATTAGAAACCAGACTGCAGAGTGAACAAACCGCCGCCCTAGCACCCCATTCTTACATCACAGCCAGCTTCGCTCATTACACGCATGCCTGTGTCCCAACATGCCAACTTTAAGGGCAGAGACACCTGGAGATTTGGGGATATTTAGTCACCCAACGACAAATCGCCTCTTCTTTGGACTACTAATCTCCCCAAACTGCCTTCCCACTGGCTAGAATCAAAATCACCAGCGGGATGGCACTTTGAGAGCTTCGTTTTCCAACGCGCTCTGAGCGCCATCCAGCCGGCGATTGAGATTCTAGCCGGCGGAAAGGTAGTTTGTGAGATCAGTCGCCCGATTAAGAGATTTGTCGCAGAGCGACTAATCTCCCCGTATCTCCATGTGTTTTTCTGCTCTTTGCTTTGAGCTCATTGAGCAATGTACTATGATTAGACAAAGAGCAATCTGAGTAATAAGGAAGTTAAACTTTATATTATATCCTCCTTTGTTTCCATTCACAGTACAAATGTACAAGAAGCAAGTTTGAGAATGGAGCACAAAATAAAGTAGGTGCCTTGGCGGGTCCCTTATACTTCCAGGCCACCCATTTGTTAAATTGCTCCTATACATATTGTAATGTAAAAGATCTTCAAATTTTACCATCTCAACTTTTCTTGTAGAATAATTGTGGCAATAAAACAGATTTCACCCAGTCCACCCAACCCTACTAAATGTGTTTTCAATGTATAAGAAATATGTCCCTAAGCTCCATAAAATAATATTACACTCTGAACTCCCGTTTTGTTGGTGGAAAAAATGAAAGATAATTTGCCAAGAAGCTTCCAACCTGGGGATATAATAATACCCCAATAATCAATGTGGGGCACTCAGAATTTCCTCCTCCATTCTAAAATTTGATGTGGGCAGATGTGGGGCAGCAGAGAGGTAAAACAAGTTCAGTGCCGTAGCAAAACTTGCTCCCACGCCCAAAATGTTTTTCTGTGGCAAAAAATTTGTGGTACTGAATAAAGAATATATAAAACAATCTAGTGATACATATAGATTTGCTAGATATCCCTGTGCCATTATATCCTAGATTTACAATGTCAATGTATGCTACAGTCACTATTTAGGGGTTGGGAGTTCTTGTGGCTCTGAGATCAATTTCAACCAGGAGACCTTCTGTATAGAATTTGTGTGTTTATCTTGACTGTGCGGATTTTCTTTGGGTACTTATATTTACTCCCACTCTCCAAAACATAGAAGCAGTTTAACTGGCTTCTAATTAACCTAACCCTACTGCCTGTATATATATTAAGACTGTAAACTCTACTGGGCATGTACTGACATGAAAGGATGATAATAATTACAACAAAAGAAGGTTGCCATTTGGTTCCCCATTGAACATAATATATCCTAGTGTCATCACTTCTGGGTGTCACATTGCGAAATGAGTGTGTCCCTTGCAACTAATGGAATGCAGACAAGCAGCTGAGAAACTGTATGCTGCACATCCCCATAACTGCACATTGCTCTGAGTTTGGGTGGTGATGGATTACCCAGGGGGAAGGTTTCTGGTTATTGTTTAAGCTTTATGTCAAATGCTTTCCAAGAAGAGTATTGTTCTCATTGCCCCTCACAGTAAGACACATGCAAACATCTGTCCCTTGCAGTGGCCAGCTCCTCACCCCCACCCCATCTGCCTTCTGTCTATCATCTATATAGACTATAACAAGGGGACTCCCACAACATCTCTTAATCATTCCCTTTGAGAAGAATGCATAGAGCCAAATTAGCATTGAGGGGTGAGGGGACATATTGTCCAACAGACAGGAGAATGGGGGTGCGTAAGGGAGTGGCTGATTATTTGCATGTAAGGCTGCATTTACCCAACACCCACCAACCCTGTTTATCACTCTTCCAACTTGATTCTTTATTGCTTGCAGGGGATCCTGCTGAAAGACCATTGTTTTCTGTTTATACAAACTTCTCAGGGCTTGTTCATATGGAAATTAGAAGCTGTGAGAAATCTGAAATTACTGTCCCCTGCTGAGCATGTAAATAAACAGAAGAAAGACTTGACATGCCCTGTGGCAATGTGGAAGAGATCTCCACCTGCTGGTCAGAGAGCTAACATTTTTGTGCTCTGGTTTAAGCTTGTATAGATATCTATTCTCTACACTGAACTTTAAAATATGGTATAATTAGAAGTTACTATGCCCCTGAAGAAAATATGTTAAAGGTCTCTCAAGCATTGGAAAGATGTCTAATTGTGGAAACCACTTATTACACTGACCATACCAGTCTAAAATCAGTGGTTAGGTTTTAGCTGTTTATAGGCTTTGAGCTCTTCCAAAACTTCTGGTTTCAGCATCCCATCTGCCTGTTGGAATGAGTTATAATTCTGCTACAACTCTGTACACATATGTACAAGTCAAATCCTTTTTCTCATACAAGAAAATAATTATAATTAACTTTTTTTATATAGTACCGAAATATGCTGCTGCATTTAACAGAGGTTATGTTCCATTCACATA
The DNA here is from genome assembly GCF_017654675.1 of Xenopus laevis. NCBI lineage: Eukaryota > Metazoa > Chordata > Amphibia > Anura > Pipidae > Xenopus > Xenopus laevis. The sequence continues at coordinate 72,735,267 of NC_054385.1, forward strand.
ATTTATTTTACTAGGATGTGAGACATTTCCTGTGTTGTGGGATCTACATAATTTGTATTTTCAAATTAAAAGCCACAGTACTCATCATAGCACAGTTCAGTTGTGTACCAATAACTTTCTTGTATGATTTTGAAGTGCAGTGGCAGTCCTGTGGGATAGGTTTTATTTGAAACAAATGCACTTTATTCCATTGCCATCTTCAGTGGAGTGTACCTTCTAACATATTTAACCAAACCCTGTTAGTAACTGTTTTGGTTTAGCTCATCTAATTAAAAGCAACAGTTAGGGTAAGGTCACACTGGGAAAGTCAGGGAGATTTAGTCACCTGGCGACTAATCGATTCTTCTTTGTGGCGACTAATCTCCCTGAACTGCTTCCCCCTGTCTTCCGCCTGCTAGAATGAAAAATCGCCTGTGGCATGGCACTCGCGTCACTTCGTTTTCCGAAGTCGCCGAAGTTTCCTTATGAGGTCTTGTCCAGTTTTAAATGGAACAGTCCATATATTGTGCTGTTTGGTTCTTCAAAGATTGAGCATTTATGTTGGATAGTCAGAAAGAAAAAATACAGTGAGAAAGCCAATAAAAAAGCTTGGCGGCGCCTTAATAGCTATAGCTTGACTACATATTGACAGATGAAACGCAAAGTTCCTCAGACACAAACTTCTTATCTGCATTGTGCTGACCATGGTTTTTGCAGATGATATGTGTGATAGGTAGCACCTGTGCTAACTCATATTACATACAACCTTTTGTATGGAGCTTCATCAGGTTGTCATCAGTAACTTCCTGGGGTTCTGTCCAGCTGAATCACCTACTGCTAGGGTTGCCACCTTTTCTGGAAAAAAATACTGGCCTTCCTATAAATTTATCTTTTTTCCCTATTAATAATATTGGGCTCAACCATAATTTTGACGGCCAGGCCGGTAAAATACCGGCCAGGTGGCAACCATACCTATTGCCTTGTCACTGCTGCATTATTATCATAACACTTATCCCATATTTATAAAGTGCCAACATTCCATCGTTCCAACGTTCCATGCAGGATTCTGCCACTTTGCAGAGTGATTTGTCTAAGTTGGAAAACTGGGCAGCAAACTGGAAAATGAAGTTCAATGTTGATAAATGCAAGGTTATGCACTTTGGCAAAAATAATATAAATGCAAGTTATACACTAAATGGCAGTGTGTTGGGAGTTTCCTTAAATGAGAAGGATCTAGGGGTTTTTGTAGATAACAAGTTGTCTAATTCTGGGCAGTGTCATTCTGTGGCTACTAAAGAAAATAAAGTTCTGGGCATTAACTCAAGGGATGAAAACATAATTATGCCCCTTTATAAGTCCCTGGTAAGGCCTCATCTGGAGAATGCAGTGCAGTTTTGGACTCCAGTTCTTAAGAGGGATATAAATGAGCTGGAGAGAGTGCAGACGTGCAACTAAATTGGTTAGCGGGATGGAAGACTTAAATTATGCGGGTAGACTGTCAAGGGGGGTTGTTTTCTCTGGAAAAAAGGCGCTTGCGAGGGGACATGATTGCACTCTACAAGTACATTAGAGGACATTATAGACAAATAGCAGGGGACCTTTTTACCCATAAAGTGGATCACCGTACCGTAGAAGAAAAGAACTTTTATTTGAAGCAACGTAGGGGGTTCTTCACAGTCAGGACAGTGAGGTTGTGGAATTCACTGCCAGGTGATGTTGTGATGGCTGATTCAGTTAATGCCTTTAAGAATGGCTTGGATGATTTTTTGGACAGACATAATATCAAAGGCTATTGTGATACTAAGCTTTACAGTTAGTATAGATATGGGTAAATAGAATTTATGTGAAAGTAGGGAGGGGGGTGTGTATGGATTTTGGGTTTTCATTTGGAGGGGTTGTACTTGATGGACTTTGTCTTTTTCCAACCCAATTTAACTATGTAACTATGTAACATATTCCACAATGCTGTACAATAAATTAATGAATACATTGAATATACAACTTTGTATAGAAAAACAAACCACAACCAATACAAGAGGTTAAAGAGGACCCAGCACAAATGAGCCTAAAAGGCCGTAATGTAAAATAACATAGAAGACTGCTTGGCCACAGAAAACTACATCTGATAGGGCTATGCTGAGTGACTTTATTATCTGCAGTGGCATAAATAAGGGCCTTGCAATCTCTGCTCTGAAAAGCTAACTAGTCTTGCTTTTCACTGCAGCAAGTGGAGCAGAGCTGTGAATCACATCACCATTGTACTCATAGTGGATTACGGTATTTCTTTACTGGCTGTAGCAATTTTTGTGTAAGGAGGGCCTGCACCCTCAAAGTTACACCGTTGATTATCCGTATGGGCAAGTAATCTAATAGCTTCATGTAATATCACCTGTTTGTATATCAGAATGTACAGAGCTGTCTAGAGAATGTATTATTTGGGCAGCTGAACTAAGGTTTGTGTTCATCAGGGCAAAACAACCTAGCCATTGTATCATTTGCAGCTCTGTGATTAATGTGTCATTTTTGTTCTCCTCGGTTTGTTATAGTAGTGACACAGTGCTCATGTTGACAAGTATTGTTTTCATTGTTAGTGTGGTTTTTGCTAGGGATAATAAAGCATCTCAAAAGGAAGTCTGTGTTTAGGGTTGTGTGAAAATGTGTGTTGCAAGTAGGGACACTTATAAGACACCTTCATGTTAGAGGGGAACATGTCTGGTAATATCATGTGTACTGGAGAGGCCTCTGTCTCTGGCTTCCGCTACCTTTTAGAATCAAATTCAAATTAATGACCCTGACATTTAAAGCACTTCATAACTCTGCCCCACCCTACATAGTTACATAGTTACATAGTTAAATTGGGTTGAAAAAAGACAAAGTCCATCAAGTTCAACCCCCCCAAATGAAAACCCAGCATCCATACACACACCCCTCCCTAATTTTAATTAAATTCTATATACCCATACCTATACTAACTATAGAGCTTAGTATCACAATAGCCTTTGATATTATGTCTGTCCAAAAAATCATCCAAGCCGTTCTTAAAGGCATTAACTGAATCAGCCATCACAACATCACCCGGCAGTGCATTCCACAACCTCACTGTCCTCACTGTGAAGAACCCCCTACGTTGCTTCAAATGAAAGTTCTTTTCTTCTAGTCTAAAGGGGTGGCCTCTGGTACGGTGATCCACTTTATGGGTAAAAAGGTCCTCTGCTATTTGTCTATAATGTCCTCTAATGTACTTGTAAAGTGTAATCATGTCCCCTCGCAAGCGCCTTTTTTCCAGAGAAAACAACCCCAACCTTGACAGTCTACCCTCATAATTTAAGTCTTCCGTCCCTCTAACCAATTTAGTTGCACGTCTCTGCACTCTCTCCAGCTCATTTATATCCCTCTTAAGGACTGGAGTCCAAAACTGCACTGCATACTCCAGATGAGGCCTTACCAGGGACCTATAAAGAGGCATAATTATGTTTTCATCCCTTGAGTTAATGCCCTTTTTTATGTAAGACAGAACTTTATTTGCTTTAGTAGCCACAGAATGACACTGCCCAGAATTAGACAACTTTTTATCTACAAAAACCCCTAGATCCTTCTCATTTAAGGAAACTCCCACCACACTGCCATTTAGTGTATAACTTGCATTTATATTATTTTTGCCAAAGTGCATAACCTTGCATTTATCAACATTGAACCTCATTTTCCAGTTTGCTGCCCAGTTTTCCAGTTTAGACAAATCACTCTGCAAAGTGGCAGCATCCTGCATGGAACCTATAGTTCTGCACAATTTAGTATCGTCTGCAAAAATAGAAACAGTACTTTCAATGCCCACCTCCGGGTCATTAATAAACAAGTTGAAAAGCAAGGGACCTAGTACAGAGCCCTGCGGTACTCCACTAACAACACTGGTCCAATTAGAAAATGTTCCATTTACCACCACTATAAAGTCTATCTTTTAGCCAGTTCTCTATCCAGGTACAAATACTATGTTCCAGGCCAACATTCCTTAATTTAACCAGTAACCTTTTGTGTGGCACTGTATCAAATGCTTTAGCAAAGTCTAAGTAAATCACATACACTGCCATCCCAGAATCGAGGTCTCTACTTACATTCTCATAAAAAGAAATTAAGTCTCTGAACTCATCTCTATATACTCACCCAGCCGCTTACTACGCTCCTCTACTGACTAGTGATGGGCGAATTTATTTGCCAGGCGCGAAATCGCACTGAATCTGCACGATTTGCCGCCGGCGTATAAATTAGAGAAACGGCCGCAAAAATTCGCTGGCGAAAATTCTACGGCGTCAAAAAAAATTGGACGCCGGAGTCCGTTATTTGGACACCGGCGCATTTTCGCCAAAAAAAGGACCCGGCGTTTCGTGAATTTTTCGCGAATACTCCCACACCGTATGTATTACTCCCTTCCCTTTAGAGTGTAAGCTCTTTTGCATAGGGCCTTCCTCACCTTTTGTAACGGTATTGATTGTGATGTATGTAACTCCATATGTTCTATGTATAGAATTCATGTGATTTAGTTGTATAATCACATTTACTTTACAGTGCTATGCAATATGTTGGCGCTATATAAATACATGTTAATAATAATAATAATAATAATAAAGTGGTAGGGAATTCCCCAGCATTTAAACATTTAAGTGTAGTAAAGTCACAGACTTTCAATGGAACCATTGTGATTGGATTTTTTACCCTCAAGGGTTTAAATGGAATTCCCTACCACTTTGAACTGAAGAAGCCTGTCGAATAAGTGCTGAAATGTTTTCAATAAAAACTCTAAATGTCCAGTTGCCTTTGATTTAATTCAACTAGATACTGTATATCATGACCTGGATAAATGAGAATCTTCATAGGCAGCATTTTATTTACTTTTATAGTATTTTTACAGGCATATATAGCAAAAGGTGAGAATAGAGCAAGCTTGTTGATAAATATGCTCTTGAAAATCCTATACAAGTGAATTGACAGAAGAGAAATATCCCTTTTGTGAACTGTGATGAACTCTAGTTTCAGTCTTATGTAAATATGTCCCTTCATATTGAATGGGTAGTTCGGGTCACAAAAATAGTAAGAATGGGAGCTTTAAGGGTGGCGAAGGCCTGCTGGCCTTGGGAAAATCTCTGTATAAATAAATAAAGTTTTACCCAAGCAGTACAGACTGCACCCACCCAAACTATAAGAAATCTTTAAAAATGACCATCCAGTTATTATTATTAATATTATTTTTAATGGTACCTATCTCATTTACACACTATAGATCAATTTTTTCAGAAAGCAATTAAACTGCCTGTAATTATTGGAGTGTGGGAGAATGCTCAACATATAAACTGCAGGACCCACCTGGGCTCTCTATTCTCCTCAGTGCCCAGAAGCCACTGGATCATTATGCCACTGCACTTATTTTATAGCTTGCAAATTGTCATCATGCAGTGTATGTAGGAGGGCCAGAAACCAGTCATAGAAGGATTCCAGTATATAGCAAGATTGTTAGCTGGTAGGGATATTATGAGGCAAAATAATTAGCTCAGTGAACACTATATAGCATGTACAGTATATTTATTATGTATTATTTGTAATAAAAATGTATAGTTACATGACTCAAGATAATTTCAGTATGAATTGGATGGATAGTTCATTGTTGACCTCTGAATTTGCATCAGATCATCACAACTTATGCAATTTTGTCTGAAAAAAAGATGCAAAGCATTTGTGTAAATCAGATTCTACAAGAACTCCCAATCTAACTGTGAACTATTATTAAGGAAATGTATGCAAGACCACTGGCAGTGCATTATTTTTTCATTCACTGAGAGGAAGGGTAAGAATACATACTTCCTGTACACCTGTACTGTCTTCCCTCAGCACCAAGTGGCCCAAGAAAGAGTGCACTAATTTATGGCAGCATATAAGGAGTCCTGCTGCTCTACAAGAGTGAAACAACAAGGGAAAATCCTATGGGGTAGATTTATCAAAGAGTGAAGTTAGAGATCTCCACAGGCTGCAGAGTGAAATACCGCCTCTCTTCATTCATTTCTATGGGGGTCTTTAAAGGCGTATTTATCAAATGGTGAACTTTCACTATCAACCTTTGATAAATACACCTTTAAAAATCCCATAGAAATGAATGGAGAGAGGCGATATTTCACTCTGCGGACTGTGGAGATCTCTAACTTCACTCTGTGATAAATATACCCCTGAATGTCTTTTGGAGAGGGTTGCAGTAAAAGAATAACTCCCTTAATCACTACTAAGCCCAGGTCTCCATCTCTAATCACAGCATGTGTCCACTTGTAGTGACCACTGTTCTAGCAAATAGGAAGCGATGTGACTGTGATTTGAACACAATTAAAGCTACAGACTAGAGGCCAAAATGTCAAAGAATAGCTCATGTGTTTTAACATTAAAAGTATTCTAGCTAAACCCCCCCCCCCCTACTCCAGGACTGATGTAAGTCATTATTTGTGTCCCCAGTGCTTCTCATTAGGTTCATAGATGACAGTTGTGTCAGCAGTATAGCTCAGAGCATATGGGAAAAATTGGTGATTTTTTCTGAAATCTATGGTATTTTTGCTAGGGCACAGTTCTATTCTTCTGCTACTGCTATTGTGCTCACTCTGATCTCAGATACAGAATAAACAAACAAAGAACATCACTCTAAAGGTGGCCATAGAGTCCAAGATCCGCTCGTTTGTCGACATCGCCAAACGAGCGGATCTTTCGCCGATATGCCACTAAACTGCATGGCTATATCGGGGGTAATTCGAACGTTCGGCTGTATGTCCGAACGATCGGATTACGATGCGCCAAGCGGTTCCGACGGGTCGGTCGGGTAAAATCCAACCTTCCCGATCGATATCGTGGCCAGATATTGATCGGGAAGACCCGTCGGAAGCCCCCATACACGGGCAGATAAACTGTCAAATTGGCGACCGATATCGGCCACCATAATTTGTATTACAGAGAGAGCAATGTGAGGATTCAGCTTGGATATATTGTCGTAATGCCTCTACACTTCATTACTACATACTCATTGTGTTATCCATTCTCTCTGCCTTTAATTTGCCTTTATTTCTGGATACGTTTAAAAAGAAAAAGGCTGCTTGCAAACAGGAATCCAATTATATGACACTCGAAACCACTGACACTTAGGCAAAACAACAACCATGCAAATATTTAAAGAATGTAAGAACAGTGACATCATACATGCAAATGAGACTATGATGAAACGCTAATTAAAATGCCTTTTGTATCACTAGAGGAACTAAACAAATGTTGTCTATTCACATAGAAATACATTGACAGGTTAGTTGGCATTGTGAAATCCTTCCTCCAGCTGCCAATTGTATGACAAGGACAATTTCATTGAAATCATTTTAAGGTGCTGGGAGGATCCAAGGATATAGGGGTTGCGGACACCGCCAGCTGATATCAGTAAATGCGAACCGGAACGTATTAAAACAAATCCATCTTTATTAGACAATTTAAAAATAAGGTGCTGGGAGGTCCAGGCTGTCCAGCTTTAAGCGCTGCATTGTTTTGAGGCCCTGGAATTTTTTAAAGGAACAGTTTTCCACTTTATTTTACATAGGTTTCTGTGAAATAGGGAAACTGAAGCTAATCCATGATTAAGTTACCAATTAAAAAAAACTGATTTATTTTTTAATTAAAAAAATATGCAAAAAGTATGTTCAGTACAAGTCCTATTCAATGCACTTATGTTGAACAATGAAGTTTACTGCCTACCTTTTAACTTAACAACTAGCCTTATAACTTAACTAGACTTACTTGTTAGATTCCCTTGTAGTTGTGTGGAGGTCTAAAGGCACTAGTTGCCAGTTTTCTCTTCCAGGTCACGGAAATGGCTTGTGACCCCAATGTTAGTTGGTCTAAAAAACATTCTTTTGTATTTATAAGACAAAACTTTGCATTACAGTTACAATTTCTTTGTGGAAACAAAGTGAGAATATATTTATTAATAATAATTGTATATGTCTTTGTCATTTCAAAAAGTTTTGTAGATGAGGCTGGGGTCAAGAATATAATAAGCATAAAAGGCCTTGGTGGAAAAAAGTTGAGACCAATAATTCCAACAAGCATGTCCTATATGTTGCTATTAGTCACCTGGAGAAGTATTATATTTAACAGCTGAAATGTACAGTTAAAGGCTTATAAATAAATAATAACTGTTTCTATCCATTAAGAACTCTATAAACAAAGTTTATTATAGTGTGTCAATGCTAGTAAATCATCAAAAAATTGTGAAAAGTGAAAATTCATGGCCTCTCTTATAATATCTGGTGATGGATCATAGTTCCTTTTTGTCAGGACTCTCTGATAGCTTTTTGTAATAAGTTAAAGTTCCGCTGGCTATAAAATCCCTAAAATGTCAGTATAAATACCTTTCACATCATACTGGTGCTACTTGCAGCAGGAAACACTATTATTGTGTGTGTATTAGAGTGAGGCTGACAGCATTAAATGAAAAGGAAAGTCTTTGAAAGAGTCTTTTGCATCAGCTCTGTATAGTGACAGACCATATCTAATTGTGCTTCGGGCAACAAATTAAGGGTTGTAAACAATGTAAGGCATTGGTTCACTGTGCCCAGTATTTCAAACACCTAAATGTGCTATTGTTTTGGGGAAGTGGGTCAAAGTCCTACAAAAGACTCCTGGTGTGGCCCACAAACCCAATCCTTCATTGGTGGCTTTCATCAGCTTTCAATTTCTCAGTGAATGCTCATCTTAATTGGTCTTCATTGCACCTTGCCTTCTTCTCTGTGGCTCCCAGGTATCATCCAGACGCAAACGCAATGTGTGCCAAATAAGCAATTTCTCCAGTATTATGCAGCCCATGAACCAGAAAGGAGCATACTCCAGGGTTACCAGACCTTGATAATTATAGTGAAAATTGCTGTAATCCCAGGGGCAGGCACCAAGTCCCTTTAGGATACAGCCAGAGCTCAGTTCACATAGATAGGCCCACAGTGTGTAGAGGAGACAGCGAGTGACAGTATTACAGCGGTGTTGCAGCACTAGGTACATGTGTTCAATCCCCAGCATAGCTGTTCCATAAATGAAGAGAGCCCACACACTAGTGACACCTTTGAATCTCCAGTCACCACTGGATATAAAGTCCCAGACTGCTGTGAACAGGATCTCACAAACATACCCATGGATGGCATAGATGTAAAAGCGGGAGAGGAGGCCAAGGGGTTCTGGTGATCTCATGATAAGGTTCCTGAAGAATGGACAAAAAAAGAGTAAACAATAAGGCAAAATTACCACAATGGTAGGCTGACAAAGTGATGTTCCAGTGAACAAAGAACTGGAGAGGCCTAATGTAGGCTTCTTTTTGTAGTGGTTTTATCACTACTTCAGAATCTTGGTGTAATATATTTATTTATACTTATGCTCATTTGATGTCAAAGTCGTTTATCACCACACTTATTTAGATTTAGGTATGTAAGGGATCCTGATACAGTTTTCATATATCTGTAAAATTATGAGGTACAGTGTAGCATAATTAGATGGTGGACAGAAAATGAAATAAAAATAAATTTCTCTGCTTTTCTTTCTGCTTTGACTTGGCTTTATCATTTCCTGTGATATGAGAGAATATAGCCAGCTGTCCAGGAAGTACAGATTACATAGACAAATTATTGACTGCAGTGCAATGCATAGTTATATAGTAGAGGAATACACATGCAAAATATATATCTACAGATTAATCTATTTTAAAGGGAAACTATGCCTATAAGTAAGTATAATCTTCATTTACTCTTTCTCAAAGGAAAAAAATACTGTATTTTCAAGAAAGGTTTACTTTCACAGAAGTTATCTGCAGAGCCACAATTATCTGCATATATCTGTTTATTAATATGAACATTTACTTCAACTCACCATATTTGTGCCTATGATGTTGTAGTATAAAGCAATTGTGCTTCCTTCTCTGACTATTTGAACATGTGCCATGGTGCCATGCTGTTTGCTTTGTCTGAATAAGTGTAAATATAAAAATTCTTCATATAAAACAAAAATTACTCCATCACCTATGTATGCCCATTACTGGCATGCTATGCGCTTTAGGTGATGGGTGATTTTCAAGCTAACCCCTGTAGAATCAAGTCTCTTTTAGCTCTCATTCTTATTTATAAATGCATATATGCAGAACAGGAATTTTATGCATGCCATAAACCAAAGTGGTCCAACTTGGTGGCCCATGGTCCAGATGAGGTCATCCACAGCTTTTTTGAGTTATCTTCTATATTGGGCTTAATTTTTTATTATTTGTGGTTTTTGGGTTATTTAGCTTTTCAGCAGCTCTTCAATTTGCAATTTCAGCAATCTGGTTGTTAGGGTGAAAATTACCCTAGCAACCATTTGAACAAGAGACTGGAATATTAACAGGAGAAAAGATGAGTAAAAAAAAGCAGCAATAATACATTTGTAGCCTTATGGAGCATTTGTTTTTAGATGGGATCAGTCACCCCCATTTGAAAAAGGCAAATAATTAAAAAACTAAAAAAAAATAATAATAAAGATCAATTGTAAAGTTACTTACAATTGTCAATTCTATAGCATAATAAAAGTTAACTTCAAGGCAAACCACCCCTTTTAGGCTGTGGCCACTCCTGGCGATTCTCCCCAAACTGCTTCACCGTGTCTTCCATCTGCTTCAATGAAAAAACACCTGCGCCAATCCACTCGAGGGGCTTCGATTTCCGAAGTCGCCCAAAGTTTACTTGTGAAGAAACTTCAGGCGACTTCCGAAATCAAAGAGCCGTGAGTGCATTGGCGCAGGCGTTTTTTCATTGAAGCAGACGAAAGACACGGGGAAGCAGTTTGGGGAGATTAGTCGTCCCAAAGAAGAGGCGATTAGTCGCCGGGCGACTAAATCTTCCTGAATCTCCAGGTGTGCCCTTACCCTAAGGGGGAGAGTAGATTTGAGTAGCTTTGCATGGTTAAGAACTATGTTTGCACTCTCTGCATCCTGGTGAGATAGGGAGAAATGTAGTTACATGGAGGTTTTGCATAAAGACTTAGGTACACTGAGCTAGTGTTTCAGATATTGTTAAATGTTGCCTATTCCAGTGTATAGTTCATTGTTGTTTGTACTTAGCATGTTGGTTTAGTTATTACTTAAATTGCCTATTGGCATACTGCCTTGTCCATCAAAGGCCCAGGAAAGCTTATAATACTAAAAATACGTTTTGGCTGGCTAATATGCAAGCAGGCAAGGTCACATTTCTGTCTCTCAGGGTAAGGTCACACTGAGCGTTTCGGGGAGATTTAGTCGCCTCGCAACTAATCGCCTCGTCTTTGCGGCAACCAATCTCCCCGAACGCCTTCCCTCACTCTGCACTGGCTAAAATCGTCGGCGCTAATCACACGCGATGATTCGTTTTCCGAAGTCGCCCGAAGTTTCCTCGTGAGGCAACTTTCTCTGTATTAGTAAAATAGTACACACACCAAATTTACAGACAGCGCACTCTCAGGAACCACATAATAAAATAGTACCATGTACTTGATCCAAACTAAGATATGATTAATCCTTACTGGAAGCAATATCAGTCTGTTTTGTTTATTTAATGTTTAAATTATTTTCTAGTAGATTTAAGGTATGAAGATACAAATTACGGAAAGATCCATTATCCGGAAAACCCCAGGTCCCAAGCATTCTGGATCACAGGTCCTATACCTGTTTTTGTATTTAATTTGTATTTAATCAGTGGAGATATGTTGATATGCAGATTTTGATGGCAGTTAACCCAGGGAATCATTGGTGGGATTGGGTGAGAGTGTGCACAGTTATATCTATACAGGTATGGGATCCATTATCTGGGAACCCGCTGTCCAGAAAGCTCCGAATTATGGGAAGGCCACCTCCCATAGACTCAATTTTTATCAAATAATTAAAAAAAAAATTTTTTCTCTGTAATAATAAAACAGTACCTTGTACTTGATCCCAGCTAAGATAAAATTAATGCTTTTAGGAGGCAAAACAATCCTATTGGGTTTAATTTATGTTTAAATTATCTTTTAGTAGATTTAAGGTATGGAGATTCAAATTACAGAAAGATCCCTTATCCGGAGAACCCCAGGTCCCAAGCAACAGGTCCCATACCTGTATCTGTACCCACAATGGTACACATACATATATATAGTTCTTAGTATGGCATATCTACACACTGGGTTGGAATAAAATCATTTAAAGCCCCAGGTAGTTTTTTTTAAAATTGGAATTAGATTTTTGAGATTTATCATACACTGGCCCTTTAAGAACTCAAATTCGACTATTCGCCACCTTAAACCTGCCAACTGCCTATGGAAGACATCCTGGGATCAATTTGGAGTTGTTTGCAACCTTCCTGACATTCGAGTTTTTTTCGGAGAAAATACTCCAATCTAATTCAGTTTGAGTTTGAGGGTCAATCCTATTCACCCGAATTCAAAAAAATCTATTTTGTTAAAAAATTCCAATTGGTCGAACAAGTTCATGGGAGATCATGGGAGTTTTAAATAACTTCCATGAACTCGAAATATATAATCATTTGATTGGTTGCTTTAGGTTATTAAATATAGTACATGAGGTGAAGTAAATGATAAATAACCCCTGAGGTGAGCAGATAGCTTTCATTGTTCTAGTGCATTCAGAACAGGTAGATCGGGATCTACCAGTAGACCTGTTGGTGATAAGCAGATCTCAAGACACTGTCAACAAACAGCTTGACTAAATTGCCCTTCAGTTTTATTCTTTTCATTCAGATGTTTATTTTGTTAAAGTTGCAAAAGAAATAGTTCTTTTTTTTAAATATGGTAACGTAAATTCTGTTATAAATCAATATAATATTAAGTAATATTTTCCATGGAACAGAATGCCAACAGTGATATTATGAATTTAGATCGTAATAGGACAACATCACTACAAGTAGACCCCGCATTAGTAAATTATGGGCACTCCTGATTTAGAATAATGAAAGCAGACTTCCAATTGGCTGCTATTGTTTATTGAAGAAACCCCTCACTTGCTTCTACATAACCAGCAAAGTTTTAAGTCTACACATCTGGCCTCCTTTCACATATACATACAAAAGTTTACATCTATGCTGCCACTTAATACACAGATTTACATAACCTCAGCTTACCTTTACTTTAACTTGATTTGTGTATGTTGATCTCTGAGAAGCAGAAGAGCAAAGTTGATAATAGGGTCTAATTACCTTATATATTCCAGATGTTCAGCTGTTGGCTATACATAGAGAATGCTTTCAGGCACAAACGTGTCTCTTATTTATTTGTTCTGTCTTATGGGCAGTCCTGTACATATCTCATCTTTCCCTGCCCTGAGTTTTACCCACACCTGTCTCCTCCCAGGATCTTCTCATTCAGGTGTATTAACCACCTCCCTTACACAATGGCTGGCACAGTAGCTAAGAGGCACAGAAGGCACAGTCTCATAAAGTGCGAAGACAAAATTTCCCCAAAAACTGTAGATCCAGACAGCCCACTGCCATGCTACAAAAGTTAACCAATTGCTATCTGTAATTTTTCACTACTTGAAGAATCTGTGCTACTCTAATGTCTCACAATCCAAACAGCTGCTTGTCTCTGGGCTGCAGTGTGAGTTAACAACTGAAACTGTGTAGTAGCTCAGAGACCTGCCTGAGATCCCCATAACATCATTATTCAGTGTCTCTACTTACAGGTATATTACAAAGTTCTATTTACTGTATAAACATGCTGTACACGTAAATTGTCATGTAAAAGGGGATTTTGCAGAATGAATATTTATGCTTCCTCCCCAACAAACACTGCCTGGAGAGTTTATCTAAGTAAGCAGAGAGTTTAATAGATAATATACAGATTAAAGTGAATAAAGATAGGGATAGGAGACACTTCTTGCCCTGCAGGGTTTACTTAGGGCAGTGGCACACGGGGAGATTAGTTGGCCGCAATTTTTTTTTTGTTTTGGGCTTGTATAGCAAAGCATAGATTTCATGCGATTTCAGCTCCCAATCGATTTACTACCCATGATGCTACTTTTCTCCTCCCACAAGATCAATAAGTCGATCAGTATCGACAAAATGCTTTAGTAATAGCATTTTAGTAGAAATTTTGTTTTCTCTGGCGTGATTTCTTTTTGTGTGGTTTTCATGGTGTGTTTTTATTATTAATGGTGAATGGACGCCAAGACGCTGGGACAAAACAATTCAAAACCGCCACCCAGGAAATGACGAATAGCGTCAATGTGTGAAATTTACATACAATCTCCCAGTGTATTTTACTTTGGTAGATGTCAATACTTGGTAATGGAATTGCTATTTCAGTGTCGCTCAGAAAAGGGTCTCTGTGCGTTTTGGGATGGCATGCAATTAAAAGTAGCCTTGTATGATGCTGGCGATTTACATTATTCTCTTAGTCGCCAAATGTCTCTTTTAAAAATTGCGGGCGACTAATCTCCTGGTGTGCCACTACCCTAAAGAGTTAAAAATAATAAAGCAGAAGATTGCAATATTTTTATGTTGATTCAAAGCAAAAGGCATAGCCAGGGTTCACAACCACACGCAGTACACCCTGAAAGCTCAAATTAATAATTAGATATTTCATCTCAATGCTGCCCTTGACCGATGATAAACATGCTGATTGGTAACTATTGATTACAAGACTAGGGAAAACATTGCCACAGTATGTGCACAACCCCAAAAGTTTTACCATTCCCTTGGTACTCATGCTGGCTTCTATGAATCTTTGAAGATGATCTCCTGACTGGCAGTATTGTGAAGGGAACAACAATTGAGCTTTCTGTGAGCACAGATATCCATTGGACTGAATATTGGCCATGTCAGTAACAGCAGGCAGCAAAGTGATACCTGGGAGCAGAATCCCATAAAGAGCCTATTAGGACGTATCTCCCTTCATGTAGCCTGTATAGATAGTTACATACAGTAAATAAATAAATATCTGAGCATGAAGAAGAGACAGATGCAACCTCACAGAGATGCCATATTGCCAAATTGATTCATGGTAGGTAGAACAGTTGAGAGAGGAGAGCAGGGTTTGACACCATGGATACTTCCAGCCCTCTGCCATATGACATGATGGACTTGATGCTGCTCTAGCTGTTCCTATCATGTACTTGGACTGCATTGATCAGGGTGGGATTACTAGTGCATTCATGGCCTGGAGCTAGGATGTTGGCTACATGGCACATACCTTGGATGCAACAGGAGGGGGCACAATTGGTGAACAATAAGTTAGAGTGGAAGTATGTGGTTACTGAGTGGTAAATGTGGCAAGAGTGAGTTTAGAGTAACCAATAGGGTTGCCACCCGGCCGGTATTTTACCGGCCTAGCCGGTGAAACACCTGCCAGGGCCGGGGCCTGTATTACAAATTTACCGGCAATGTAGCTGCAGATTACACCATAAATGATTCAAGTAATTATAAACATCATAATCATATGTTATTGGGTTGAATATGCAGGAAGTGACATACCATATCAAGTAGAATTACAGGTTTATTATAATTCTTCTGCTTTTTATTTGCTTGTGACAGTGAGGACTAGTAAGCCTAATGGAATTCTGTAAATGGATTGTAATATTAAAAAGAAATAAACCCTACCCATATATTTTTCCAAGTGCTTCACAAAAATGTATTCTATAGTATTTATTTACACATATTTAAGGTAAATATTGTTTGTGATATTTTTTTGCTGTCTCTTCTCCATTTTCCCACTTGTCACAGACATGTTTAATTTAGCTTTCATATGTGACAGACAATCAGAAGCCTGTACATCACTGTTGCTGGACTGTTTGCAGGGATGCTTGCTCTAACATGTCTTTATTACACAATTGGGCGATGGTTTGAGCTCATACGGCTCTACGGCATACCTTTCAACATTTTGGAAATAGAAAATGTTTTGACTATGCCCATTTTTTGTGGTCACAACCCCTAATTACCATGTTCATTTTACAAAATGTAGCAGGTTATACAAAACTGTGACTGTCTGTGATTTTTATTTGTTATTATAGTTTTGCTAATGAAGGTGAATTGCCCTATAAGCAGCAAGTCAGCTTCCAAAAGAGACCTGCTAATCTTAAGATGTTACAATTGTTTTTTTTTGCTTATCTTAAATTGTTGTAAAATGTATCTAATTGCACCTGCCATGTATTCTGGGCTCTCTGTCACAAGCCAATTAAGTTTTAGAAACATTGTATATTTTTCTTGCTGTTCAGTGCAGGAGATCAAAGAGAGTCAGGACATTTCAGTAACAATGAGGGACTACGTGTTGAGCTTTCAAACGGGACAGTTGGGAGGTATGTTCTAACTGTGCCTTTCCAGTCAGATTTGTGGAAAGGCAACACGATTTTAGGAAAGAAGCTGCCCAGCTACATCTGCTCTCCAGGGCCAGGCCTAAAGTTGTGGGTGCCCAATGCAAGCTAGAGACCTGTTTCCCCATGAACAGTCTTACCAGGTGCCAGAGGGTACCTCCCTTTCAGGTGTGGAGCCCGGGAACGATGAGGAAGAGGTGCCAAAGTTCTCAGCGGCAAAATACCTTTCCACTAACTCCACAAGGTCATCTGCTGTTTTAGGGTCTCCATGGGTTACCCATTTGTGCAGGGCACCAGGAAATGACCTCAGGTAGTGATCCAGCACCACCCTCTCAATAATCTTCGGTCCAGTCAGGGACTCCGGCTGCAACCAATTTCTCACCAGGTGGATCAGGTCAAACATCTAGGCGCGTGGAAGCTTGTCCGAGTGATAAGCCCAGCTGTAGACTCGTTGGGCACGAAGCGCCAGGGTAACTCCAACTTTCAGTTTCTCATAATCCTTGGCAGTAACAGGGTGTAGGTCAAAATATGCTTTTTGCAATTCACCTGTTAGCAGAGGTGCCAATAGACCTGCCCACTGCTCTTTAGACCAACCCTCTCTTTCAGCGGTCCGCTCAAATGTAGTGAGATATGCCTCTGGATCATCCTCTGCTGTCAGGCCTGGACTGAGAATTAAAATAGGCCCTGGCATTTCAGGTACACAGAGGCCCACTCAGCCCACATAGTGGCCCGAACAGCCACCACCAGCCCACTTAAACCTGACTTTCTATGGCACCTTATAGCAGCCCCTCTGGCATTTGCCGGAACCCAGAGATTGCCAGTACGGGCCTGTCTGCTGTCATCTTTTGGAGGAAGCGACTCATTGATTTTGGTCACGTTACTATGTGCTACTGCAGGTGGCTCCAGGGGTCTCTGTGCCAACTGTTGAACCAATCCTGTCAATACCTGCCAGTCTTCCTCTATTCGGACTGTGTGTGGAGAGTCCCGACATTTTTCGTCCGGTGGAGATCGGTCGTTTGGTAGATCGGACAGGTTAGAAATATCTCTGCGTGTATTGCCGATCGTACGATTTTCAGAGGGAGACTGTCACTAGCTTTAACTATCGTACGATTGCTGTCAGGGGCAGAACTGATCTGTTCTTACAACTTTATATTTGATCTGGATGGTAAGACTTTGATCTTTATGGTTAGTGGCAGGTCGGGAGATGGGGAAGTCCGATCGTACATCTCTGCGTCTATGGCCAGCTTTAGACAGCATTAACTGTTTCACAATCTCCTCCATGCTGCACAGTTCTTATGGGATCACTACCCCTTTATTTCACAGTCTCTGCAATATTATACTGCCTTTTGTTGCTTTATTTTGTGCTAGAGCACCCTCCACCATATGTAAGGGTTTGGGTAGCTGGGATCAGTTTTCCTGGGGTAACACAGCCCACGGCACAAGCATCACTCATGAGAGTGTAGTCACTTTTTGGCAGTTTATTGTCTCTTGCAGCAAAATAAACAAAACAAACAATTCAAAATAAAATCCTTGCCACTTAATGGGCTTCTAACTAATACAAGTCAGTTTTCCTAACTAACCAGGAGAAGGCCTACCGCCTGTCTCCCCAAAACAGAGAACATACAGGAATATACAAAATCCCAAACCTTTTGGTGATTTCAATCCCTCTCACACAGGCAGCTTTCCTGTGTCTTTTCCCCAGCCAGGATCTCTGCACTCTGGCTTGAGCTGCCTTTTTTTAATTACCTCCTCAGGACAACTCACAACACTCGGGCTGGACTAGCAGTCCCACAACCACTCTGTTAGGAACCTGGGGCATAAATAAGCTTCCTCCTGGACTTTCCCAGGTATCGTAGTAGTGACCTCACCACAATAGTTTTTTTAGTTATTAGGCTTTTTCTTTTGACTCTTTCTAGCTTTTAAATGGGGGACACTGGGGGTCCCATCTAAAAAACAAATGCTTTATAAAGCTTCAAATTTATTTTTATTTCAACTTTTTATTACCCATCTTTCTATGCAGGTCTCTCCTCTTCATATCCCAGTCTCTTATTCAAATCAATGCATGGTTGCTAGGGTAATTTGGACCCAAGCCACCAGATTGCTGAAATTACAAACTGGAGAGCTGCTGAATAAAAAGCTAAAACACAAATAATAAAAAATGAAAACCAATGGCAAATTGTCTCAGAATATCTACATCATACTAAAAGTTAACCCAAAGATGATCAACCTCTTTAATTAGGTTATCTTATGCACTTTCATGAATAGGTTCATCTTCAGTTGGATGCTACCATATGTGATATTTAGGGATGTAGCGAACGTCGGAAAAAATGTTCGCGAACGTCCGGACAAAAATGCGAACGGTTCGCGAACGTTGCGAACCCCATAGACTTCAATGGGAAGGCGAATTTTAAAAGCTAGAAAAGACATTTCTGGCCAGAAAAATTTTAAAGTTGTTTAAAGGGTGCAAAGACCTGGACAGTGGCATGCCAGAGGGGGATCAAGGGCAAAAATGTTTCTGAAAAATACATTGTTGACACAGCGCTGCGTTTTGTGCTGTAAAGGGCAGAAATCACACTACGTCACTCAGGTGGTGTTTCTGGACACGGAATGTGAAAAAGCTCACACAGCTAGGTGGCACTTGGTTAAAGACTGGGCAAACAATGCCTGCAAGGTCAACGTATACAGTAGTGGATACGGAATATATTATTGCTGCTTGAAAAACGTCACTCAGGTGGTGTTTACGGACACGGAATTATTATTGTTATTATTTAGACAGAATGTGAACAAGCTCACACAGCTAGGTGGCATTACTAGCCAGCAAAGCTACCTAACCTAAAATGTCCCTCAAATCCCTGCAGACTTCTGTCCCTACAATACAGAGCAGTATCAAGTAGATTACTAGCCAGCAAAGTTACTATCAACTGTCCCTCAAATCACTAACAGCTCTCTCCCTACACTAGCTCTTCCAAGCACACACAGGCAGAATGAAAAAACGCTGCAGGGCTTCAGTTTATATATGGAAGGGGAGTGGTCCAGGGGGTGTGGGGGTGGTCCTGGAGGGAGAGCTTCCTGATTGGCTGCCATGTATCTGCTGGTCTGGGGGAGAAATGGCAAAAAAAAGCGCCAGCTAAGGCGAACCCAAATTGGCGAACGTTGCGCAACGTTCGCGAACATTCGGCGGACGCGAACGGTCGCGACATCCCTAGTGATATTAGCTTACTTGCCCCCCCTGGAAAATTTCTCTGGACACCCATGCACATACCACTTCTTTAATTCTCTCCTAGCCTTTGGTAATTCTCTCAGACAGACCCAGGGTTTACCAATTAAAGGACCAGTAACATCAATTTAAAAAAAAACAAAAAAACTTGTTAATATATAACAAAAAAAACCACAAGGACAAATTAAACTTTTAAATCGCTAAGTCTTTATTAAGAAATAAGAAATAACTTACCGAAACTCCGCTGGCGCTCCTCTTCAGAAAAGGCGATCCGGTGATCATCCATCATGCGGCACTCAATTTCTCTTCCCTGGCTAGCTCCTATAACGAAAGCAGAAAGGAGAAATCGAGCGCCGCGTGATGGATGATCACCGGATGAAAAATTGTGACTGATCCTTTAACTACTTTAGAAAGCTCTACTTGTTTCATATGTTTGTGAATCTAGAAATGTCAAAAGCATGTCATTTCTTGGCTAATTATATATATGGGCAGATACACAAATTACTTCTATAACATAACAGGAAAATGAATTAGACTATTAGGCAATTAACCTGTGAGCAGAAATTCCTTTTGGTGGTAGTTCTGCAAAACACTATTTGTCGTAACAAATTAGGAATTCTAACACTACTTCAAGGATTCGCCTTAGTCACTGGTGCCATTATCTACCACATGACTCATTTGTCTGCAATGACACTCTACCAGATTATATGCACATGTTTATTAACCCATTACATCCTGTCAGTTGACCATTAAATGCTAACTGCTGATTGACTACTATGAGATAATAAACTAGTAACATGCTTTGCACCTTTTATTAGATCACCCATGATATTTCCTATTCCCGTTGTACTCTGTGGGGAAAGACAAGGGCGTTCTCCCTTTTCATGCTGTTTATTAGTTTTGACAGTCATAATTTAGATACATTAGAACATCTGTATTGCAGTTTATCATTCAAGTGTCCCCAATATGCAATATTAAAAAATGTTCAATAATTTGCATAGGCCCCCCATATTTTTTACAAGTACTGGCCATCAGGGGATCATGTGAGTTTTCATGTGCAGTCTGATACACAGTGACATTTGCTTGGGGTAATAATTAACAGTAGACTAACGAAGAAGTAACATGTATAATATTTAAATCTGGGGCCACATTGGAAACAAATGTTGCTCAATTTGACCAAGATTTCTTTGGAGAAACAGGTTCTAGATATTTTGCTCCCAGAGTAAAAACAATAAAGAACCCCCAAACCCCTCACATAAAGTGAAGTTTGATGGTTCACGTGGACAAAAGGGCTGAGCTTGACAAACTTGTATGTTATATAAGTGAAACTATTTTATTGCAGCCCTGCAAGTTGTCTTTTGAACAGCAAATGCAAGCCCTTTCTGGGATACATTCCATTTTACTTAAGCACTTACCTTCAGGAGAACAGGTAATCCTGAACACTCTACATAAACCACGATGAGTTCAGCACTGCAGGAGCTCAGCCAACGCATTTCGTGCCCAGAGCTACCGGCACTTCATCAAAGCTCTGATGAAGTGCCGGTATCTCTGGGCACAAAACGTGTAGGCTAATCTGCACTTTTGTGTGCCACCGTTTGTCACGTTGTTTGCTCAAATAAAGCCATATTTGATGAAGCAATATACGCCTCCTACTTTATCTGGCTGAGCGCACGCAGTGCTGAACTCATTGTGCCCTGTGTTGGGAGTGTATGCGTCTGTGGAGTTCTCATGGGATGCAGCTGGAGATGAGATGGGCTTTGGAGACGCTGAACGGGTGAGCTCCGCTTCATATATTCTCCTCATTATATGTTTCTTAAAAATAATCCTGACCACTCTCTGTAGAAGGTGAGACTAGAAAGTGCCGCGTACCTCTAGTCCAATAGGTATACCTCAGTGAATGCCACACTAGCAAATAAGAAAACTTGCATATAAAATACTGTTAGTTATAAATCTTACATAGAAAAAAACATCAAAGCATCCAATACAATGTTCAAACCTATAACAGGGACACACATGGTCTAGCTGCCAAAATATCATAGCACAAGTCCATTTGTAAAATATATGGATATAGGCTGGATGGGCATTTATTAATAGAATGGGCAATTTCCTGTCTATAGTCAAAGTCCCACTCCAGGAGGTCTTATTGATAAATAAGTGGTGCTACCTCCCATTGTTTACTTAGCATATAACACAGAACCTTACCCATTTGGAATCCTTATGGCATATGAGGTCAGAACTCCTCTCAATGAAGGCATCTCTTTTACAGTTCACAACAAATTTTGACCAGCATAATACACTTAAAGGAAAACTATACCCCCAAAATGAATACTTAAGCAACAGATAGTTTATATCAAATTGAATGACATATTAAAGAATCTTACCAAACTGGAATATATATTTACATAATTATTGCCCTTTTACATCTCTTGCCTTGAACCACCATTTCGTGACTCTATCTGTGCTGCCTCAGAGATCACCTGACCAGAAATACTACAACACTAACTGTAACAGGAAGAAGTGAGGAAGCAAAAGGCAGAACTCTGTCTGTTAATTGGCTCATGTGACCTTACATGTGGTTTGTATGTGTGCACAGTGAATCTTACGATCTCAGGGGCGGCCCTTATTTTTTAAAATGGCAATTTTCTATTTATGATTACCCAATGGCACATACTACTAAAAAAGTATATTATTATGATAATGGTTCATTTACATGAAGCAGGGTTTTACACATGAGCTGTTTTACTCAGTATCTTTTAATAGAGACCTACATTGTTTGGGGGGTATAATTTTCCTTTAAGGAAAGCTGTTTCTGTCTCCTGTTGCTGCCATGGGCAGAGCATCTATCATACTTTTGTATGAGAAGTAGTGAAAGTCAATAATGGGTATTTTAACTGCCTCCAGTTTACCACAAAAAACAGTAGCTACCAAAACATATTTATCATGCTCTGTAAACAGTGGAGTGAGACATTTCTGGTGATGTTTCTCGTAGCAACCAATCAGATCTTTGCTTTTCAGTTTCCTAACTGATCTAATTGCTGATTGGTTGTTCTGGGCAACATCTCCGGTAATGCTTCACTCCATTTTTTACACAGCATGAGTAATAGGTCCCTTTGTGTGTTGTCACTCTGAGGGGCCCTGTGACTTGTTCCTATGTTGCACCATAGCAGGGTACTGCTCCAAAAACCTGCACAGTTCTGCAATGCTGCGACTCTCAGTAACAGTGGTGGCCACCTCTGGAGATGACTGATCCTTTCCTCTATTCAGGGTTGGAGCTTCTCTGCTCAATATAGCAGGGGCTTCTTCCTCTTTCTTTTAAGGTTTTGGTACCTTCCTTTGCATGGGTAAGGAGTTAGCAGTTTTTATACATGAACAGAAAGCACTGCAATTGTGTAGAGCTACAAACTATTTTGACACCCATAGTAAATCTATAGCAATACAAAGAAAAATGAACGTTTCAGTGCTGTTAAATGCCCCTTGTTCCCTAATGTATCCCTGGACTCCGGAAAGTGAACAGACTCAAAGCTCTTAGATCGATTCAAACAGGGGACAAGCCCCTTGTGTGTTAATTGATGCAATAAACGCACTTGTCCCCTGTTTGCATCGCTCTGTGTGGCAATCCTAAATTTCTGGGAGTACGGTCTGTGCACCAGGCGGAATCTCATCCGAAGGGCCCGGTGTGCACGTTATTACTTTCTAAAGACTCCAAGCTCTGTAACCAATTTATCATTAACACGGAGATTTCACAGGAGACTTTATGTGCAGAATATGGGTACTAGCTAGGTACACACAACAAGATTAACTACAAGAGAGAAACAACATTATAAATTAAATCTAATCTTACATGTATCACTGCCTGACATATATTAACATATATTTTACTGTATATTTGTAACTTTTCAGTTTCCTCACCTGGGAATATATTCTGTTATAGAATATAGGAAGGTTAAGTTGTCTTAATTTAGATTTTCTGCATCTGCCCAGTAGTTATGCTAAATCTTTCCACTAGATGGTAATAGCAAGTTAGAGACACATGCTGTAAAAGGTATCTCATCTACACTATGCAAGCTGTTTTGAATGGTTTACAGTCCATCTCCAGAATTTTCACTGAATCACACCAAAACTTGTGCTAGCTTCTGTCACTACCTAGAGAGCGTTGAAATGTGAGATGTCCAAAATTGTAGCAGGGGACGAGTGAGGTCCGTTATTAAACATCATAACTCAATATTAGTGAGTCCATTAATGATAATTATTATTAGTGAACAATTAACAAAAAAATAATAATATGAGAAAAGCATTGCTGATATTAAATACTTGAATTACATTTAATAATACATTAATAAGTTGCTAATAATTCTTGATATAGATTAATATATAATAGCTATTCATTACTGTTTTCATGTGCAATAGTTTAAGAAAAAAACAGCAAGATTTATATCATGGTCAAAATGGGCACTAAAACCGCACAAATTCCTTGATATAATGTTGCTTTGCTTTTGTAAATAACAATTTCTATCTCAATACATTTTGATATAACTGAAAAGTTTAATCTACACTTCATTCCCCGCAAGTTGGAACACAATTGAAACTAATTAGAGACCAACACTATGATACAAAGTATAGTGAAGTGATGAAGTCACCACCTCACTTACAATGTAACAAGCCAACTAGTTCAGGGACATTTGTATAAATATAACAAAAAGTATCTAAAACATAACCTTTAATATCAGTGCGC
This sequence comes from Xenopus laevis, assembly GCF_017654675.1. Classification (NCBI taxonomy): domain Eukaryota; kingdom Metazoa; phylum Chordata; class Amphibia; order Anura; family Pipidae; genus Xenopus; species Xenopus laevis. The sequence continues at coordinate 72,759,540 of NC_054385.1, forward strand.
AGCCAAACACACACTCACAGCATATTCTTGCCATAGCTGTGCAGGACCATGTCCTTAAAACAACATATAACTAAAAGCATAGCGTAGGATGGCTAGGTAGTGGATTCCATTAAATTGTTATAAGTGTACTACGGTTTTAGCGTTCTTTGAGTGACCGAATATTATACTCAGGCGTAATGCCCCCAGTCCCCTCCCTTCCAACCTTCCCTCCGTGTAAATTCTACCTATCTACGTCGGGAAGAGTGGGAGCTATCCACACCACCTTCCACCTACACCGCCCAATGCGTTTCGCTGCTTGGCAGCTTCGTCAGGGGCATAAGTGAGGCTCTACGAGTTTAAATAGGTCAAATACCAGAATTTGCCTACGTCACCGAGTGTCTGCAGTAGCGCTGACATCGCTTCCGGTTTGCGCTGATGTTACTCCTTACTGCTGGCGGAAGTGCGTACTGAAGATCCGTTGCCATTGATTACTAAAGTAGTTTGCCCTTAGTTGTCCGGCACTATGTCAGCATTTGCTCAATCTGTTACTGCATAGATGAATAGTTACTTATGCAGTTTATTGCCCATATCTGAGCCGCTGCTTGGTGATACCTATGGGTTAAGGACCTTGCTCGCACGTATAACTAAGTTACTACATCTACAGTGTTAATGTTACACATTGTACAGTTATCTAAAAAAAAAAAAAAATTATCATGAAGAGAATAGATTAGTAATCTAGAAAGTATATTTTTGATTGCAAACTAGCTTTGTATCCTTAATAGGCTTATGTATACTTAAAATATGTTATTAAATACAAGCTTCTAGTGAGATTTTATTATTATAAGAATGGAGTGAAGGTGAATCCTTCATTTAGTCTGAAAGGTGATTTGCTTGGAATAAATATCTAGCTGATTCAATAGTCCCGAAAGGACTCAGAATCAAACTACATCCAGCTGAACATTTATGTAATGATGAATTTTGTAATAAATGGTATGAGCTAATTACACAATGTTCAATTGACTTAATGAAGCTCATTAAGGAATCAGAAATTAAAATGTTGGAACAGGCCAACACCCAAGTAGAAAATACCCTTAAGCTTATTAAGGAGTTCAAGGTTGATGATAACTTTAAGAAACATGAGAGTGATATCCAGTCTCACATTGAAAGGCTGGTGACAGAATTAAAAACTAGAAAATGGAAAAAGTTCAGTCGCGACAGAACTGATTTCACTACAGGTCACATATATTACAATAAACCCAACCTCAGTAGTAAAAACTTGACACCTGTCTATTTATCCTCCTCAGAAAGTAATCACTCCTCAGAGAGTGATGGCACGTATGGGAGCAAAAAGCTTGTTAAACCTAAAAAATCAGGGTTAGCAAGACACAGGGATAGAAATCGTCCACACCCAAATCCCCCCACACAACCTACTTTTTTAGGACAGCAGTGGGGGGGGGGGGGTATCAGTTCAACCGCTACTGAACACGGACTCATTTCAAATATTTAATCTGTCCAAAATCTCAAGAAATGATTATCATATGAAAGCCTTACAAAAAGGTCTCTCGTTTGCACCAACGAATACATTTAATATTTTTAATTGGATCAAATATCTGAACTTATTTGGTAGAAAACTGTTGTTACACAAACACTTTAGTAAAAATGGCCAACATGAGATCTGGACAGAGGAGGAATTACAAGCCCTACAAGATCTTTGTTCTCTACTAGATGAAAATGAGCAATATAGGGACATGATTAAAGGTCCATTTACCTCGCTAAGACCGATAAAGCAATTTTACAACGCCTAATTCCCTTTGACCTAGGGTAGAAGTGTTTATTGAAGGATGTACGAATTACCTTATTAGTTTACAAAATAAAAAGAATGAGAGACACAATAGAATACAGAATTTAACCTGGAAAGAAAGAAAGGGTCTAAAGGAGCTAGAGGTGAATGATGAAATCATAATTAAACCCAGTGACAAAGGGGGAAATATTGTCATTCTAGATAAAACAGCATACTTACAAGAATGCATGCGGCAGCTGACAGATACCACATGTTATTCTAAACTCCAGTACGATCCCACAGCTACTTTTCAGACAGAGCTTTTTGATATTCTAAAAAAAAGTAGAGATCAACAGCTCATCAATAAGGATGAATACACTTTTTTAATGGTTAAACACCCGGTCATACCGACATTCTATACTATCCCTAAAGTACACAAACACACTACCACTCCCCCAGGGCGCCCGATAGTTTCGGGGATAGGAAGCCTCACTGAACCAGCAAGTATGTACATAGACATTATTTTAAAACCCTTTGTCGGAAATGTACCATCCTTTGTTCAGGATACAATGGATGCTTTAAGACACTTACAAGGCATAACCCTTAACAACCATGACTTCCTTGCCTGCCTAGATGTAGAATCTTTGTAAACCAGCATTTTACATGAGGTGGGACTGAGAGCAGTTGAAGACACTTTGAGACAGAGGGCCAACAGTATACTGAACACAATGCATTCGTAGTTGAACTTTTGGAGTTTATACTAAAGCACAACTATTTTACCTTTAATTCACAATGCTACCACCAAGTAAGGGGGGCGGCCATGGGAAGTACGTGCTCCTCAAGTTATGCCAACATCTATCTAGGCTGGTGGGAGAACAACTTTGTATTTGGAGAGGAACTCACTGAAAATACACAATATATCCCAATGCTACTCTACATTGACGATATCATTTGGTTCGGTACTAAAGAAAAATTTCACAAATTTGTCGATAAATTGAATATCAATACAATAAATCTCAAGGTCACATCAGAAATTGATAGTAACTCAGTTAACTTTCTAGACATATGTATCTTTCAGGGCATCGATAACAACATACAGACCTCAGTATATAGGAAAAAAACTGCAACCAATAGTCTCCTGCACGCCAACAGGTAACAGCCCCATAACACTATCAGAGGTATTGCAACAGGTCAATACTTAAGAATAAGGAGGTTATGCAGTACCCTTGAAGACTTGAAGCCAAAAAATTATACTCAAAGTGTGGGTCGTGTAAAGCATGCCCCTGGATCAAAAAAACAGGTACAGTGGAAGGTAGATTTGACATCAAAGACTACAAGATAAAACATTTCATCAACTGTAAAACAGCAGGGGTTATAAATAGAATGCAATGTGAGTGTGGAAAGAATTATGTTGGTAAAACAAAAAGAGAATTAAGACGCAGAATTTTAGAACATGTAGGTGATGTTACACACAAAAGAAATACATCAGTGGCCAACCATATAAATCAATTTCACAACGGCAAAACAGCAGCAAATTGTGCAAATTCGCGCCTGGCGAATAAATTCGCCCATCACTAGTAAGGAGTAACATCAGCGCAAACCGGAAGTGATGTCAGCGCTACTGCAGACGCTCGGTGATGTAGGGAAATGCCGGTATTTGACCTATTTAAACTCGTAAACTGAGCGCGGCCCTCACTTATGCCCCTGATGAAGCTGCCAAGCAGCGAAGAGCGTTGGGCGGTGTAGGTGGAAGGTGGTGTGGATAGCTCCCACTCTTCCCAACGTAGATAGGTAGAATTTACACGGAGGGAAGGTTGGAAGGGAGGGGACTGGGGGCATTACGCCTGAGTATAATATTCGGTCACTCAAAGAACACTGAAATCGTAGTAGACTTATAACAATTTAATGGAATCCACTACCTAGCCATCCTACGCTATGCTTTTAGTTATATGTTGTTTTAAGGACATGGTCCTGCACAGCTATGGCAAGAATATGCTGTGAGTGTGTGTTTGGCTGCACTACTTTGGCTTTTAAAGGCACTGATATTAAAGGTTATGTTTTAGATATTTTTGTTATATTTATACAAACGTCCCTGAACTAGTTGGCTTGTTACATTGTAAGTGAGGTGGTGACTTCATCACTTCACTATACTTTGTATCATAGTGTTGGTCTCTAATTAATTTCTATCTCAATACAAATGATTGATGTGAAGTCATAAAATCAATTAGAATATCTCAAACTGAATTAGGAGAAATGCTTCAAAATAAATCTGCTGTTTGGCTTGGTATATTTAGTGCTCCTGCAATAAGGCACTAGTAATGTATACACCAATTGTAGGTGCCACTGGTGCACAGCCTCTGTACATGATCACTATGAAGAAGCCATGACTAAGCTAGAACTTCTTGCTATTTTTACAGCTAATACAATCATATATATATATATATATATATAATAGGGATGCACGAAATCCAATCTGAATCCTAATTTGCATATGTAAATTAGGGATGGGAAGGGAACTCATGGGGCTTTTCATCACAAAACAAGGAAGTAAAAAAAAATTTCCTTTTAATTTGCATATACCAATTATGATTCGGTCGAATTAGAGCCGAATTTCCGGTTTTCAATCCGGAAATTCAGCTCTTCTAGTGCAGATGCGCAGGATCGGCCCTGAAGAGGAGAGGGTCTGAATAGAAAGATGAGTAATAAAAAGTAGCAACAACAATATATTTGTAGCCTTACATAGCATTTGTTTTTAGATGGGGCCAGTGACCCTCATTTGAAAGTTGGAAAGAGTCAGAAGAAGAAGGCAAATAATTCAAAAACTATACAAAATAAATAATGAAGACCAGTCGAAAATTGGTTCGAATTGGCCATTTTATAACATACTTAAAGTTAACCACCTCTTTATTCATCCAAGCCAGTTCCTGTGCCATTGCAGCTTGATAGCTTGTTTTTCGCTGCCAGTACCAGAAACATATAAACACACATTGCCACATTGTTTCATCAAAAGGGAAGCAAGAGATATGAGGCAGTATTACTAATCACTGTTCACACCTGGAACCCGTCTAATAATATATATGAATAACATGCATTAGCATTAGTCATATGTGTGTATTCAGTAAGATGTGGTGGTAATTACACAATTTGTGTTTATGGGGAGGGGGGCTGAGAAGTGTCTGGGCCCCCTTATGGGATCTTGCCCCTTGACCTACCAGGGCAATAAAGAGGCCTTACTGTTGAACCATTTATTACAGATATGAACACAGAATCAAATGTTGATATTGCAAATTAGTTATAACCTACTGGTGTTGTCAGTTCATTGCAGGCTTCACATTGGCAATGAGGGGAGACAGACGAGATACATACTGCTGTGGCTTTTAAAGAAAGCAATAATGTAGTTTCATATAACTGGTTCAGCATAACAAAAGTCAGAATTTAAAAAATTGGAAAGAAGACATCAGATTGGGTGCTATTGGTTTTTAGAGCCTGTGCAAATGTAGTGACTTATATTATACAGTATAACCCCCATCTCCTAGCTATGTAAAATAATAGGTGGCATATTACATCTTACACTATTATAACTATGCCCTTCAAACATATATCATATAATAGGTGCTCAACATTATTTTACCACAATTATTAAAAGAAAGAATATTAAAAGAAAAAATCTGCAAAAAGACTCTCTAGGGCAGTGGTTTACAAACTGTGGGGTTGGGGGGGGGTTGAACTGTGGCAAGGGGGCTCATCCTAAAAGCCAATTGCATCTTGTAGATCAGGGCTGTCCAACTGGCGGCCCGCGACCCCCCCTTATGTGGCCCTCTACATCAAAGTCTGCCTGCTGTGTCTGTTTACCATATGTAAGATTTAAAAGGTATCACTACAGAGATTAACTGGCCCCTGCATTGTTTAAACCTCAAATTCAGACTAATCCCCTGTATATAATACACCTGTGACCCCCCTGCATTTACACCTGTGACCCCCCTGCATTGTTCACACCTGTGACACCTCTATTGTTTATATCCTAAAGACCTGTACTGTTCACACCTGAGACCCAGACTGAAACTGCCCACATTTACCTGTTCACACCTTATTCAAAATGCTAATGGGGCACCAGCACTGTGTCACTGTATGTAGTACATATTAGAATGATAGCTTTCCCTGTCTCCTGCTCTGTTCTGTCTTCCCTCCCTGTGTGTGTCATACTTTGCCTGTTTTTTGCACCTGTGTTTGCCATACTCTGCCTGACCTATGATCCCTATGCAACATAAGCCTGGTATTTGTTCTGGGGGGTTGTTAGTATAATTTAAATTATTGTTAGGGGCCCCTAAGGTGTTTAATCATATGCTGGGGTACTGTATTATACACAGGGGAAGAGGAGGCATATTGATTTAAGGGTATGTCTTAATATGACTTAACTTTTTCCACATATGAGTGGCATCCCTGCCGGTGCTGGGCCAAGGTAGTTTGGCACCCTAGGCAAGAACTTCAACCAGCACCCCCCTGTCCAACATTACCATTTCCCTCCTTACCATGATGGTTTTTAAATAAAGAAAACAAGAAAATGTACAACACTTTGTTATTTATATTACTGCCCCCTGTATCTGTATCAGCAAGCCCAGCAGCCATCCATCATACAGCCCCCCCATACCTGTACCAGCAAGCCCAGCAGCCATGCATCACACAGCCCTCCAGCAGCCATCATATTGCCCCCAATCTTTACCTGTGCCAGCAGCAGCCAAAAATAAATCTGATCACATCATATTGCCCCCAAGTATGTACCTGTGCCAGCGCCCAGCCCAGCAAAAACAGCAAACATATGGCCCTGGCCCAAATCTGTACCTGGCTTCGAACTTTCACAGTAATAGAAAGAATGTCTTCAGTTCAGTGCAACTGTGCAAGGCTGAGAGCAGCAAGCACGAGCCACACCAAGCAGGCCACCAGCTCTCTGCCTCTCTCTGCCACCCAACCGCAATAGGGACGTCATTGACGCGTATACGCACGTCGCACTGCACTGCTGCATCGCACAGAAGGAGCTATTACTTGCTGGCAAGAGGGAGAAGGAGGGGGATTCCATGATTACTGAAACAAATTATTAAATAAACTATTGAAAAAAATGAGTGTGGTGTGGTCTAAAATAGGGAGTGGCTAACACTGGCTTCCATTATTGTCCCTCCACCATGTAGATTAGAAAAATTCCGGCCCTCTGTACCATATAAATTGGACAGCACTGTTGTAGATGAACTTGGAAACATAACCTAAAGGATGAACATGCCCTATATATGCTTGGAACTAGGCCTGAATGGGCCTGAATATCTTTAACATTGTTATGAGATAAAGGTAGGGTTGCCACCTGGCCGGTATTTTACCGAGTAGTAATTGCTCACGCACACCTGTCTGTGTAGATAATTCCAATTTCCTTGGTGCACAGTGCCGGTAAAAATTATGGTTGATCCCAATGTTATTAATAGGGAAAAAAGATAAATATATAGGGAAGGCCGTTTTTTTTTCCAGAAAAGGTGGCAACCCTAGATAAAGGTTGGATGGGTATGGAGCCTAGGGGTTTAGTAGATGTAGGCAGTGTAGATGTAGGCAGTTCTAGTAGAACATACTAGACAGTGGTAGGACTAAATGTTAAAGGGTTTTTCAGTGTATTGTTCCTTGTTAAAGTTTCTATCCAATCCATTTGAAAGATGTAGTGAAGTTTGTGTTGTACTAGAGCTATAGGTGGTGAGTTTTGGGGAGAGCCATTGTTGAAAAACAGCCTTTCTGGTGGCCAGCATCAGCTGTTCTGTACTGTTTTGTCTCACAATATAGTTTGTTTCCCTTTATTCATCCTTTTGAGGTTGTGTATATCAGCTTTTTAGGCTGAGGGCACATGAATTTTTGGCTCCACTGCTCTCAGCCTGTGTTTTTTGGAAGCTGAGAGAAGCGCATTCGCTCCCTACCCCAGCTCCATTGATCTACACTTCTGCTTTTGTGCAGGTATAGGGAGCATAGTGGAAATCAACGCAAAAGCAGGAATTTTCAGGGCAGATCAATGGAGCTGAGGAAGGGAGCGGATCTTATTCTCTTAGCCTCCACAAAAACAGATGGTAAGAGCAATGGAGCAGCCATGGACGAATTGCTTCCCTATAAAGGAAACTATGTTATGAGACAATACAGGACTCATGCCCAGAGAGAGCCTTGGCCAATTCTCTCAACTTGCAAAAAAAGCAGCAAATCCAATTCTTTGTGTGCCCCCAGTCTTAGGGCTTCATTGCTCTCTTATAGAAGCTCTGTTCAGTGAAGAGATTTTAGTCTCTATTAGTATTGCCTTTCTGCCAGAGGCACATTGGCTGCTGAACGCTGACCTCTTGTGGTAAATAGCAGAGTCCCAATCTCAAAATTCGAAGCTAATGCTGGGCCTTCATTGGTTTTCAAACTGGGCTGTTAAAGTCTTTGCTCAGGGTGTATGTATTATTTTAAAAGCATTTCACAAAAAAATGTATACAGTAAGTATATCTAGTTTTAAGGCTGTTATTCTACATTAGCTTTATGTAGGCTGTGCTTGTGATGGGGTATTAGGCTGCTGTATTTTTCACCTCACTCCGACCACTGGTCTTTTGTAGTGGAGTGGTAAGAGGTGCAGAGATAAAAAGAAGCCGTTGTCAGGTCCAGGTCTGCATAGTTATACATGCTTCCAGGGTTGCAAAAGGAGGGAGAGCTGGGAGATCTAAGGTTCCCCTTTCTCCTCAAGTATTCCGGTAGTGGTCTCCAGTGCCAGGCCCTAGGCAGTCCCTCCGGCCAGCGCCTCACCCCTCCCTCCTGCGTAACAAGCATAAAAGCATCCTCTTTCTTTTTTTTGGATCACTGTCTATGTGCGTTACTTGTGATTGTGATTTGGAGAATTACTTGAACAGGAGCTAGGGATGGTGGCTTGTCTAATGTAATATATTGTTCCTGTGAGAATATACATGTTTAAAAATGACTTAAAAATGATACTTACTAGCCAAAATATCAAGAAAACTGATTGAGAATTATAGTTATAGCTCAGTTTACGTGGAAAATAAATCATCTATGAAATGCCTGTAGAAGGCCCTGTGTTCTCTAAATAATGTATGATTTATATATGAACTTAGTTGGAAAATCATTCACAAAGGCATTAGAGAAAGTGGGACATACGTACAAGCCCCTTGCAGTCCCATTGGACTGTGTATAGCACTGCTTCTCAAATCTGAAATAGTTTCTATGATCATTGAATTTAATAACAAGAATGCTCAGTTGTTGGACCTTTATAGCTCAGAGTGTTAGTGATCAATCTCCTCACCACTTCTATATTCACGTCAATCGTTATACACGTATAAAAACCTTGTACATCCATTGCAACCAAATAACTGATTGTCGATGCAATACTGGACAGTCATTTATTTCAATGACCCATTTGAAGATATATTTGGTCATCCTGGTGGCCATATTTTATATATTTTTGGCAATGTATTTATGTGTGTGTGTGTATACACAAACCTAAATATTCTTTATTAATCTCAGGATAGTCTGTGCTGTGCATTATGTGCCTGTGTAAGAGTCTTTTAGTATAATTAAGAGCAGTTGTCGGCTGTGCAGCGGGGGCGGAGAGAGGGTCCTGTCTGGCTGATGATTCCCATGACATTAAGGTCCAGAGTGAGTAATCCTAAATGCATCAGCCTGAGAGTCTGACTATAAAAGGAAGGCGACCGGCAGGGGCAAAAGGAAAGGAGAGGGTCAGGAATGGATAACATGGCTTTGGACACGGGCTATGTGTTATAGGCCATGGCTACACAATTTGGGGCACAAATAAGCAAGGTGCCGGGATCACATTTTTCCTTTCATCCACATATCACACTTGTTTGTCTGTTTGTCTGTTTGTCTCTATTTGTCTGTATGTCGGTGTTAAGATAGCTGTCTATCTTTATGCCTGTCTTGCTAACTATGTGTCTGCCTGTCTCTCTCTCTCTGCCTAGATTTTCATCTACCTCTCTGATATTTCCATCTGTTTGTGTACCTAGCTATTGTCTTTCTGTCTATCCAGATGGCCATCTGATAATCTACCTCTCTTTCTAGTTGTCTATCTATCTATCTATCTATCTATCTATCTATCTATCTATCTATCTATCTATCTATCTATCTATCTATCTATCTAGTTATCATCTTTCTAGACATCTGTCTGGCATTCTCTGTTGAGTTAAGATTTATTTTTCAAAACAAAGCAATATGTAAAGTGTGTAGAATTATACATATGCAAAACCTTATCCTATATTTCAAACATATAAGCTGTCTATTTCTAACTAGGGTGATATTTATCTAGCTGAGTCTTTTTCCATCAGCATCTTACTACTTTTTTCTTTCTATGGGAATTATCCATTTAGCTTACTGTGGAATATTTTCATCATGTACAAAAAATGCTGTGTTGTGACTTTATTGCTGAGAATAGATTAAAATATAAAAATATACAAGACAGATTTATAATTGGACAGACTGGAATCGCCTTGCACAGTGCACTTTCCACTCATCTAGAGGGAACTTGCCCATGTCTGAAAGGGAGTATTGCCTCACTATTTTTATGCTTTAGGCTTATTATACGAGGGTTTGTTTTCTCATCCAGCATATTTCAGCCCATTAGAGTATGTGAGGCCCAGATAGCCATCATTTGAGGTATCTGGGGTGCTCCTACTGAAATTGTCAAATTTCATGGCCCTTGAATACCTTACCTAACCATGCAGTGCTTTGTCCTTGCACAGGTTTTATTGTTCTATTAAATAGGTAATCAATTTAAATTATGATGTAAACAGCATATCCATAACACTGAACCCTCACAGTTGATCTGTGTATTGTTTGCTGGGTCAGTGACCCCCGACAACCAGATAGCATTTTCAGTTGCAGTCAGAAAGAGACAGAATAGGAACGCTAATATGAATCCTAAGGGTTAAAAAAACATACAAAATGAAAACCCATGGAAAAGTTTCTTAGAATAAGTCCATCAATACCATTCTATGGGTTAATTCAAATGTATACTTCCATTAATGTATTATTGAAAAATAATAAATAAATGGGAAATTAATAAAGCAAAACTGAGCTTGTGTTCTGATAATAAAATTAAGAGGACTGCCAATTGTAGAAGATGCTTTATTCAAAAGTTATTAGGGTAAAAATTATCAGGCTACTGGGTGTTTCCTAGTAAACCCAGGCCCTCGTGGGTCCTAATGTAGGATGAGTCTTTTAGTAATCTTTTATTTCCACCACTAAGCCATATCCCACCAAAACCATTTGACACATTTCATAACTAATGTTTCTTTGGTATATAGGATCTATGATCCAGAATGCTTGGAACCTGGGAGTTTTCTGAAAAAGGGACATTTCCGTAATTTGGATCACCATACCTTAAGTCTGCTATAAATCATTAAATAAACCTAATAGGATTGTTTTAGCACCAATATGGCGCTAAAACAAGTACAGGTACACGGTACTGTTTAATTATTACAGAAAAAGATAAATAATGTTTAGGAATTAGACTTATTGGCTTTTAATAGACTCTATGGGCCTTCCCATAATTCAGAGCTTTCTGGATAGTGGTTTCCAGATTAGGGATCCCATAACTGTATTACATTCTCTAGGAGGGCAAGCACAGCATTGCAAGCTATTGCAGTTGATAAAGCTGTGAATGCCTATTTTGCCAGTTTATTATAATGGCCCTACATCAGAGTGGAATACAAGATGACTTGAAGAGTGGGGAGTTGCCAATTAATCAATAAGTGCCAAGGCAAGGATAATAGTGCAATCATAACTTGTAATTCCTCAGTATAAAAAGAAATAAACGGACATTCAGTTCTTAATTCTTCCATTATTATCTACAGAAAAATCAAAATAAAGGTATACGGTAATGCCCTTTTAGTATTCTGGCAATAAGTGTGCCCTGTTCATAGAAATGACACCATCTCCCTTAGTGAACAGATTTAGATGACTGCTTCTATTATTTCTAGCACTGAATTCTGCAAGCACAGCTTTAGTGAGAAAGCTTTTGTTGAGATTCAATCCATGCTATGATTTCTAAAAGGTCTCTTTCATTTTTTTGTCCAGCAACTGATTTTCCTGCTTGCTCTTATGGAATTGGAAGCCTTTAATAACACGCTTATGTTCTTCCCGGCACGGGAGCAGCCTTTGGCATCCTTTTTTTCTCGGAAATAGTTCTGTAATGCAATTTCAGTTTCTTTTTGGGTATTTTGTCTTGCAGAAAGTCTCCATTTAATGCCCAGTTTGTTGATTTAGATGCCTTTGTATTAATTCAGATAGAAATGGCATGGCATGGTTTGACTATGTTATAGCGTAGTAATTCACTGACTATGGGGCAGATTTATCAAAGGTCAAGGTGAATCTCAAGCTATTTTTTGTGTACTTCGACTAGGGAATAGTCCAAATTTCGATTCAAATTTGAAAAAAATTCAAAAATTTGAATATCGAAATTTATCATGTACTGTCTCTTTAAAAATTTTACTTTGACCATTTGCCATCTAAAACCTGCCAAATTGCTGTTTTAGCCCATGGGGGACCTCATAGAACCTATTTGGAGTCAATTGGTGGACTTTTTTTGGGGAAAACTTTGAATCAAATTCGATCAAATGCGATATTCCTTCGATTTGTACAATTTGAATTTAACTTAATTTCGGTTGGTCTTTTTTCAATTCGAAATTCGACCCTTGATAAATATGCTCCTTAGTAAAGCAGTCGTTTGACTTTTTGGACTATTTACAGTCCATGGCATACTGCAGTGACTTGAAGAGGTGTAGATATGTGGTTAAAAGTAAAGATTAAAGTCCTCTCATGAAAATGAATACAGGCAGTTCCCAGGTTACGTACGTGATAGGGTCTGTAGGTTTGTTCTTAAAGGGATGCTGTCATGATTTTTATGGTGTAGTTTTATTTCTAAATTATACTGTTTACACTGCAAATAATTCACTCTACAATATAAAATTGTATTCCTGAACCAACACGTGTATTTGTTTAGTTGTAATATTGTTGTGTAGGCAGCCATCTCAGGTCATTTTGCCTAATCATGTGCTTTCAGACAGAGCCAGCACTTTAGGATGGAACTGCTTTCTGGCTGCTGTTGTTTCTCCTACTCAATGTGACTGAATGTGTCGCAGTGGAACCTGGATTTTACTATTGAGTGCTGTTATAGAGTATATTATTAGATCTACCAGGCAGCTGTTATTTTCTGTTGGGGAGCTGTTATCTGGTTCATTCTCATTGTTCTATTGTTAAGATGATGAGGGGGAGGGAGGGTGGTGATATCACTCCAACTTGCAGTACAGCAGTAAAGAGTTAAGGTCAGGGCGCATGCGCGAAAAATACTAGTGCGCGAAAAATACTAGTGCGCATGCGCGAAAAACGAAAGTTTTTTCACACATGCGCACTAGCGTATTGGGCGCTTTGCGTTGGCCCGGCACTTGTTAAGGTGGCCTTAAACTACAAGATCCACTCATTTGGCAAGGTCGCCAAAAGAGCGGATCTTAACCCGATATGCCCACTAACAGCTGGGCGATATTGGATGAATCCGAACGTTTGGCCCTGGGGCCAAACGATCAGATTACAATACTACGAATGGGCTCCGACGGGTCGCAGGACTGCATCAACTAGCCGATGCGGTCCTGGATCGTATAAAAAAATCAAACTTGACCGATCGGGAGGACCCATCGGGAACACCCACACATGGCCAGATAAACTGCCGAATCTGTTTAAAGGACCGATATTGGCAGATTTAATCTTCTGAACAGGTCTAAAGGACCGATATCGGCAGCTTTAATCTGCCCGTGTATGGCCACCTTTACTGAAGTTTATCAGAGCACAAGTAACATGACTGGGGGCAGCTGGGAGACTGACAATATGTCTAGCCCAATGTCAGATATCAAAATTAAATATAAAAAAATCTGTTTGCCCTTTTGAGAAACTTATTTCAGTGCAGAATTCTGCAGTAGAAGCACTATTAACTGATGCGTTTTGAAAAAAAAAATTCCCATGACAGTATCCCTTTTGCGTTGAATTTGTTTGTAAGTTGAAAAATTTACATTTCTTATTAAATGCAATTTAGACCATTGTCTGTTTTAACATAGTATTTAATTTTAACTTTCTGTACTCTGCAGTAGACAGCACACACCAGAGGGGATTGGGGAAGGTGGTTTAATAAAGCTAAATGCTAATAAAAGTCAAGCAAACCATGGTATGTTACTGTAAAAGCCCCCATTTGTAAGTGTGAGTTGTATGCAAGTCAGGTGTATGTAACTCAAGGACTCCCTGTATTGAGTGAAGTTTACCAAAATGCTGCAGTGATTTGCAGCATTTTATTGTGCCATTTCACAAAGGTTGTGGGGAGTATTCACCTACCTTTTGTCAGGAGGAATAAAGGGTGTTCCATTGGAATGGAACAATAATAGACATCATATTCAGGTGAGTGCTGGGCACCATCATTCTGTATTAGAGTGCCAATTTTTCACTTATGTACTATTCTAGTTACCCCATATAACATTAAAAGTATTAAAAACTTCTTATAGCTATCTGTTCCATAAATCAGGAATTTGCAGTAAACAGATTTCTCTCTTCATACAAAGAATATTAGCACTCCTTTCTTTCACTCGAAACCTAGCTATTAATATTAATTATTTCTTTTAAATAGGATACAGCTATTCACACAAAATGACTTGACACTTCAATAAGCTGTTTGCATGAATTATATATTCTCCATAAATAGTGGCCTGCATGAACTGGAAAATGAGGTTCATTGTTGATAAATGCAAGGTTATGCACTTTGGCAAAAATAATATAAATGCAAGTTATACACTAAATGGCAGTGTGGTGGGAGTTTCCTTAAATGGGAAGGATCTAGGGGTTTTTGTAGATAACAAGTTGTCTAATTCTGGGCAGTGTCATTCTGTGGCTACTAAAGCAAATAAAGTTCTGTCTTGCATAAAAAAGGGCATAAACTCAAGGGATAAGTCCCTGGTAAGGCCTCATCTGGAGTATACAGTGCAGTTTTGGACTCCAGTCCTTAAGAGGGATATAAATGAGCTGGAGAGAGTGCAGAGACGTGCAACAAAACTGGTTAGAGGGATGGAAGACTTAAATTATGAGGGTAGACTGTCAAGGTTGGGGTTGTTTTCTCAACAACCCCGAGGGGACATGATTACACTTTACAAGTACATTAGAGGACATTATAGACAAATAGCAGGGGACCTTTTTACCCATAAAGAGGATCACCGTACCAGAGGCCACCCCTTTAGACTAGAAGAAAAGAACTTTCATTTGAAGCAACGTAGGGGGTTCTTCACAGTCAGGACAGTGAGGTTGTGGAATGCACTGCCGGGTGATGTTGTGATGGCTGATTCAGTTAATGCCTTTAAGAATGGCTTGGATGATTTTTTGGACAGACATAATATCAAAGGCTATTGTGATACTAAGCTCTATAGTTAGTATAGGTATGGGTATATAGAATTTAATTAAAAGTAGGGAGGGGTGTGTGTATGGATGCTGGGTTTTCATTTGGAGGGGTTGAACTTGATGAACTTTGTCTTTTTTCAACCCAATTTAACTATGTAACTATTTGCTTTTCACACAACCTAGAAAATATCTGCATGAATTACTTGGCCTTCTCATAAGAAAGTTAGCTGTATGGAAAGCTTTATTTTATTCACAGATGTATCACTGTTTCTGTCTTCTGGCAAAAAAGCTGTATTGTTACATAATTAGTAATCTATACATACTGCATTCTGTTACTGAACATTCTGTGTAAAGTCTGCCCAGTCAGATCATAATGACTGAACATATATCACCTTGTGCCACAGACAGAATCAGAGGATCTGACCACAGATTTAAACCATCTGACACTGCTGATCTGCCCATTCCCCGTGTAAAAAAGATCTGAGTGTTGTGTCTCGCTCCATGCTCTGGAGATTCTATCTGGAGATTTAGCTTCTTCTTCTAAATGATTCCAGGCATCCAACACCTGTTCTGTAAGCTCAGCAAAGAAAGATAACCTACTCGGTTTTGGTAATGCAATCACCTTTTTGAATACTTGGCACATAATCATTACATATTACCCTGGTAATTGTTATCTATTATTTATATTGGGTTGAATATTTATGCAGAGCTTTACAGAGATTGCTCATAGGGCCTCTTTTATAAAAGGACAAAAGAGACAGTAGTTACTGGTCATTTTTCAGTGATCTTACTGGCATGTCTGGAGTTAATGTAGTCTTCATTGGCCATTTTTAAGTGACTTGCTTGTCTGGAGTTCTCTTTGCCCATTTCTTCAGTTAGTCTACTGTCACGTCTGGGGTTAGTATGACCAGTATCCATTTTCTGTAGTAATTATATTGGCATGTCTGGGTTATGTTTTGGAATAATGGGTGTGGTATATAAGGGTGTGACCAAATGTGAGAGAGGGTTAAACATGTTGCTGTGCACAGTTTGGCAGGATAGTAGTGACCCTCCAGCTGGATTTTTGCCCATGGTCTTTAATTGGCCCTGACTGTCCATCATTTAAATCATTTGCTGCCCATGTGAAGCTTACAGTCTAGGGTTCCAATCACATTCACACACTATGGTGGCAGGGACCAAATAACCTGCCTGAACTTTTTTTTATAGTGTGAGAGGAAACTGGTGTGCCCAAAAAAAAAAAGAAACCCACATAGAGGGTAGAACATACAAACTTATTTCTATATATTGTACCTATATAACCAGCTGCAAGAATTAAGTCCAAAAATTAGTTTTGGTAGTGAATAATTAATAACTATAATAGAAACAATTATTCATTTATTTAGCTGGTACACTTCACTTGGCAATGTGGTAGTGTTTTTGCACCCAAGATAACCAGTACAGATAAATAAAAAGTAGGTAGTGTTCACCCTCTCCTGTAATCTTGCAGAACACAGAATCCATATATTATCTTGGCTCATTACAGGTAGGCAACACAGTCACTGTTTGGGAACATCATTGTCCTAAGATATGCACAAACTGACTAGACATGCACTTGGGTTGCTTGGCTTTGCAGATAATTGTTTGCTAATGACAGTGTAAGTTTCACCACTTGGCCTGAAACTTTCTCTTATCCACACAGTGATTGCACACAACAATAGCTTCTCATATTACCTGCTCTGCCTTATGCTTGCATGTGTCTTTTACCCTTGTCTCTTCCTCTTGTCACTGTCCTTTGGTCCCTCCATTATAATCTTCAGCCCTATTCTCTATTCATTTCTATGCATTTCCTTTCCAGCTGCTCCGTAAGAATCTGACACAGAATGACTACAGCAGCTGGAGGTAAAGTTATTCCAAAATTTCCATGAAGCTGATAATATCCGTCTGTCTCCTTCCACATTGCAAGCATACTATGGGCAATACTAGAAAGTACAGGGCTCTAAATACACACTCTGCCCTTACAAGACATTGCCTAACTGACTGAAACATGATCAAATCCAAAATGACACAAGGATTTTGCTGCCATAGTTCTCAATTGTCTAAAACAAAAAACGGTGAAGAGAACATTGCAGTTATTACACATCATTTCAAGAGGATACATAGTCCAAGTCATAGTCATTTTCATCAAGTACACAAGAAAGTAGGCATTAAGATTTTGAGGTTTTGTCCTTTCTTGTTCTACTGGTGACTGGCTGGTCCTCTGTAATTGTTTTTTCTTAAAATTTTGCTGCCAGAGGTATGTTCTGTGCTGTATTGGGCAAATCTCTCTCGTTATAGTCAAAGTAGAAATGCATTTGCTGTGCAGCTATTCTGTTCACTATACAAAGTACACTCAGGTTATTAGCTTTATCATCTGCACTGCCCTTCCCAATGCTTTCCTGACTCAGTTTACTCCCAACCCTCTTTTAGCCTAAATTTATCTATACTAGGTCTGTATATGTTGCTAGTGGCTGTCAATTAACTGAATGAAAAGCATTTAAAAAGCTAAAGAGCCTCTATTCTTTGGAAGATGCGTCATGCCTGACAGCACTCAACCCTATCCTCCTGGTGGCGAGAATGGGGTTGAGTGCTAGGCGTGTCACTGTGGTAGAGCATACAGTGTTTCTTATGTAACTGTGGCCATTTAAACATCATAAAGTGTATAGGACTGGCAGTGCACCAGTTGAGGGCATATGACTGTGAATGAGCATTCAGACACAGTAACCATGTACATTATACTGTGAATCTACTATACTGTATTCAAACTGGACATGGTTGGCTATGTAAGTTTCAGTATATAGATTTGGCAGTGCATGGGGGGCTGGTAGAATAACTTTTACTAATAACTTTTGCACTGCCAGTCCTATACAGTAAACTGTAGCTGACTATAAAAGCTATAAAATGTTCTTCTCACACTCCATAACATGAAATGAGCTAGAAGTTACTTTAAAAATGTTTAAGGTGCCAACATTTCAAAATCTCAAGTTCTGCCTCTTAATACTGCTAAATACACTGTTAAACTGTTAAAATTAAACCTCCCTTTCAAATGATAACATGCAGCTACTAAATATCTTGGTGTTAAAGGAGAAAGAAAGGTTAAAATTAAGTAAGCCTTATCAGAAAGGTCCATCTAAATATACCAGTAAACCCTCAAAGTACTGTTGCTCTGAGTCCTCTGTCAAAAGAAACACTGCATTTCTTTCCTGTCTGCAGCTGAAACCTCCTTGCCCCGTGTGTGAGCATGCTCAGTTTGCTCCTCTCCCCCCCCTTTCTCTGCTGTAATCTGAGCCCAGAGCCAGGACCGCCATCAGAAATCGCAGCCCCCATTCGACAAAATTTCCTGGGCCCCCTGGGCTGCACCCACCGCAAGCCCCACCTACAGGTCCGCCCTCCCCACCCCACAGGTCCGCCCCCACCACACAGTAAAAAAACAAAAAAAATATTGGTGGCTAGGGTTCCCACATGTTAATAAAAAATAAAAATATATTGGAGGTCAGGGCCCCCCATAAAAAAACATTTGTGGCCAGGGCCCCCCCATTAAAAAATATTGGTGGCTAGGACCCCACATGAGAAAAGAAAAATTGGTGGCCAGGGCCCCCCCCCATTATGAGAAAATTGGTGGCCAGGGCCCCTTAAACGTCCATGCCTTCCCGAAATCAGCAGCTCTCAGAAAGATGGGGGGCCCGGCTAATCAAGTAAGTGTGGCGTGTCAGGGCCCCCCTTACCCTTGGGCTGTCTACAACTCTCCCCCCTGTCCCCCCTGATGGCTGCCCTGCCCAGAGCTATAAGTGAGCAGGGAGAGACTCAGGCAGGAAGTGATGTCACACCAGGCTAATACTGCAGCTGATATTCTAAACAAACAGAGAACTTCTAGAGCTTTTTACTTTAGGTATGGTAAAACATTCTACAGAATTCTACAGAGTAAATATAGCATTCTAGCTTGCACTATTGTAGCTAATCTATTAGCAATAAAATGCCTCTGTAGCTTTCCTTCTCCTTTAATGTAATGACTTTATATTCAACTTTGTACAAAGGAAACTCTTAAACATATTCAAAACTGGTCAAATAAGTTTATTCCAATTATTCCAGACAAATTTACTTATTTTAGCTTGAAGATAATTGATATGCTTTACATGAACTGCTGTGAGTAAGGTACAGAACAGATACAGGATCATTGCAGTAAGACCAAGGGCAGATGGAGTATTGGCTGCACTCCTCTCAGACTGCATATTTTTCAGGCTGAGAGAAGTGGATACTCTCCGTGCCCCATCTTCATTGATTTGAATAGGAACCACTTGCATGCAGTCACACGCAGCAGAGTAGAGGTCGGCCTTTATAAGCGAAAGCAGGCATTTTCAGGCTGACCTCCACTCTGCTGCTTGTGACTGCATGCCAGTAGATGTTATTCAAATCAATTAAGATGGCGAACGGAGTGATCTGCATTTTTAAGCCTGATAAAAAATATACAGGCTGAGAGAAGCTAAGCCAATGCTCCATCTACCCTTGGCCTTACTGCAAGGATCCTATATCTGTTCTGTACCTTACTCCTAGCAGTTAATGTAAAGCACACAAATAATCTTCACACAAAAACAAGTAAATTTGTCTGGAATAACAAGCCTCCCCATATCAACAAACTTACAATGTACAACACTCAGATTAATAGAGGCATTCTGAAATGAATCACTTACTATAAAGCAGCGTGACTCTCCCAGACCACATGATGGCATTTACCCAAGATTGAAAGCATGTGGGTACTAGAGCACTTTTGGCTCAACCCACTTACTTAACAACTTTCTTGTGAATGGACAAATCTAAACATAAATTGCTTAATATTACCAGCTTGGTTTTAGCCCATACCAAACAACCATGGCAAGATAAATGCAAAATTCAACTGTAGTCCTAGCTTGATTCCTTTACATTGAAATTCCAATTTCCACACTTACTCTCCCCTACTTGGATCTTTTTATTTCATTCTGGAAATCTGCTTACAGTGCACCTAGCAAACAGTTGCATCAGTATACAACTCTTATGGGTAGGAGTCTCCAAAATCTCCCATTAAAGAATCAGCATTTAAAGTTATATCACCCTCAAAGAAGAAAAATAAATTAAATCTTTCCTTTCACCTGACATATTTCCAAGGTTGTATAGAATTGGGAAGCTTTATACATGTTTGGTGAAACTGCTATGGGGACCTTCCCCATAGGCTAACATTGATGCTCGGTTGGTTTTAGGTGGCGAAGTAGGGGGTCGAAGTTTTTTTAAAGAGACAGTACTTCGACTATCGAATGGTCGAATAGACGAACGATTTTTAGTTCGAATCGATTCGAAGTCTTAGTCGAAGGTCAAAGTAGCCAATTCGATGGTCGAAGTAGCCAAATAAACACCTCGAAATTCAAAGTTTTTTTTATTCTATTCCTTCACTCGAGCTAAGTAAATGTGCCCCTTACTGTTCCCTACCCTTTAAATGTTAATATTCTCTGCAGTATTTGTTAGCAATACGGAATACTGATGGATGATCAAAGATACTGTATGGGGCTTATTGTGTTAACCTTTTAAAAATGAATTAAAAGAAGAAAAAAAAAGAACCCCTCTTCCACCAGTGTTGAAATTTCACAATGTTATCTAAAAAATTACTGAATAAGGTACCACTCTTATTTAGGATAAATGCCACTCCCAACTTAATCTCAGTATTGTGATTAGCCCATTTTTGTATTAAAGTGCTAATGCATTTGTATTGATGAATATATAAAAAACGAACTGGAGCATATTTGATAGTACCTTAAAAAACTATGTACATAACAGTGCTGGGTATAATGAAATATGACCCGTTAATTGATGAGTTCAGACAATTAATGATTTATAAAGTGCAGTGCTTTTAGTTAAATCAATTCATAAATTTTCAATAAATCAATCAATTCCGTAATAGTTTAGATTAATAGATGAATAAATGCAATGCTAATAAATAATTGTCCCATATGATAGTGATTTAATAAATAGTAAAATTCATTGTGACCAATTAAGTATTTCAGGATAAATTCCTGAAAAAAAAATTGTTCGACTATTCGACCATTTGATAGTCAAAGTACTGTCTCTTTAAAAAAAACTTCAACTCCCCTGCTTCGCCAACTAAAACCTGCCGAACATCAATGTCCCCCAAAGGTCCCCATAGGCTTTCTAACAAATTTCTGATCGAAGGAAAATCGTTCGATCGATGGATTAAAATCCTTCGAATCGTTCGAATCGAAGGATTTAATCGTTCGATCGAAAGATTATTCCTTCGATCGTTCAATCGAACGAATTGCGCTAAATCCTTCGACTTCGATATTCAAAGTTGAAGGATTTAACTTCGACAGTCAAATATTGAGGGTTAATTAACCCTCGATATTCGACCCTAAGTAAATGTGCCCCTTAGTGTCCTGAAATATGGTCACCATATAGAGTATGTCTCCCTCTCTTTCATTTATTGCTTTAATATTTTAAAGTGCTGTCATTTGCAGCATTACGTTCCAGCTTTTGATATCATACTTGAGCTGTTATTATAACCCATTCGCCCATTCCAATTTCTCCATGGTTTTCATATTTAGTATATTGGGACACTTACTTGTATATATAGCCAGCTTGCTCCTGTTGACAAATAAATTATGCTTGTGCATGTCAAACATTAGAAACAGTTCCTTGTATATGTATTATTTAAGGATCGGTAATGTAGGATGATGTGAAGGTTAGAGCAGGACAAACATGGTAAGCAGGTGCTAAGTGTCAGGACAGACTTGGTAAGATGCCTTGAATGTCAAAGCTGGTCAAATGTGGCAAGAAGAATTCCTGTTAAGAAAAAGGTCATTGCAGGATGTATAGGGGGTGGGTGAGGCCTTTTACATGGGCAGTGTTGGAAGCTTGCTGATGTTTAAAATGAAAGAATGTTGGGTTTAAATACAAACATTAATGTACTTTTAGAAGACAAATGTGATGCCTGTTTTTCATAGGAAGACGCCTACAGAGTTCACAGAAACCATATTACTCATCCTAGATGTTTTCTGAAAACAGATTTAATACAACAGGCTATTTCTAATGCAAAATGGCAGTTATGCCAGAGATCCTGTGGTGCCCCTCTCTTCTTATGAATTGTGCAAAAGGCGCTACTCTGTTATACATTCTGCAGTGAGATATTTGCTGCCAGTTCCTTTGCTGTTTCTTGTAGTAAATAAATATTATCCTTGTTTTATTGTTCACTGGTATGCTATGGTATTAGAAGTCTGTGGGTGTATGCTCACTTAACAGTGCTGCTTCCTATAAAATACAAGCAGCTAACTTGGTATAAATATGTTGTATTATAGCCTTGATGTGCCACTCCTTTTGTTTTGTATTTCTGTTCTTGCTTCCAAATGCTTCCAATGTTCAGCCTGATGTTCTTTGCCTGCAAATATCTTTCTGTGGCTTTGGAAAGTCTATCCTTAGTGTAGTGAAATCTGAGTGGCTGACAGTTCTCATTGCAAGTGGGGGGGGGAGCGTGTACATTCATTTGGACCTTGTGTTCATGAGGCATAGTTACTGTGCAGAGCACTGCTGGGTTGTGTGTATAGGGAATGTATAAATAGTAGATGGTGTAGGCATATGTCATGGAACTGGTTTGCGAGTCTCCTATATGGAAATGTAGACAACTGCGATAGGGGAATGCAATAGGTTTTGTTAGCGATAAAAAAGTTTGCAAAGACCATTGTAAATGTTAATACTAACCTTTATTTAGCGATGTATTATTTTCCAGCAAATGATTTTACATAGGGGCAAATTCACCAACCTTCAAAAATTCGTCAGTACTGGCTTTGTGCACATCGCAACACGATGCTAATTCACGAAGATCCAAAGTTGCGCACAGGGTACTGCTCAGCAGTTCGAAGTTACGCTAGCGGTGATACAATGTCCGTATATGCTGCAGCAAATACATTACACAAGGCCAGGGAACCTTAATAAAATCGTATAAATTTGTTATAATGCCCTACACATGTGCCCACAGTATAGTTTAGGTGCCATATGTTAGCAAATGTAGGTGGGAAAGGAGTGTATCCCCAAAAAAAAAATTACGATCTTTTTCAGTCTATCACCCTTTAAATAGGAAAAAATGCCAGCGTTTTTTGGGACTTAGAAAAATTTTCAACCATTGTAGAGGAACTCCTATCTACTCTATTGCACTTCGCCTGTTCTGATGTGGCGAAGGCAAGTCTGGCGATAGAGGTAACGGTCAGTAAAATCAAAAACGTAGTGAATTTGCGTAGTAACGCTCTTTCCCCAGACCAAAAATTCGCCTGGGGTTAGAGTGCGAAGTTGCGCCAGAGTCTATCTCCTTGGGAAATTACACCAGCTACCGTTAGTAAATCAGCGAAGTGCTGAAATGATGTCACGCTGGCGAATTCTCACCAGCATTTGTCACTTCGCCCTTTAGTAAATTTCTCCCATTGTGAGTAGTGCTAAATATTCGAAAAACATAATTGTAAACATTGCTTGCAATTTTTTAATTACATTCCCCCTTTAGACTCTGATTCCCAGGCTTTTGGCTAAACCAAATGTCAGCATGCTTAGGTTTAATGAAATACTAGAAGAGCATGACAAGTGCATATACCATTAGGGTTGCTGAAACTCTGACCTTAAGCGAGAGCTGCTGAGCTGAAAGCCTTGTGTTATCAAATATCAGTCTAAAACTGACAGTATAGAAAGTTAATATAAATTGTAAAGTACTCTGAACAGTGTGCGGGGGGCAGGAAGGGGTTGTGTGAAAATTTCTTTCCCCAGCCACCCGACAGCATCAACTCCTCGAACTGTGGATCTGAATTCTGAGGGGCCATGGACCCCTTGGCCCCCCTGGTTCCAACACACAACTAATCAATGACAGACTAGCTATCAGTATCAGAAACTGCTGCCTTAAGGGACTTGCCTTGTTGTCATTTAAAAGAACATTTGGATGAGATGTTAAAAAAAGAAGATGGGACGGAAATGGTGAAAGCTGTCCTTTTTTTGTACTTTGTGGTGCATGCAGACATATGGTAAATATGAGTTCTGTGTGCAAATGATGTGTGCTCAGATAAAGCAGAGTGGTGTTTTTGCTTTGAGAAATGCTCAGTTGAATCAGATGGCATTGAAGTGGGTATTTGGGGAAAACATGTGACCATGCATCTCCTCCTGTTGCCTACACTTGTTAAATATTTACATAGGTGTTTCTGCTTCCTTGCAAAAATCTGGGTCCATTATGTTTGTAGTCTCTGTTCAGTCTAGATTTGTAAAGTGATTCAATTTACTTGGTTTGCTATTCAGTTGTATTTGGTTCACTAATATGTATCATGTGATTTTGTGCTCCTCCAAGTCCCAAACTAAATACCTGAAATCATAAAGAAGATGACTGCTCATAGAGCCAAGGAACTTCCATCTCTTCTCCTTCATTAGCCTGTTCTATCTTCATCATACCTGCACTCTCAACACCAGATCATAAATTCTGCCTTAACCACCTTGATTTTACATTCCTGAATCATATACAGTATTTTTCCAAAATATATGGTAACGGCTCAGTGTGTAAAGTGCGATTTTGGTAGCAAGTCACTGTACTTTTTACCCACAATGCAACATTTCCCCCCAACAGTAATTGCCATCATGAGGGGGTGAGGCATCTGTTGTAATTGTATGTAAAACTTAGGTTAGAGTCACACAGGGCTGAAATCAGC
The DNA here is from genome assembly GCF_017654675.1 of Xenopus laevis. Taxonomy (NCBI): domain Eukaryota; kingdom Metazoa; phylum Chordata; class Amphibia; order Anura; family Pipidae; genus Xenopus; species Xenopus laevis. The sequence continues at coordinate 72,784,464 of NC_054385.1, forward strand.
TATCTGAAATAGGCTGGCTGATTTCTGTCCCTACTGTGAGTAGTAGCCTCCTCTCTTTTTCAGGAGTGGCTTGGCGTGAACAGCACAACCACAACTCATTCAACACTTCTGTGGAAAAAGACACTAGGCTACTGCTCGCAGTAGGGGCTGAAATCAGTCAGCGTATTTCAGATAGCTGATTTTAGCCCTGTGTGGCTGTAGCCTAAACACATGTAATTGAACATGAATTTCAATGGCAATAGGATGCAATTGTGCAGAAAACCACCAGTATCAGGATTTTGGCGAAATAATGTCTGCATCCTATTCGTACAAGTACGCTTCTATTTTGCACAACTGCAGCCATGTTTGTGATCCCTTATATTTTAAGGTCCCAGAAAACCAAAATTCATTAAACTGCAGCTTTCTGCAATTTTGCATTACATTTACTGTATTCCCCTGAGAACAATAAAAATCAGAGTTTAACTGTACATACAAGATTTATAGTTTCCATTTTCGTTTGAACAGATGTCTCTTTTAACTTAAGACCATACACTGGCTCCAGTATCACACTCCATGATCTCACCCATTGGTCAAATGGACAGATACCATATACTGTAAGTGATCATACTGTACATGTATATGGATGCATTTACCAGGCTGTGCTATTCATACTAATGGTCATAATATTAAACTAGAAGATCACCTGGTATACAGGTCATTCTTAGTGGACTTATACAAATGTCAGCCAGCAGAAATGCAATAAGCTTGTCCTGGGAGTCCAGATCCAGACTGGGATTCAATATAGGCCCTGGCATTTCAAGTACACAGAGGCTCAAACAGCCCGTACAAGCCCAATAAATAATGACTGACTATAACATATTTGGCCTATGGCACTTGCCAGAACTCACAGAATTTAGCCACATAATATAAAGATATAAGAGGTCACATTGTGCAATGTCAAACACTTTGAAGGTATACAAACACATACAGATGCTGCAGCATCTCTCTTTAGAACTGCTTATACAAAATTTCTTGTATTATTCACACATGACAACAGTGGCCAATGCTGGCTGGATTTCCCAAGTAAGTAACAACCACCATTACATTCTCAATTATAAATAGCAGCTTGTTTATCTGTAATATTCTTTCCAACCTATTTTTTACCAGAACACCCATACAGATTAGCAGTGTATCTAGCAGTGAATTATTTTTAAACATAAAGCATGGGAAAGTAAGCCAGACTAGAGAGATGAACTAAAATATGTTAATCATGAGAGTGGGACTTCATATGTGCATATTACTCAAATTTAGCTCTATTAGTGTTTCTACCTTCCCTCCACCAGTGGGGTTGTGTCTCTCAGTTGTATTGGTTGATCACAAACATGCCTCTTATGAGCTTGTCATTTTATAGGTGCAAAAAGAATGTCTGTAGGTACAAGGTGTGATCCCTGTACTCCAGCAGGTGTTACGGTAATTACAGGACTAACTGATACTCCACAGTGCTGTATTCTGTGCCTTGGACTACATGTGCTAATACAGGTACAACCTGCCTGGGGTAGACTGTAGAGGAGGATCCTTTTAAAAGGGTTGTTCACCTTCCAAATATTGTTTTTCATTTCAGTTGTCTTCAGATTGTTTACAAGAAGAAGAAAACAATTTTCAATTGCTTACCGTTTTTAATTTTTTTACTGTTTTTCCAAAATTGAAGTTGAAAGTTGAATGTTCTTGTCTCTTGTGTTTGAGTCTGGCAGTTTGTTGATCCAGGTACAGATTCTGAACTGGTACAATTTGCAATATTAGTTGATACATTTCTCAGCCGTACCTGTGGAATATTAGCAACTATTGAATCAATTATAAAAGCTGCCATTAATGAAACACAGGGATTCTGCTTAGCAGGGACAAAGACAAGAAATATATCAACTAAATGTATCAATTTAGAACAATTACTGTGATCCCCCCTACCCAGAGCTGTTGTTACAACTCAACCTGGTAGTCTAGTGGGGGGATGGCAGGGACGCCTGCCGCCCCCTCGGCGGAGACGCCCGCCGCGTCCAACATCTGTGCCGCAGGCTCCTTTTCCCTAGGGCGCGCGAGCCTCCTTGTGACCTAAAGGCGCGCTGGTGTCATCAATGGCGCAAAATTTAAAAGGTACTTAAAGAGACAGTTTCTTTTGACACACTGCCCGTTATAGGAGTTTGTTCCTGGTGCTATTTTGAGCTTGTGCTAATCTGTTTTGAACCTGTTTGATTCCTGTTGTGACCCCTGCCTGGCTTTTGACTATTCTGACCTCTGGATTCTGACCCTTGCCTGATTACCGACTACCTCTTCTGCTAAATCCCTTCTGATTGATCTTCCGGTTTTGACCCTTGCCTGCCTGACTACGCTTATTCTCTTTTTGTGCTGATACGCTTATTCTCTGCCTGCCTCGACCCAGCCTGTCCTGACTACGATTCTGTCTTACATCTTGTACCACGACCTTCTACCCAAAAGACTTTACTTACAGTTGTGCCCCTTCGCTTGTTTAGAACCTTTCGCCTTGCACCTCTCATTTTAAGACCTGGCGGCATCTGAGTAGCTGAGGGCTCCTCCCGAGGCCAAAGGCAGCTGCTACAGGCGGAAGCACGAGCCGAGACCAGGGTGCTTGGCATTGGTTCTAGATTCAGGGTGCCAACCGTTACAGCTGCTTTAGAAAGGCATAAGAATGTGAAAAATGAAGCTTTATACTTCAATATAAAAAAACAGAAATAGAAAAATAGCAAGTAATTGAAATAAAATATTTATTTCTGGTGAACTATTTAAAAACAACTGAACTGAAAAAAAGTTTTGGAAGGTGAACAACCCCTTTAAAAGACAACAAAAACCATTGGTTGAGCACCCACCAGTGAACCTCGGAGTGCTTTATTGTAGTGCTCCAGCACTGTTTGTCTCCTTCTCATATAGATATCCCTTGTACCACCCTGGGCTGGATTCATGCACAGTATAGTACATTTGGTGAGTCTTTTGTATTGCACATATACCCACCTTTAATCACGAAAGGGATAACTGGAGACCAGTCCAAGCATGGGGTGGGAACTACACAAAAGTGGCGATGTTACAATGCATCAGGGGTATGGCGAGTTGTGCGTATGGGGCTCCACTATTCCTGATGGCAATTCTATGTATTTATACATGTTTAATATATTTAGGCGTATAGAGGCATAGAGGTTGTGAAAAATACTTACACATATAATTATATTAATATTATATATTGGTGTATTTCAGTGCTGTTTTTACACAGTTTCAGAACTATGACCAATGGTGTTAGGTTGGCCATATACGCACAGATTTTGTGACCGCCCTTATCGGCTTTAATGAACAGACAACCCATCATTGGGTAACAATATGTGAGGAGACTTATGGCGTATCTTTGTATCTTTATATTAACAGATGGCTGTCTGTCCCTTTATTTACTTTTGCATTAAACCCAACCCTGCTATGCATTGTGAATATTTGTTTACAGATGATTATCTAACTGTACCATCCGCTGCATGATTTCATTGTTCCGTGACAAAAATTTTAAACTTGTTTGATCGGCTGTTGGGACGATGTTCATTAAATGATTGTAAATGTTACAGTTGTTTGCACCCCATCAATGTAATGATAAGTAGAACATTTTATTGGATCATCCTGGCATCTGTCATTTCACGTGATGAAATCTGCCAATATATGACCACCTTAACTTGACATCCATAAGTCCCCATACAAACCTCCCCACCATGCTCCCTCTGAAAGTATACATATTTGCATGGTCATAGAGGAAGAAACCCAATGTGAGTATTTTACTTGGCTTCCTCTCAACCTGGGGCCCCAGAGCTGGGGGTCTGCTAACCTTTTGTTATGCCACTGAATATGCCCCTTTGTGTCAGTTTTTAAAAACTATACATTTCAATTAAAAAATGCTGCAAAAGTATATAAGTGGATAATTATGTATTTCCCATGAAAACATATAATACACTTTAACTCTTTCATTTTAAAAAAAAAGATCTGTTTTTATGAATTGTTTTTTGTTTTCTGGCACATATATGTGTGCTGGGCAGCAAGGCTGTAATTGTATTCATTTTAGGGGATCCTGGCTTTAGGCTGCTATTGTTTGTTTGTCTTTACCTCTGATTTATTGTACAGAGCTGCTTTGTGGAAAATGTTGGTGCTTTATAAATAAACTAAAATAATTGATGGAAAATGTTATATTGACCCTATGCTGTGGTAAGACAGGATGTCATTGTATCCATTTACTGCAGTTAGCTAAGCGGCACAGAATGCAACAATGGGCAGCTAGCAGCCCTCCAGATGTTGTACCAGGGAACACCCAGGGAATTTTAGTTCAGCAACATCCAGATGTGCTTCGGTAATAAATATGATTGATAGACATTGAACAGTACATACAAGATCGGTATTTAAATCAGTTATTCTAAGTGTCCTTTAATATGCCAGTGAATGAAAGTGACCCTCTTATGAGCCCAGCTGCTACTGAGATGCACATTGTACAATGCATTGTTTCCCTTTATACTGTGAGCCAAATTTCTATAGAACCAGCTGACCCAGGTTGAAACTTATAATGATAGGTACCAACTGCATGCAGGGCTGGTGTGAGACTACTCAGATACTGTGGTCAGACTGGGGGGTGGGGGACATTGTTACTTTCTACATTCCTGTGAGAAGTTTATTTGCTTTCTGTTTAATAGCTGGTCTGCAGTTCAGCATGTCTGACCCTGCACTGTAGGTTGCATAATACACATAGAGGGCTTTGCTTGTTGCACCAAACTTGGATTGGGACTTTGTAGATTCTGGCAAATGCCAGGAAAGGGCTGGATTTAGGGGTAGACAGCAAAGGTCGCTGCCTAGGGCACCAAAGGGTAGGAGGAACATTTCTAATGAAGAGAATGAACAAAGGATTGGGTTGGTGAGCAGGAGTACTTCTTTTGGCACACCTACTTCTTGGCCTGGTTCTGCCAGAGGAGCTTCTGTAAGATGCCATAAACAGTGACATTTTATTTGGCCTGTAGGGGACTGTTTGGAATTCCAGGGCATGTTTTAAATCTCAGTCTGAACCTGTGTGACACAAATCAATTTGTCTTGCCTGGGGCCAATCCTGCCATGAGGCAAGGTGAGAACCTCAGGAGGCAGTAAGGGTCCAGTTTCCAAGGGCAACAAATCCACACTCAGCACTAGCGATGTGTGTCCCCCAGGTCCGGACTGGCAATCTGTGGGTTCTGGCAAATGCCAGAGGGGCTGCTGTAAGTTGCCATAGACAGTCACTATATATAGGGCTGGTGGGGGCTGTTTGGGCTGCTGTGTGGCCTGTTTGGGCCTCTGTGTACCTGAAATGCCAGGGCCTGTTTTGAATCTCAGTCCAGGCCTGTGTCCCCCTAACCTTTTCTGATGCGAAAGTTTTAGGGTTTAGGAAAGTCCATATTGTATTGGGCCATATACAAGTGCCTCAGCTAATAAATGTGATCCCACATTCAGGGTTGCCAACCTTGCCAAGGGGCGATCTTGGTCCCTCCATTGCCTGAGGCAGCTTGCTGCTGCCCCCCTACCCCTGCCCGCTCACCTTTTTGCACCAGAGGCGGTTGAGGGGAGGTCCACAATGTCGTCAGAGCGGTTCAGGACACAATTTTGCTCTCTGAGCTAGAAGAGCCAAATTTCCTTTATATTTTTCTTAAAGTTACATGGAGCAGCATCTCCCCTGGTAACTAGTGGGGTGCTGACTCATTGGTACAGCTCCCCTGGCCTTGCTGACCCTTTTTATGAGAATGGACAGATAGGTAGTATTCTGACTGAGATGTTATTATGCAGAAGCATTACTCAAATAGGGAGTTGTGGCTAAGCCAAAAGGAAGGGGGATATGGAAATGGTATGGATATGAGAAGTAGGGCACTGAATGTTCACACTGTTTGTATTATAGTAGTGAATATTTCACTGACCTCTGTTTTCCTGACCTACAGGCATGAAAACTGCTTTATAATGTGTTGATGCTGAGAAGGCAGATAAATTTGTAGAAGTGGCTGTGTCTCCCTAGGAGACAGTATCCTATACCCATCTCCACAGTAATCAAATCAATGAAAGAAATAATTTAAAAATGACTGTGGTCAGTAGTTGTACTACAATTCCCTTTTTATTAGGGTACTTCCATAAAATATAGTTTTAACTACTGCCGACTGTCCTTTTCTATCTCTTTTATTTCATTGGTCTGAACAGGCAGATGACTTAAGGTATGTGGGCTTGCAGGCTACTGGAGGTGGCTGCTCTGGCATTGGAGTGGTTAAGAACAGCAGGAAACTTTCCACTTTCCCCTCCTGTTTCAGGCCAGTCTCACCCTCTCAGCTGTTTCTCCCTCCCCTCACTGCTCCCCTCTCTCCCTCCCCCTCTCTACTTCTCTTTCTTTCTCCCCTCCCTGCCTGATTGCACAGCCCCGGCCCCTGATTTCCTCTGATTTTGGACTGTTCCTTTCTTATTGCACAGACACCAGTCCCCTTCCACTGTGCACAAAGGGAAGATGTCCCCCCTGTCAATTATAAGGTTTGGGATGTGGAAGCTGGATTAGTGGAACAGGTCACTTATTACCTGACAGTGGAATTTGGAAAACACTTGAAAAAAGTTGGATGTGCTTTGTGTCAAAGGATGTAACTTTGGGCATCTCTCAGACAGGGGACTTTCCTGCTTGGGCATTAGGTGCTGCACAGATTGGGTAAGTACAGCACTGTACATACAGTACAACATTGAACAGTTTGATTAGGGTTCCATCCCACATACAGAGACACAGAGATGTTCATGTTTGGAGACATAACTGTTGGGAAGCTGGCAGGACTTTTAGTCAGGGCTTGGCATCTTGTTACTGGCGCTTGGCAGTGAGACACAATGTGGAGACAAGGCAGGACAATCCTATGGTCCAGAGTGAATGGCCTTGAGCGCTCATCACATCTTAAACTAATCTCATGGAGTGTAGTCGCATTGCTTCATTGCTTGTTCTATATTTGCTAGGTCCCTTACCTGCCCATTGGTCTGGCTATTTGGCAAGGCTGTTTGGTACCATGAGATAGCGAAGTACCAATGTACCCAGTTTATTGGCTGCGATTATTTTTTGTGTTGGTCTCTGCATCCGATGTGTACTTGCAATACAGGTGAGGTGTTAAATATTTTCAGTGTATATTTCAGGGGTGTCCAACCTGTAACCCCCAGTTGCTGGGGGATGCTAGGATTTGTAGTTTAACTACAGCTGCAGACTAGACTAAGTCAGCTAATGCATGTATTCCTCCTACCTCAGTATTGGGTCTCAGTCTTCCAGGATTTCCAGGGGCACCACTTCTCCAAACTAGCTTGTGGAGTTTGGCTAGAGAGGGAACGGGTGTCCACCTGGTGGCACCCAGCTGTGGCACTGTAACTGTCAACTGCAATGGATTGTTGGGAGCTGTAGTTCAGTAATACCTGGTCTGTTTGAACACACTGGATTGGACAGCATAGAACTAGTGCTCAACCTTTCTATTTGCTTTCACTGGTTTTATGCAAAAGTCTTATTTTAATGTGCCCTGTGTCTCCTTATATAAACTTTGTGCATGCAGTCTTCCTCCATCCATTGTTCTCTCACCGGCCCTGTAACTTTGGCGAGTGCCCTCCCATCCTCCCATACAAGTCTTTGTACTAACAGCAGGGGAATGGAAAAAGTTATATCTGCTCTTCCCCTCCACTTCAGACATTTCACTCTCTAGTCTAGAGCTTGGATTTTTCACTGGTTCTTAGATATTATTTACCATTTGTTGCTAGTAATCGCTTGATGTTATCAATATCATTTTAATAATTATAGCCTTTCTTAGTAAGAAGTGAAGGGTCTCTTTCCTAGTAGCCTAGTCTCTTTCCATAGCCGTCCATTCTAGCCTGTGTAAAAAAAACAGTGAGTTCATAAGGCTAGCCCTGTAAGCATCCAAGGCTCAGTCCACATGAAATACATCAGAGACAGACACACATGTTCTCAGTGGGGGGACATAGCCCGTTAACCTATAAGGCTAACACCATAGCACCCCGATTCACCCTATCCAGAACAAAAATAATTCTCAGATACAGAACTAATATTAAAAGCTGAAAGTGAGACTTAACTTTGTTTTCTTTTAGTAAAATATATGAACTATGAACTGTATCATTGTAGGAGGAGCTTTTAATTAATTTAAAGGGGGTTATGGTAAAACAACTTAAACAGCATTGTGACCCAATTCTGAGTTCTGACCATATTTTAGAAACACCCAAATCCACCCATCATACCTATTGTTGGCTTCAATTGTCATCACATAGCAAAAGAAACACTATAATGACAGTTTTAAAATATGTAATTTTTTTTTAAAAAAAGTGTTTCTTTAAAGGAAAACTATACCCCCCAAACAATGTAGGTCTCTATGAAAAGATAATGAGTAAAACAGCTCATGTGTAAAACCCTGATTCATGTAAATGAACCATTATCATAATAATATACTTTTTTAGTAGTATGTGCCATTGGGTAATCATAAATAGAAAATTGCCATTTTAAAAAATAAGGGCCGCCCCCTGAGATCGTACGATTCACTGTGCACACATACAAACCACATGTAAGGTCACATGAGCCAATTAACAGACAGAGTTCTGCCTTTTGCTTCCTCACTTCTTCCTGTTACAGCTATTGTTGTAGTATTTCTGGTCAGGTGATCTCTGAGGCAGCACAGATAGAGTCACGAAATGGTGGTTCAAGGCAAGAGATGTAAAAGGGCAATATTTATGTAAATATATATTCCAGTTTGGTAAGATTCTTTAATATGTCATTCAATTTGATATAAACTATCTGTTGCTTAAGTATTCTTTTTGGGGCTATAGTGTTCCTTTAAAAACTAACAAAAAAACCCATAAATGCCTGGTACATTATTGTGATGATAGTTTGCTTCACTGAGTATGCCTAATATTATGGAGTTCATTTTCCGGAAACCTGTTATCCAGAAAGCTCAGAAATGCCGGATGGTTGTCTTCCAAAGACTCCATTTTATCCCAATATTCCAATTTTTTAGAAATAATTTCCTTTTTCTCATTAATAATAAAACAGTACCTTGCAGTTGATTCAAACTAATCCTTATTAATCCTTATGGTCAAGGCACACAGGCAGATTCGGGGAGATTAGTTGCGCGGTGATTAATCTCCTCTTCTTTGGGGCGAATAATCTCCCCGAACTGCCTCCCCTGCCTTTCCACTGGCTAATCACCGGCGGGATTGTACTCGGACCGATTTATTTTCCGAAGTTGCCCGAAGTTTCCTCGTGAGGCAACTGAATGGGGATTTGGAGTTTCTAATATTATGTACCCTAAATATTCTAAACTGCATACCTCCCAACATTTTGGAAATGGAAAGAGGGACAAAAAGATTTGGTGCGCGTACCGCGGCAAAATCTTTGACCATGCCCATGTTGTGGCCATACCCTCTAATTACCATGTTTATTTTACAAAATTTGACAGGTTATAAAAGTTTGAACACATGTCTGTGGTTTTTATGTTTTATTACAGTTTTGCTAATGAAGGAGAATTGCCCTTTAAGCTGCAAGTCACCATTTCCCCAAGAGACCTGCCTATCTTAAATTGTTACAATTGTTTTTTTGTTTATCTTAAATTGTTATAAAAGTATCCAAGTGCACCTGGCACATATTCTGGGCTCTCTGCCAAAAGCCAATTAAGTTATAAACATTGTATCTTTTTCTGGCTGTTCAGTGTGGAGATTAAAGCAAAGTTGCAACATTTCAGTAAGAAACTGGAACTGTGGGCTGAGCTGTCAAAATCGGGACTGTCCTCGGAAAAAAGGGACAGTTGGGAGTTATGAAACTGTCTTATATGAAAATGTGTAGTTTATGATAATTTGTGCGTGTGAGGAGAAAATAGAATACTGCCCTAGAGACCTGACAATCTAAATGAGAATGTGTGCTAAGGAGTTTCTTAAATAAAAGGCCCTGGGTCGGTGCTTGGCGGATGTTGAGAGGTCGTGCATTCCTAAGGAGTGGGATAATCAATGAAAATGTTTGTAGCCGTGAACGGACCATAAAAGTATGCCAGTGGGGAAACAGAAGACAAGTGTGGAGCGAGAAGAGACCAGAAAAGGCGGAGGAGCGGGGTTTTCCCATTCTTATTCCCCAACAATCTACCAATATTTTTTCACTTATTGGAGCCAGACTGAATGTAAGGGAAAAGTCTGCTCCATAACAGTACTTAGATGTTCTGCAGCCAATGTTACTGCTATATGGGATTTCAAGGAAAAGTAACTTTTGGTTTTACCTCTCTAGGGGCCTAGGAGAGCCCTGAACTGGACAAGGTTACAAGGTCACTGTGTAGCACTGACAGCAATTAGCAATTTGAAACCCTTGAGACACAAGGAGATTTTGTTTTAAGTAGGTAAAAGTTCAGCATCAGCAGCATGGCTGTATGTAAATGCAACAGTAGGAGGGAGAAGTATTTAGGTGCTTCCCAGTTTATGGGGTCTATGTACCTATAGGGATGAAAACATAAGTGTTGGGACATGCCAGTCTTATAGCAGCCATTTGTGATTTGGGACTAAACTGGAATGGATTTGTACTAGAGAAAATATCAATACTAAAAAGAGAACATTTTTGGTTTGCCATTAAAATCAGTGGCTGCTTGCACAGCAGTATCAGTATCAGAGGAGAAAATTAAATTTGTGGCATTAGTCTTAGGCCCATGGTAAATTGGTATTTTGAACACTGCTGTCTTAGTGACAGCATTTCCCCCGTCACAGGACAGTGACAGGTGAACCTTAAGTGTATTTTAAGATTTATGTATCATGGGCAGGGACATCTAATACTTAATTCTATAACTCCTGCTTGTGCCGTAGCTTTTCCATGAGAAAAGCTGCAGCATTCAAATTATCTTGTGAGACATTCATTGGTGCTCTAGAAGGAAACACTCATAAAATTAGTGCTATTAAAAATATTTATATTGGGTCTGTGCTAACCAATCTCACTGTTTATGGGGTCTTTTCCTTCCTCAACTAACGGCTTCTCTTTTTTTGTGTGTAATATCCTCAGCCCCAGCTGCATGTGTTTGGAAAGCATTGATATTACTTACACATTCCATGGGAAGACAGAAGCCACTTTGGGGTAAACTTCAGACTTGTATAATTGTTATGTCTATACAGTCCCTGTTCAGCTTGTGTAAGTCAGCAGACAGATACAGTAACCGCATACTGGCCGCCTGAGGTGGCAAAATTTTGCTGTGCTTGGGGTACACACAGGGCTGCTATCAGAAATCACAGGGCCTCATAGGACGTTTCCTGGGCCCCTCCCACCACAGGTCCCACCCAACACCACAGTAAGAAGGCCACACAGACAGTAAACCAGTAAAAAATACTTTTGGTCAAAGGTCAAAGGTCTCCTACACAAGTTTAAAAAATGGCCAGGGTCCCTTCCTAAAAGTTAAAAAAAAAAAAACAATGGTGGGCAGGCCCCCCTACAAGTTGAAAAAAATCATTGGTGGCCAGGGACCCCACATAATATTAAAAAATCATTGGTGAACAGTGTCGCCCCTACAAGTTAAAAAAAAAAACCTTGTTGGTCATGCCATCCCCCACAAGTTAAAAGAAACATTGGTAGCCAGACCCCCCCTACAAGCTAAAAAAAGACTTCATAAAAACATTATTAAAAAAAACATTTATTAAAAAAATTGTGGGCAGATCTCCCCATTAAAGTTTCTTTAAAAAAAAAAATTAAAAAGAAAATTGGTGTTCAGTGGAACTTACCTTTAAAATATGGCAGATGGTCTTCTTCTTCCTTTGCAATGTCTTCTCCCTCTTCAGTTAGTGGTCTTTTTATTCACCTCTTCTTCTGTGGATTCAAGGGGGGCCCTGCTACTCAGAGAAGCAGGGTCAGACTGGGAAGCCCACTGGGGCTACTGTCTCAGTGCCCCATGCCACAACTTTAAACCCCCCGCCTTCCCATCCCCGCTGCACTGCACGCACTGTGTTTTTTGCCGCGACCGTTGCGGATAACAGAACGGAGGTCTGCGGCTTAGTGCAGGGAGTGGGACTGAGCCAATGAGAGTTGGGGCCCACTGTTTTTTTCCAGTATCCCGCCAGCCCAGTCCAACCCTACAGAGAAGTGCAGTAAAGCTCCTTAAAACTTGAAAGCTACAGGGCTCAGGACAACTGTGCCTCGCTGATGGTGGCCCAGGGTACACATAATAATAGTGTATATTGCTTCTAATATTCTATGAAAATGTGGGGCACAAAGAGCTGTGCAAAGATAACAGTCACAATCAATGAAAAATGCAGTAGATAAATTCAGTAATTCAGGTTTTTACCATTTTTTCTCAAGAGACTCTGGTTTAGAACCAATTGCGTTTTACATTCTACGGTGGATGTCACAGACAAAGTTAAAAATGATAGCAATAAACGAGTGGTTACATTACTTTGCGCATCCACCTAAAATAGTATGACTTTCCCAGGAATCAAAATTTGTAAGATAAATAGCAAATGTAAAGCAGATGTATGTATGGAGTAAATGAACATTTTCATAAAACGTTACAGCAGAATTCCCTCACTGCTAATCTTTCCCTTGGCCCCAAGATGGGAGAATGATGATATAGGAGTTGATATTTCCAATGGAACATGCATTAAAACATGGTAGTTACTTTCATGGATTTCCAGGTTTTGTTTTACCTTGTTCTAAAACTGGGGACTCTCATTCATCCCTTTTTTGTTGTGTTACTTGTATTGGTCTCAAAGAAATATTAAGAGATATAGATTTACCGGTGTTCACATTGCAAAATCTCCCTTTGCTTTTTATAAATGTGTCACCACTGGCACACATAGACCAATGTTGACCATACCTAATTTTGTCCGTATGCAATATGACCCGTGTACACCAATGGCTAATTTCCATTTAACCATTACAAATGCCATATGGTATATATTAAATGCATAATGTTCCATATAACCCAAGACTTCATATATTATTACATAATAACAATAAGAGGGCCTAACAAGGGACAACTGCAATAAACAATTTAAATATCAATAATAAATATTGAAAGCAGTATCTGTATGTATTATACTAATTCCACTGCTGTTTGTCTGACTACAGAAACAGTATTTCAGAAATCAGTTCTTGTAAACCATTTGACATATTTATCAAAGAGTGATACTAGAGCTCGCCACAGTGCACCACTCTCTGTTCATTTCTATGGGATCTTAGAGGTGTATTCACAAGAATTAATTTTGATAAGTCAGCCCCTAAGAGACAGCGATTACAGTCAACAGTATGTTTTCTTTTATTATGCAAATAAATTTGGGTGGACATCCCATTTAAGGCCTATGGCACACTGGACATTTGAGTAGTGGCACAGCCTTCTATGTTATTTCTCTTTTGCCAAAAGAAATGTGTTTGACATCTATCCAAAAACGGTGTATAACATTTAAGAAAATAGGGAGCTGTTGTGATGAACAGATAGGCTGTATATTTCTGTGATCTCCCTTACTGGCTTCACAACTGTCCTAAATTTCTGTTCACTAGCTTGTGGGCATTGCCAGCTAACAAAGCATGCTGAAATGGCACCTTGACGTTGGCAATTGACGTTCAACATTATAGTTCCCTAATGTATACTGTAACTTAGTGAACTCTCATTAGGTCTAATTCACTAACAGGTGTAGAGGACAATTCACTAGCGAACGAGACCATCCCTATTGTACGTTTGCATCCTATCACCAGGTGACTTTTCTTTTATTGAACGTTACCTGTTTCACCAGAGATACTTCGCCACCTCAGACCAGGTGAACTGATAAAATGAAGCTACATCTTCCTCAATCTTGAGATGATCAATTATGTCTTTATTATGGTTCCTTGGACATTTGTAATAAAAAGTGGCCACTTCAAGCATTTGCAAAAACATCTCTAATAAAGACGTCCATGCGACTTTTATGTACCAGCCCTATTCAATTGACCTAAGCGTAAGGGGACTAACAAAGTTTTGCTAGGCAGAAATGAGCACTAGCGAAACTTCACTAGGAAATGCTTGTACTGCCGAAGTAACGCTAGCAAAAAGTCGCCAGCGTTCGGCTGCTGAGATGCAACTTCGCATTTTAGTGAATTAGTGTAGTGGTAACTAACCAAGAGTGCTGATAAATAGACCATTTTCTAATTGAACAAGTGTTTGTGTAGCTCTGCCTGGCTTTTTGCTTTTTAATATGTTTGGTGGGCAAGTATATCAATATTTCTACTGATGATACTAAATTGGGCAAAGCAATACATTCTATGCAGGATGGTGTTGTTTTGCAGAGAAATTTGACTAAGTGGCCCGTTTAAGATTTAATTTTTAACAAAGAAAAACTTCAGAAGCTTTTAGGTACCAGAGTTTCTCTTTGTTCCAAAATCCTGTTTGGGAAACTTACGAAGATTTACAAGCTGTTTTAACACAAAACCCAGCATGAGTTAGGAAGCTCATGCAGGGTTTCAGATTGCACTTACCGAAAAGGACAAGCAATCTTGAATGGGTCCCTAAATATTGATAAATGTAGGGTTATACACTTCAGGAGAAATAACACAAATGCTAGTTTAACGCTAAAATGGCAGTGTGTTGGGGGCCTCCTCAATTCAGAAGCATTTGGAGATTTTTGTGGATAACAAACTGTTTAGGTAGTGACCCTCAGTGGCTACTAAAACAAATAAAGTGCCGTCTTGCATAAAAAAGGCCATTAATATGAGAGCATCTTTATAAGTCCCAGTTAATGAGGTTGATATAGTGCAGAGAGGTGCAACTAATCTGGTAACAGGTATAGAAGAATTAAACTGCTAGGGTTCTTTTCTTTGGAGAAAAGGCACTTGCAAGGGGACATGATTTCTCTTTACAAGCACATTAAAAGCCATTATAGACAGATAAAGGAGATCTCTTTTCATGTAAACAAAGGACAAAATGTTGCCCCTTTCAACGGGAGAATAGAACTTTCATTTGAAGCAGTGAGATGGTTTTTCACTGTGAGGTAAAATTGTGGAATAACTAGCTTGGTGATGTTGTAATGGCAGAGTTTATTAAAGTGACTTGGAGGACTCTTTGAAATAGCATAATATCCAGGGCCGGATTTCCGTGCCTGGCGCCCCTAGGCTGGCAGGTCGTATCGCCCTATGTGGCCTCGCGACCTATGTGGCCTCGCCACAAATCCGGACCTGATAATATCGAGGTTATTTTAATTTGCTTTTTATCTGTACCGTCTTCATTTTGTAATTTGCTCCCATGGCTGTAGCACACATTGGCATCATATATACCATGCAGACTATTTCTTCACTGCCTACCATGTTATATTGAAGTTCATTGGGGTATTCAGTGTTCTCCCTAGAAAAATAATAAGAATTGGTTGGGAAAAATATATAAAAATGTAATAGGCCTGTATATGAATATGTATATATTTATGCATTTGGAGGGGTTGAACGTGATGGACTTTTGTCTTTTTCTAATCCAAATAAACTATGTAACTATGTTAATGGGATCCTGTCATTGGAAAACATGTTTTTTTTCTGGCAGCCTGCCAGAAAGCATTTCTCTCCAAAAGTGCAGGCACAAGTCACATGACTTGGGGCAGCTGGGAAATTGACAATATGTCTAGCCCCATGTCCGATTTCAAAATTGAATATAAAAAATCTGTTTGCTCTTTTGAGAAATGGATTTCAGTGCAGAATTCTGCTGGAGCAGTACTATTAACTGATTCATTTTGGGGGAAAAAAATTTTCCCATGACATTATCCCTTTAAATGCTTTGATAACTGAGCTAATTTGAATTTTGGCGAAAAGTCATAAATGTGAAACAATACTTGTTAAAATCAAAATCTTAAGGGGAAAAACTATTTGAACTTTGTTGAATCTCAAATGTTTTCCAGAGCAGTCACTGATGAGCAGCATTGTGTGTTGGATATTAAAGGGTAATAAGCGCTGCAATGCACTCGCATTGCATATGGAATGAAGGTATGGCAGTCAGTAATAGTAAACCATGTTCAGTCTTCTTTACGAAGCTTGGAATGCTAATAAATATGTGAAGCATAATGTTAGGAATTGTAGTTAAGAGCAGCATGACATTGGCATCCCTGTATAAACCAGAAATAGCAATCCACAAATTACAATCCTCCATGTCTGAACCCAGTGCAAATGCTGCAGGGCCCTTTGCTTTGTTCCTCATTTATGCTGGAGTTACGTTTATTTGTGTAACAAACTCTAGTTGTAACTCAAGTAACATCAAGTTATGCAGCTGGAAGAAAACTGTTGCAGAATGGGAGCATTAAATGTAACAGTACGAATATGTATTATTTTATGGCAAGTAGCATAGTAACAGACCACTTAACTACACAGCACTATTCATGTCAATATAATGATACAATTGGAAATCAGTTTAAAGGGGTTGTTCACCTTACTACACATTTTTCAGTACAGTTGGTTTCAGATCATCAATGCTGTAAACTGTTCTGAATTGCTACATCAGTTGATATTTTTCTTTTCTTTGTCCCTGTTTTTCAGATTTCCTAAGTTTCATTAAAGGCAGCTGTTATAATTGATACAATAGTTGCTTAGATTTCACAGATGCTGCTAAAAAATGCATCTGCTAATGTAGCAAATTGTAACTGTTTGGAATCAGTCCTCGATTACTGAGTTGCCAGACTCAAACACCAGACACAGAAACATTAAACTTAAATTTTGGGAAAACTGAAAAAACAAAAGATTGAAGGTGAACAACATCATTAACATTGTGGTGATAATTTATTAATCCTAAACTCAACAAGATTAGGGGGCAGGTACTTGAACCAGTGCAGTGCACAATCATTCATGTTTAAGATGTGGATCAAGCAGACTAGCAGCTTTTTGCCACCCCCAAGAATTGAATAGTGGAGCAAGCAGGGATGTAAATTTGAGGGCCTGGCCTGATTTTGCTCCTGTTGCAGGTCAGCCATGGGCCCCTTCACAAAAAAAAGGGTGACTACCCAGGAAGTAGATTTCCACATGGCCCCCTGCACCTCCGGGCAACTTCACAGACACAGGGTCTGCTTCCTCGGTAGCTACTCCACTGGCTGCAAGTCAGAAATGCTACAAACCAAGCCACAATTCACCTCAGGAGGTTTATACTGGGGAATGTTGTTATAGGACTGATATTCAGATTCCCTGACTAAAATCAGCATATACACTGGCACTCAGGTGGTCTCCTGCAGATTATTTATACTTTACATTAAGTTTAATATAAACTGTTTCATTATAGCTTACACCTGGGAATAGAAAGTGAGCAGTTTCTCCCTTCTTGCCACATTATATTCAGTATATTGCAGTGAGTGTATTTTTTTTTTTTACTAAACTCCTCTCTCACAGGCAGTAAAACAGGCAGTGATTGATTCTTTTGACTGTGTAAATAAGTTGGTTAATATATCTGCCATATGTATGGAATTATGTGCGAGTGAATGGGCACCTATTGGAGTTAGCTTTTACTCCACTAGAGGCTTTCCCCACAAACATTTTAACAGAGGTTTTTATGATATCTGATCTCAGAAGTATTTTTGGAAACATATCAGATTTTTTGAACACAGTCTAATTGTTACCATATATGGTTGGGTCAGAGAGCATGATCTTAATTTTTGTGTAGAAAAGAAGGTTCTGTGTAATGAAGGCCAAGGTGACTGTGTGTGCTGCACAGCTCTGTGTTTTGGGGCCCATTGCAATTGTGTGTTTTGTTTGTTTTGAAACTGTGTTTCGGGTGTGGGAGGTTTAATGGTGACTGAAATGGTACTAAATTGGGAGGCCTTCAGAAAAACACTTAACAATGTTGGTAATGTTGAAAATAATAAAAACAATAATCCAGTTTATCTTGTATCCAGACACACACATTTATGCTTCTGGGCCAATTAACTGTATTCAAAGTAAACTGCAGCTTTAACAGTACAGATATAGGAATGCTTTTAGTGAGTCTAAAGTTGCTGTAATCAGGCCTGGATTTGTGGAAAGGCCACCAAGTCCCGGGCCTAGGGTGGCAGAATTTTAGGGGGCAGCATTCTGCCCAAACCACACCCACATTGGTTTAGAAGCAATGGGGTTGCACAGGTGATACAATTTTTAAACTTCCTGTGCGCCAATCCTCATTGCTCCAAATTTTTGCATCAATAAAGGGGAAGGGATGGAGGCGACGAACGACAGCTGCCCTAGGGGCACCCGCTATGTAAATCTGGCCCTGGCTGTAATGCCCTTTTTTTATGTTGTGCATGTTTAGGAGCCACTAAGTCAGGCTGATTTACTAAGTTACAAGTACAAAACATGGGCAAATAAACATATTTTTGTTACCCGAGTACCCCCCATTATAATGTTTACTGCAATCCTGCACAAATCCTTGATCTCCCAGTTACAATGACCTTTGAACATTCTGCCATAAAGGGTACAAATCAACACAACGTGCACCCATCATCATGGTTAGGTCCATGGGAAACCCTTGAGTGTACATTTGCAGAATTAATAGTGCCCTATTAGTGTAATAGTGACAATAGTGACTAGCAAATGATCTCTGTGCTGTAGAAAACAAGATGCAAAAGATAAAAATAACTTTGTATTCTGAAATCCAATGCAGATGAGTTGTGACATACATGTCCTGGGACATAAGATGCATGAGTAATGCACAGCTCTGTGTCTTTTGTAATCTCACACCATTCGTTCTTTTGGGATAGACATTGTAGCATGGTGATCGGTTTAAAGCTGAATGCTGCATTTCTGGAACATATGAAGATAATATTTCACCTAACAGGTCACATGTTGCAGCTGTGTTCCTCTAGCATGCAGCTTAGAGACAGAAAATAATGTATGGCATGTGCATAAATGCCACACACACAGTAACTACACTCAATGCTAGATGTTAACTAGAACTGTAAAGTAAGGTACTGTACAGGGCGCTGATCAGTTCAGTAGGTGCCATGAGATCTTCAGCATTAGTTAACAATGCTCACAGAATTTAACAATGAGTCTGACCATTCTGTTATATTTATAATTATCATAGCCCATTGATTTGAATCCAATCAGCCATTGTGCGCCCACATACAGTGGAGCTGGAGCTGAGGTCAACCCGGAGGCTTCAGCTCTGTGTGTGTGTGAGTGCACATAGGCTGATTGGATTCAAATCAATGGAGCAGGGCACTGAGCAGATCTGCTTCTCTCAGTCTGCAAAAATACACAGACTGACAACAGCCAGAGCCATCAGCCTGTTTGCCCATAGCCTTATGCAGCACTTTCCAGAAACTGTTTATTGTTTACCTCCAGTCTGGAATGACACTACTCTTAATGGATAATACGAGACAATAGGATTCATGGTTTAGTCACAGAATAGGTGCTGATAAGGAGCAAGGAAATGTATATAGTATGTGTCATGGAAAAATCTATACCATAAAGGAAAAATTCATAATATAAACTAGTGGAAAAAAAAGACGACAGCAGATTAAAACCAATTGGTTCATCTTATCTACCCTTTTTTTTCTTTAGTAATGTCTGGAATTTAACTTACTCACAGGAAAGCCATGTTTATCCAAAGCATTTTTACCACCCTTTCAGTAATGCTTTGTATTAGCACTATTTCACTTTTAATCTTTCCAGATTTTTGGCATGGCTCCTTGTTCTTTTTCTCTGCTTGCTCAGTCTCAGTACCCCTCTAACTATAATAGTTTGTCATAATAATTAAATGTATTTTCTCACCTTGTGTCTCAACCATTTCTCCTTTTAGATTTTAAGCTTTTTCGGGCAGGGTCCTTTTGTATCGGTTATTGGTTGCTTTGTATATAATTCTGTATGTTCAATGCATACACCCATTTATTCATTAAAGTCCAGATAGGGGAATTGGGTAGAGGCTCTGGCCTAGCCACTCGCTCTGGCCTAGCCACTCGCCAGTGAAATAGTCAAAAATAAATGGAAAGCCAATACCTTGTCTGCTACAAACGGGTGAATCCCAAACTTTATTCCATGGTGCTCACAACACTTCAATGTTCAAACGTTTCGGGACTGCATGGCCCTTCCTCCTCGTCACTGAGGAAGGGCCATGCGGTCCCGAAACGTTTGAACATTGAAGTGTTGTGAGCACCATGGAATAAAGTTTGGGATTCACCCGTTTGTAGCAGACAAGGTATTGGCTTTCCATTTACACCCATTTATTGTACAGTGCTGCAGAATATGATGGTGTTTTATAAATATGTTTTTATGTAAAACAAGCATTTAAGATTTGATAGGTATATTGTATTGCCACTTATCACACAAGGTTGCAATTGTCTGTTGCAATGACATGTTAGCACCAAGCACTCAAGGCACATGCATGGGTCTCATCACTTGCCCCAAATGCACATGGGTCAAATTATTTCAAATTATTTTTCAGGCCCCCAAAGTGTCTAGATGTTGACCTGTTTTACCAACACTTAGGGGCAGATGTATCAAGGGTCGAATATCGAGGGTTAATTAACCGAATATCGAAGTCGAAGGATTTTGCGCAATTCGTTCGATCGAACGATTCGAAGGATTTTAATCCATCGATCGAAGGATTATCCTTCAATCATAAAATTGTTAGCAAGCCTATGGGGACCTTCCCTAACATTGGCCTCGGTAGGTTTTAGGTGGCAAACTAGGGGGTCGAAGAAATTTTTAAAGAGACAGTACTTCGACTATCGAATAGTCGAATAGTCGAACAATTTATAGTTTGAATCGTTCAATTCGAAGTCAAAGGTCGTAGTCGAAGGTCGAAGTAGCCAATACGATGGTCGAAGTAGCCAAAAAAAACATTCGAAATTCGAACTATTTTTCCTTCACTCGAACTTAGTGAATGGGCCGCTTATTGAAATTCTATACGAATTAGGACCTCATGTGGCCCCCGGCAGCCGCAGGGTCTGCTTCTTCTGTAGTTACGCCCCTGGTGAGGAGCATTACCAGCAGCACAGATTTATTTAGCCCAAAAACATACCAGATAAGGCAACATTTTGGGCTTACAAGGCTCTTGATATGGCTTGACAGAGCTTGATTAAGGGCCTTAGGCCTGAAACATTGCCTTATCCTGTATGTTTTTGGGCAAAATCAATCTGTTTTTCACCACTACAATTTACACAGTGTGCTGCTGGTAATTCTCGTTTGCATATGGCTATGGCTCCGTGGCAGGCATGGGTCCTCCTGTACAGCACCTGACACCACAATAAATGTATTGAGCTCTGCAGGCCTTAGGCCTGAAACATTGCCTTATCCTGTATGTTTTTGGGCAAAATCAATCTGTTTTTCACCACTACAATTTACACAGTGTGCTGCTGGTAATTCTCGTTTGCATATGGCTATGGCTCCGTGGCAGGCATGGGTCCTCCTGTACAGCACCTGACACCACAATAAATGTATTGAGCTCTGCACAAAACTTGTGTTGATCACACCGAGATATGCCAATACAGAGATGCAAACCTGCAAGAAGTACAATTTGGGATGACTTGTGGCACGCGCAGCGCACTGCTGAAAATTTGTGGCCTCAATGATGACATTATGCATGTGTATGGCCCCTCCATGGTGCTGAAAGCTCTCTGCGTATATACACTTCCAAAAGCCATGGGAATGGCATTGTGATTGGAGGCTGGGGAGGGGCCTAAAACCAGATAAATCCCTGGAAAACCAAGGGGGTTGATATGCTGTATTTTTCCTGAATTCTGCTGGGGACTTGCTACCAGTTTAGCCAATCAGCAGGTTGTAGCTACTGGTGACCTGTTTAAAAGCAAACATCTTATTGGTTACTATGGGTTATACATGGGCAAATCTGTGGCTTTTATTACATGTGGGTATGTATTTTAATATTTTGTTAATAGGGGGGTGAAATGTAATAAGAATAGTTAGGGAAAGGCAAATAAAGGTAGTGCAAATAGTTTTGCTTTTTGCCAACCAATATTTTCCGTGGAATGCTACAAAAATAAGTAGGAAATAAACAGAAAGTTTGAAAGTTTGTCCTTTTTACATTTTTGCATATATATATATATATACACACACACACACACACATATGCTGGGGCACCATCATTTTCTAACTAGCGCCCCAAGAAAGCTTTGTAAATTGTATTAGCCTACATGTGATTTATGTCCCTCGTTTGCCTGTAATTATACAAACATTAGGAAGCCAGTGGTGCAGATCAGACAGTAGTAGACCTTAATTCAGAAAACAGAGTTACTTCTTTGTCTGGACATGTATGCTTATTTATTTAGTGACATATTTAAACACTAGGGATGAAAAACTCATGAATGAAAGTAGCTTAACAGACCAGTATAGGACAGGAATTTCCATAAACCTTTGGAAGTGAAAAACAGTACCTTTGGAATACAATATTCACTTAAATGGGAGATATACCTTACCATGTGTAATAAACTGAGAAATTTAGGTCATTTAGGATATTTATCCACCCTGCCCAACTCCCCAGTCAGTATTTTCCCATATATAATAATACACTATCCTATCTAAATAGGGAGATTTGGGGTTATGTATATGTTGAGTATATCAGCAAATTACACGCTAATATAAATTGGGATCCTATTGTACATTTCCATCTTTGTATTATGAAAGTACTATAAATGTTATTTGCATTAGAGACTTTTAATTGAAAAACATATATTTGTCTTTTCTTACATACAGTATTACTTGTTTGCTTGAGTCAGCTGGATTCCTCAATATAAAAGTAATATAAGGTGCACGTACCATCAGTGGTCCATCCTCCACCATTGATCCAAAAAAGAGGTTTTCGTACAGCACCAATCAATTTAAAATGCCTTTATTGGTACATTTTATGGCAAACAGCCTGGCCTGCGACGTTTCAGGCCTTCAGGCCTTTTATCAAGCTCTTATAGCTTGATAAAAGGCCTGAAGGCCTGAAACGTCGCAGACCAGGCTGTTTGCCATAAAATGTACCAATAAAGGCATTTTAAATTGATTGGTGCTGTACGAAAACCTCTTTTTTCTTACATACAGTACCATTTGCTTTTTAAGTAAGCTGTTCAGTTAGGTTGTATTTTTCTTATTGTGTGTGTTTGTGGAGAGATAGTGTGCTTGTTTTCCTGTGGTATTTGGTTAATGTGGTGTTATTGTTGGGCCAAATATACCAGCAGATTATCATCGATAAGGGGAAGAGCATTGTCTGTTCTCAGTCTTCAAAAATCAATGACAGGAAGAGCTTCCTTCCCAGTCTGGCTCAGTTTTACAGTGTAATCTGCCTATTTCCAATCAAGCACCCAGCATGCTTCCTTCTGAAATCAAATATACAAACAATTTGAAGTGTATAAACACAGGCCTAGTTTACACAAGGGCATATCCTACTGTTCCCCCTATGATGATACACAGTTGCATCTGTGACACCTATAGACATGTTCATAACACAAACTCACTGTATGGGGCAAATTCACTATTGGCCGAAAATACGCTAGTGACGGCTTTGCCTCACTTCGGCAGGCGTAATTTCGCCAGGGCTGCGCAAATTTATGAAGATCTGAAGTTGCGCACAGGTTACTGAACGGTTGCAAAGTTGCACTAGCGATAATAAGATAAGCAGTCCGAAGTTACGCTAGCGATGCCTAATTAGCATCAGTGTGTGCAGTTAAAGTACAATGGACGTATATGCTGCAGCAACTACATTACACTACACAAGGCCAGGGAAACTTAATAAAATTAAATAGAGGTCTTATATCGCCCCCTACACATGTTCCCACTGTATAGTTTAGGTGCCAAATGTAGGGGGAAGGAGGGTACCCCAAAAAAAAATTACGTTCTTTTTCAGCCTATCACCCAGTAAAAAGTCAAAAATGTTTTTTGGGACTTTCAACTTTTTTTTGACAAACTCCTATCTACTCTATTGCACTTTGCCTGGTCTGAGCTGGTGAAGTAAAGTCTGGCGCAAGAGGTAACATTCAGTAAAATCCGCAAGTTAGTGAATTAGCGTAGTTACATCCCTTCGTCAGAGCGAAACCTCGCCTGGCGTATGGGTGCGAAGTAACGATAGAGTAGGTCTACTTCGCTAGCGAATTTATGCCAGCACCCGTTAGTAAATCGGCGAAGTGGCAAAATGACGTCACGCTGGCGAATTTTCGCTAGCATTAGCCAGTTCGCCCTTTAGTAAATTTGCCCCTAAGTCACTTTTCAGCTCAGTTTAAATACATATTTATTATTTATATAGTGCCGACACATTTATGTAGTGCTTTACAAAATGTATACATGATTCACATAAGTCCCTGCCCTAGTGGAGCTTACAATCTGAGGCCCTTATCATAATTATTTTCTTGAGTCAACTCAGGCTGAAGTGCTACCCACTGAGTAACTAGAACACACAGTGGCGTAACTAGATGTTGCTGGGCCCTACAGCAAATTAATTTTAGGGCCTCCAACATATCCAGTGTTTGTCCTGTTTTACCAATATATGTTGAAATTGCTCATCATTAAGAGCCTCATGGGTCCCCCTGTACCTCCTGGGCCCTCCTGCAGCCGCAGGGTCTGCTTCCTCTGTAGTTACGCCCCTGAGAACACATAAGTAAGTGTTTCACTATGCAGTGTTAAATTTATAACTCTAAACAGTCTCTTGTTCTGAGAGAAGAAGATATCCAGGAGAATGAGAATAGAGAAGTGTCCTTTGGCATTGGCAGTGTGGAGATCCCTGGATAATCCCTGTGCTTTAGGTCAATCAATGGCACATCTGCACAAGTGTTCACACTTTAGTGCTCACTACAGAAACACCTGCACCCAGGGAAGCTGCACTTTGCTCTTCATCCCAGCTTAAAAACCCAGCAGGAGGAGCAGTTTCATACTTAAAAGACAACATTTAGTTTAACAAGGTAGCATATAAAACAAAATTTGAATCAAAAGTATCATTATAGTTTATAGTATAAACAGAGTTATGTGCTTATGTGCCTATAACTCTGTAAGTTACAAAAAATGAAGTGCATATATGCACAAATAGGCTTTGACATGCCCCTACCTTCCAAATCATTTAGGACACACATGGCACAACTGGCAGGTATTAAATATAGGGCTCTCTTCCACCTTCCATGTAAATTTGTTCCTCTTAGCACTCAAGTACTTGTACTTATTGTAAATGAGCTGTAGCATCTTTTTCTCATACACACAGACACAGACCCAAACCAACATTCAAACACACACACTTTTCCCTCTCTCATAAACCTACAGTTGCAAACATATTGTATAACGTCAGAGCCTTCATTATGCAAAGACATACAGTAGTGCAAACACATAATAATTTCTCAATAAGCTGTTTATAGAGCCACAATTGTGAAATTTTATCTGCTGCTCAGTGAGACCTTTGCTTTATAATGGAGAGGGAGGGAATAGAATTTGTCGTCAGAGAGGAAGCCAGAGGTCTTCAACCCCATGAAGTACAGAATGAGAAGAAGGGATCTAAACGAGTTATTTAGAAGATTTATACAAGGAAGAAGGAGGTGAAGGGGCATGAGACTGTGGCTGCGAAGTGCATCACTTACCCGTGTTAACTATAATATTTATTTCACAGTAATACGCTGCGCCACATATTTGTTCAAACCACAGAAAACTGCAAAACCTTTTGTCAATACCTTATGTTTTTGTAATGACAACTTGCAAAGAAAACATCTGACAGAAGACAGGGAACTGCAGAAACGCAAAGTATAACATGGACAAGAAACAAAAGGAAATTGAGACAAGCAGAAGCAGATAAAGAAACAACCGGGAAGACAGGAGCATTAGACAAGACAGAGAAGGCAAAGCTAGAAATGCTCCATATCCTGAGCTTAGTTCAGGATTTGGCCAAATCTAAGCCCCTCCCCCTTTTTTGTAGAATTGAGCTTTAGCAGAATCTGAGTGCCTTGTTAAACCACATTGGAACTCTAATTGGCACATTGCTTTCTAAATTATCTATTTAATTATCATTAAGTGACTTTAGATCAGAAGTCAGTTCCTTTTGGGTATTGCTAATTTGCATATGCAAATTAGGGTTAGGATTTGGTTCTGTATTTGACCTAATTTTATGTGATGGATTCAGTTATTTGTCTGAATCCAAAAAAATGGGCAGATGACAAAAAAGAACGATGACCAGTAGAACAAGCAAAGTAGGGATATAGTTGGGATTGTGATTCAATATCTAGTCCTTCTATTTGGGCTCAGGCATAATGTTCATTAACCAGTGCTTTCTTGGTGTGATGAAAAGGGCAACGTTTTTGAAACATTTGAGAACTATTGTATTTCTGGCCAGGGAGAAGTGTCTGTCTCGTACAGGTAAATGTTTAATGGGAATTAGTAAGGGCCTCAATCATACCCAAGACACAAATATTGGGAGGGTACAGACATACAGGATAGAGAGCAAAGTCCAGTAGGCAGCTAATTTTAGTTTACTTAGTTTATTTTTTTCTCTGATATAGCATCAGCGTGGTAATCATGGGCCTGTAAGTCTGACACCTGTTGTTGGGCAATTGCTGTTGTTGACGGTCTGTTAACAGATCAGATTACTGGCTATGTTCTGGAGAATAAGTCGTTATCAGCATGGCTTTATAAAGGTCAGATCATGTCAAACAAATGTATATGCCTTTTTATTACATATATCAAGTACAAAGTACTAAGTGGAGTTACTGCAGATGTGATCTACTTGAATGTATCTACTTGATAGTTGCCCGAAGTTTCCTCACGAGGCAACTTCGGGCGACTTCGGAAAATGAATCGCCGCGTGTGATTAGTGCCAGCGATTTTTCATTTTAGCCAGCGCAGAGTGAGGGAAGGCGTTTGGGGAGATTGGTCGCCGCAAAGACGAGCCGATTTGTCGCCAGGCGTCTAAATCTCCCCAAAACGTCCAGTGTGGCCTTACCCATAAGGTCTGTTGGTCTTGGTGATGTTTTTTCTACATTGATAGAGATCTGGCTTGCGCAGAAAGTAGTTGACAATGTTATGCTTTCAGATTGGACTGGTGGAATGTTGTAGGGTTCTCTATTGTATCCATTTAAACTTAGTTTGTTTATAACTTGAATGAGATCAGTAGAGATGTAAAAATATGAAGGCTATATTTAACCTTAGCACAAGGACACAAGTGGCGTTTTGTTGTGACAGCAAAATGCTTTAATAAAACCAAAATACTCGAGTTGCACCATCACATGAAATAAACAAAAATACAAAGGCTGTTGAGTGTTTTGTCTGCAGTGACAAAACAACATGTATTATTGCCCTTAACACAAGTTAGTTATATCCTTATAGAGAAGGACCTAGGGGTACTTGTGGACAATTACTGTACCAAGCAATGCAAATTAGAAGACTGTACTGCACATGTGTCCAAAGGGGATGAGAGATGGAGAGGTCCAGTGCCAGGCTGCCAGGAACTGGTCTGAATTTTTCCTCCTCAGAGGTAAACTGGAGAAGTAATCAGTAGTTAGTTAGCTTCACTTGGCAAAAAATGATAAAGCTAGTGGCATGCTGAGTGCGCTACTAGCCTCATTCACTATGTAACTATAGACAGTAATGGTATTTTTGGAGAAAGGAGGCTGTGTAGCATTTTGCAAGACTGCTTTGTGTGGAAGTTACTATATCTGTGTATGCTACTGGAGAAAAATAAATCCTGATTGCACAGCGTGTTTTAAAAGAGGGGGTTGTGAGGTCTTTACACCAAGAGCCATAGATGGGAAGAGGAGATAGTGAGGACATCATTACTCTAGAAGCCATCTCTAAGCAGGGGAAAGCAGGAGCAGTGATGTGTTTACAGTAAACAGATGATGAATCATTAATGAATTATCTTTCTCCAATCTCACACAGTGAATCTATCACCAGATGTTGATAGTTTCGGGGGAGGGACAGCTTCTTCTCTCAGAAATGCCGAACACTTTTTCCGAGGGTCTACAGGACATTCACCCATGGACACACACTAGCAATGTTTTTTTATTTTCCTGGATTGCAAAGGGGTAGGGTTGCTATCTCTCGATAATGCAACAGCTGCTTTTGGGTCAGTGTATGATTAATGCAGCATTCCTCTGAACAGACACCCAGCCTCCCCTAAACATCCCCTTCCCATTTCTGCTCTTCAGTTAACCCCTCCATTGTTGTTTGGACCATGTTTACAGATTTAGTGGAAGCTCAATATGTATGCAGTTACTCAATGTTAAAATAATAAATGGTAGCAAAGCTTTCCCTGTATTTCTTTATTCTTCCTCTGTTATGTCTTAGAGCTATATTTTTTTTCTTACTTTGGTATATTTATCTTAGTTATTATTATTAATATTAACACATATTAGAGCTCCAAAATATTCTGCAGTGCTTTACAATAAATGGGTGTAAATTATGAACATACCTACAAAAATCAACTGATAATTGTATAGACGGCCCTGCCCAAAAGAGCTTATGTAAAAGAAGAATTGGTAGGAGACATGAGAGTGAGGCACCCTTAGTTCTTAAAATCTATTATTTAATGACTGGGGCACCGTAGGATAAAGTGACTAGTCTGAAATCAGGAATTTAATACGGCCTCCCAGGTTTAGAGACAGGGTTGTTGCTCATGTTCATTTGCTGTGTTTATTTCCACATTTCCCCTAAGCCTTTACTGGGATGAGACAGACCCCCTGGGATAAACTCTACAGCCATCAGTGGCTTAGCTGAGGGAGCGATTTCCTCTCCACATAGGCACTGAGCTTTGTATATATATCTTATTGCATGTATCCCACAGCTGGATAAGAAGGGTGACTGACAACAGATATCCGGCCACAATTCCTAATAATGACTCACGGTCTATTCACAGATTTGGGGCTTGCTTGTTAGTGGGGTAGTAACTTATTGCAGCTTTCATATCTGTCTCATGATGTCATGAAGGTAATGATTTTACAAGTCACAAAGAAGTGAGGTAATTGTAAAAAGGAAGATATCAGCAGCAAGATGTACTGTAGTTTGAAAAACTGTGTGAGATCAAGATGTTATTGTAAATGCTGTTCTTCCCCTATTCAACTTATAATAACCATTCTTTGTATTTGCATCCAGCATTACAATCTCCTTTCTTTCTGTTTAACAGGGCCGGGTTACATTATAAGGTCACCATGCCGGAAGGAGTCTCCAGGGGCAGCAGTAAAAGAGCATGTAAACAAGGTGTGTCCATTGTATCAATAGTATGAACCCCAACAGCTTCACACTATCTGATTTTATTGTGTTATAATTACTAGCAAACTGCAAAGCAGAGCTTGAAGATAATTTCTAGAAATTATTTCATATATTGAACCCAAAAGTCTTTCTTATCACTAGGTGGCTCAATGAAAAATGGCACTGGCATTCATTTACTAAGAGTGGCCGAAGTACAAAAGTTTGGGCAGTTTGCTATTTTGTTCCACAATGTTACATTTTTCCCAGTATTCAATCATCATTGTACTCAGTTGCCCACCACAAAATTCTACCACCAAAGCTAGCTGAAAGCACTGGGTTAATATAGTTTTATCTTGTTTAATCACTTGTAAGATTGTCAACTTGTTGGTTCCATGTCATTTTGGGCAGGTCACCCAGGTTTGGGCTCGGTTCACCCAAATCACAATTAATAGGTGCAGTGGCATGTGCGTGCTAAGAGCAGATATTTGAAACTCCTGTTGAATTCAGATGGAACTTCTGAGTGTGCTGGAGCACTTATAGCAACACTGTGGTGTATCCAGGATTTAAACCTCTGCTTAAGTAGGTGCCTGATACTGAGACGTACTGAAAAGCAAACCCTAGTTACCTTACTGACATTTGTTAAACAGCAACAAGGAATACAGGATCCAGGATTTTGCTTTGTACTCATGGGTATATGCAGCATCAGGAGGCCATCAAGGTGGTGCAGAGGATCCTTTGTGAAAGTGGAGACAGTGAAGAAGCATAATATAAAGCTGTGCTGATGATCAGATCTACAGTATATGGGCACCTAAGCAGACCTGTCAGACAAGGACCACATTAATGAGCCAATGCTTTAGCAGATGTCTGATTGATATCTAGACAATTTTTATTAGGGATGCACCGAATCCACTTTTTTGGATTCGGCCGAACCCACGAATCCTTTGTGAAAGATTTGGCCGAATACTGAACCGAAACCGAACCCTAATTTGCATATGCAAATTAGGGGTGGGAAGGGGAAAACATTTTTTACTTTCTTGTTATCTGACAAAAAGTCAAGCAATTTCCCTCTTGCCCCTAATTTGCATATGTAAATTAGGATTCGGATTCGGTTCGGCCAGGCCGAATCCTGCTGAAAAAGGCTGAATCCTGGCCGAAACCTGAACCGAATTCTAGATTCGGTGCATCCCTAATTTTTATCCAAGTATCGGTCAGATTGGCCATCGGTTTGGTACGATGTACATAGCAGAAGTAGAAATAACACAGATGTTAAATACATATAAACTCACCAGTAGAAACATTGGGTTTGATTGCCAAGTCCCCAAACATACAACCTAAGGGACCAGAATTAAACCAATAACAAAACATGAGCAGGCACTTAAAAAATACCAACATACAAACCAAATGAAGTAAAACTGTCTTTATTAAGTTTACATGTGTTTAAAAAAAGCCTTACGTGTTTCGTGCTGCAAGCCACTTAGTCATAGGCGCCATATACATGTCAATAAACTGACTCAAGAGGCTGAGATGGCAGCTTATGTCTGGATTGTAGTACATCTACAATGTTTCAAATAAAACTCATTGAACTGACTGGTGGCTATAAAATCATTTAAAGGACCACATCCAATCCATTGTCCTCAAGCTGGCAACCCTTCTGTACATGATATACAGTATTTGAACACTGTTTGCATTACACTCAAAATAGTACTTTGGAATCAGTACAATAATTTTATTTTGTTTTCAAACATTAAACTTAAAAATTTCTGGCTATGTATTTTTCTGTGTAGGTGATGAAAAATGAATTTGATAACAATACACATATCACTTACTGTTACTGTAACTCTGAGTGGTGATGTTTCTAATGAGGTGAGACAATGATAAGCTTGTCAGGCAGTGACAGAAAGAGTTTGACAAACCCCTGCTCTAAAATGTAGAAAAAAACGGAAGCTTATTAGGAACATTTACACCGACAAATGAAAGTGTTTTGATAATGTACTGTTAGCATGCACTGGTATATCTGGGGTGTTTGCTTTAGAAAGACTACAAAGTTTATATAAGTAAGTTGCTTTGTAGCCATGGGGTAGTCATTCAACAATGAAAAAGGAGAAAATACACTGATATATGCATATAAGCACTGTAGAATACAATTGGATTCAACCAAATGTTTCTGTTATCTACTATGTAACCTGTGCCTTTTCCAGTTTGGCACCTCAAAGAAAAAAAGGAAAAAAAATATTTTACTATGTATCACTATGCTGTTAACTATATTCTTGCCTGAAAGCCATACAAAAACATAAAAGGTTAAACAGTGTAACAATTATGCACAAAATTGTTTGCTTATTTTGCCATCTAATTAAAAGGAAGTATGGAAATGAGAAATCACTGGCAACAACCCATCCTCTATATTTGTCTGTCTTTCTCTACCATGTAGAATGCTGTGCAAATCATAATTCTGACTAAAATGATATACCCAAAAGTGGTAATTTTCTTCTTTGTGTTCATGTTTGGAGTTGTGGATTAATACATTTTAATTTTTCTTCTTTCTTCTAGCTGCCCCCAGACCCACATCAGTAAGTTCTTTGAGTGGAATTGTAGACGGGATGTCAGGTAGTTGTACCTCTGTGAACACTGTGTGCTCAGACAGTGACCGGCCAGTCAGCCTTAGCTCTTCAACGTCTTCGGCTTCTTTGCAGGACAGCCATAGTTCATTTGGAAGCAGTGGAGCTCTTGTGTCCTCACAAAGCACTGGCTCTTGCTACCCTCAGCAAAATGGTAGTGACATCAGCCTTGACTTAACTCCTGTGGCATTTTTAGAAGGGGAATCAGAAAGAAGTACCATGGATAGAACTTTTCCTGGCTACACATGTTCTCCAATTCTACGCAAGGCTAGAGATCCAAAGATCAAATTATCTCATGTTGATAGAGTCTTACTTGAGATTCTAGAGACTGAGCAGGCGTACGTCAGGGATCTCAAAAGCATTGTGGAGGTAAGGTTGAATTGCTGGTATTGACTTGGGTTAACAATCATCTCTTTAACCTTCTTTCTACATGTGTTATTTGCTATTTTTATACTTTATAAAGGCAACAATGTAGCTCCTATTTAGTGATGTGCGGGTCAGGAAAAACTTACCCGCAACCAACCCTAACCCACAAAATGTTGCCGTTGTAGGACCCATACCAGACCTGTACCCATGTCTTTTTGCTGGTTCCAAAACAGGGAATCTTCAGGAACAGAGGAGGAATGTACGTCCCCAGTCTGACCCAACCCTAACCTGCAATGGTTGGCCAAATTTCTACCCAAACTTTCAGGATGACACTCACATCATTGTAAAATTTAAGGGTATTAGAAGCCACAGAGCTGTCTTTTTCCAGTGAGGTTTACAGTATACATTTTCTGCCCAATCTATATTTGTTCTGGTAGAGTCTAGATATTCCATGACAATGATAGGGCAGAGCCTACAGAGCGTTGCCAGATTGGGGCATGGTCGGAGCAGACCAGACATATGTCAAAGATTCAGCAAATAGGATGCTCACTATAGTATTCGAACTACTGCATATCAATAAGAGCTACAAGTAGAAAATGAATATCTCAATATAAAGACTATTCAGCCTTAAGGGGAGATCACAGCACATTGCTAAAATCAATAATTGCACAGATTTCTACAGTTTACAGATTTTGTAAATTGTAGTGGTATATCCAAGTAGTAATATATCCAAAAGAAAAGAGAGGCTTGTTTGTATGAGAGTCTGTAATATGCATATGTACAACATTCTGTTTAATGTAATACTTAAGTAAAATAAATAGAAGTGCATATTAAACAAGCATGTTTATATCTGCTTGGGTGTGTCCATTTCATTTTTTTTATGCATATTTAACATGAGCTTGATGTATATTTCATCTAACTGTTTTTTCACCAGCGTGGCTATATACAGTAAGACATTATTGTGGGCAGCTTGCAGCACTTCCCATTGTGAACATCAGGTAATGATCCGTGGTGGTCAGAAGACATTACTTTGATTGGCCATCCTTTTGGAGAAGAATGTACAATATTAGAGATCAAGAGGCAGATTTACTAACGCAGTTGCAAAACTGCACCAATGAAGTTTCCCTTAGCATACAATCAGATCTAGGCTTTACATTTCTAAATAAGTATCATCATTTACTGTTTAGTTGCTGTTGGCAACTGCATTAGCGAGGGACGGGATATGCAGCAGTAGAAAATCAGCTTCCAAACTCTAAGGGGCAAATTCATCAAGGGTCGAATTTCGAGGGGTTAAATCCCTCGAAATTCGACTGGGGAATAGAATCGCATAGAATCGAATAGACAATTCGGGCGAATTTACGCGCTGGCGAATAGTCGAATTGGCGAATATTCGCCAGGCGAATAGGCGCTCGATCGAATATTCGCTCGAAGGATTTTCATTCGATCAAATGCCTTTTTATTCGATCAAAAACTTGGAAAACAAGCCTATGGGACTTTCCCATAGGCTTTTAAAGCAATTCGGTAGGTTTTAGGTGGCGAAGTAGGCAGTCGAAGTATTTTTAAAAGAGACAGTACTTCGACTATCGAATGGCGAATAGTCGCAGCGTTTTTGCGCTCGATCTATTCGAATCATTCTACTCAGGCGAATTTACGCCAATTCGATAGTCGAGGAGCACAAAAATTCGAAGTTTTTTTACTTCGAATCCTTCACTCGAAGTTAGTGAATCGGCCCCCAAGTGTGCCATAGTCTTGTAAATAACTTTAATTGGAATTTCAAAAGAATATCTTATTGCTTTTACAGTTTCCTCTTAGATTGATCATTCCTGCTTTTATACCAAGGGCACAGTCACTCTGGCTTGCTAGAGTACCAGAAGACCTCCCAGTGGGCCCAGACACTAGTGGGTCCCAACGATGGACAATTCCTATCAGTCTATGTATCATCTGTAACATCTGGCACTATGTACATATGCAGTAATTGTTGTGATCCTGGGCCCTGTATTCTAGATTCTCAGGTGGGCTCTAGAAGGCTCAGTCCAACATGAACACCAGATATTATTTTCATGGCAATTGAAATGATGTTGATGATTTCTTGTGTGACTTACTGTATGAAGTGATCAATAATATTCTGTGAGTTGATTTATTATAATGTTTATGGTAAATTAAGACCATAAACTTGGAGACATATGTAAGGAGGCATGCTACTAGACTGAATATGTCTGTTACTGATCTATTACTCTGCAGCCTTGATTAATTAGCAGAGTGATTGGGGTATGAAAAACAAGTTAAGGCAAAGAACCCTGGGCCATTTCTGGGTAAGTTGCTACCTGAGGCAAGTTTGATGTACTGTTATTGCTACTTTTTATTACTCATTCTTCTATTCAGGCCATCTCCTATTCATATTACAGTCAGTAGCGATCCTAGAGGGGGCGGGCCCTGATGCGTGACATGCAGCCGGGCCCCACCCCCCTCCTTAAGGCCGCATTTTCAGCGGCGAACGGACTGCCAGGGGGCCCTGGCCCGCTTGCACCCCCTGCTCCCCCGGTAGTTCCGCCACTGATTACAGTCTCTTATTTAAATCAATGCATGGTTGGTAGTGTAATCTGGGCAATCTTGTTTAAATTGCAATCTGGAGAGCTACTGAATAAATAGTTAAAAAATCAAAAACCACAAATAATAAAAAATCAAAACATTGTAAATTGTCTCATAATACCACTCTCTACATCACACTTAGGGGCAGATTTATTAAGGGTCGAATTTCGAGTTCATGGGAGTTATTTAAAACTCCCATGAACTCTCAGGAACTCAAAATTTGACCAATTGCAAATTATTGAAAAAATAAAATTTTTGGAACTTGGGTGAATAGGATTGCCTTGCAAACTCGAATCAAAAGGGCCAGTGTATGATAAATTTTTCGAAAATCTAATTAGAATTTTTTTTTTAAAAAAAAAATCGAATTTTAATAATTCCCTAGTTGAATGTGACAGTTTTGGCCATAAAAAAATGTCCCTTTTAAAAAAATGAAATGTTGGAAGGCATGCCTAAATGAAACCATCTGTAAACTAGTACTAGTGACAGTTGTGACAAATTAAAGCCTTCTCTTCAAATCCCTTAGAGGCTAATTTACCAATTGCACCCTGACCACTTTTTAATGGTAATGGCCGTCATAGGCCATTTTGTGTGTGCAGAAACAAGTTATGGCACTGGTTTCACACACAGCTGACCAAAGAAGGTG
This sequence comes from Xenopus laevis, assembly GCF_017654675.1. Taxonomy (NCBI): domain Eukaryota; kingdom Metazoa; phylum Chordata; class Amphibia; order Anura; family Pipidae; genus Xenopus; species Xenopus laevis. Next base: position 72,819,772 of record NC_054385.1, read on the forward strand.
CAGCTGAAACATCACACAATAAAGAATTACACTTGAAAGGGGAATTTTCGTGAAAATGAAAATGTAATCTAAGCATCAGCATACTGAAATAAGAAACTTTGTAAATACAATAAATTAAATATTCTGCATTGTTTCTGAAATAATCAAGTTTATGTTCACTAATACTCTCTCAGCCAGGCCCGGATTTGGCGAGGCCACAAAGGCCCGGGCCTAGGGTGGCAGAATAATAGGGGTGGCATGCCGCCCAGCCGTTTACCGGTGAGTACATCTCCATATATCTTATAGGGGGGCTTCCTTTCCTAGCAGATGAATTAGAGCTCACTCAAATAACTGATTCCAGTACAAAAATAGCTGCCTTTTGCACAAATTCTGCATGTAGAGAGACAGTATTGCTGGTGATTTTAATAGAGTGAACTCTAATACATCTTCTAGGCAAACGAGGCTCCCCTATAGGATATATTAGATCTAACTGTCAATGATTATCTGACTCCTGCATGAAGACAGAATGAAGAGAAACAGATGCTGTTTCAGAAACTGTACAGAATTTTCAATAGATTGTATTCAGAAAGTTTCTTATTTCAGTATACTGAAGCTTAAACAAACATTTTTGCAATAGTTCCCCTTTAAGATATGATTTCCTAGTTCTTGATACTGTACTGTGTGCATGTGCAACCACAGAAGATGTGAGCACCCACCAATTGAAAATGCTTTGAATAAATGTGTGGATTCAGACAACTAACCAGTGCAATAAATTATGGAGTACACTGATTTGTTTTTTTCTGCACATATACATTTCAGTACTTGCCATCATGTTCGGCACACAGTTTGTAAAAAGATTTTCCTGGCTCACAGAAAAATATAGAGTATGCTTCTGTAATGGTACGTCAGTTGTTTCAAGCTCTTACTTACTCTAAGGGGCCGATTCACAAAGGGTCGAATATCGAGGGTTAATTAACCCTCGATATTCAACTGGGAATTAAAATCCTTCGACTTCGAATATCGAAGTTGAAGGATTTTAGCGCAAATAGTGCGATCGAAGGATTATTCCTTCAATCAAAAAAAAGTTAGCCAAGCCTATGGGGACCTTCCCCATAGGCTAACATTGAGTTCAGTAGCTTTTAGATGGCGAACTAGGTGGTCGAAGTTTTTTCTTAAAGAGACAGTACTTCGACTATCGAATGGTCGAGTGGTCGAACGATTTTTAGTTTAAATAGTTCGATTCAAAGTCGTAGTCGTAGTCGAAGGTCGTAGTAGCCCATTCGATGGTCGAAGTAGCCCAAAAAACACTTCGAAATTCGAAGTTTTTTTACTTCGAATCCTTCACTTGAAGTTAGTGAATCGGCCCCTTAGCTTTCATGGGTTTATTATCTTATAGGTTGCAGCTGGGGTAGAACGAAAAGGGTCTGATGATATGGAGGGCTCTTCAGTGGACTGCTGATTTGCCTAGATTGTGCTCATACAACAGGAAGTAAAATGAAACTTTCAATATTTAGTGTGAAAAATAATAAAAACAAAAAATCCTAATTAAAACAATAGGTAGAAAGTATGTTACGCATTTACGGGATAATTAATCTTGATAAGGGGTGGATACTGTCCATTTAAAGGGCAAAATAAATGGGCAAATAAATGAAAATAATTCCTGTGCTTGCCCATATGGTGTTTTGGCATCTGACTAAATAATTAATCTTCTCTATTTTAATATACGTTTTGGATTGTTGCCACAACCATAGGTTTTATCAGGAGTATATTCTATACTGGGCACTTCAGGAACTGCTGGATCTGCTTTCAATAATGTCGCACTCTTGTATTTGAAGATAAGTATTGGTGAGTGATTGAATAAGTGATGAAAAGAATATCAGTCAAAGAACAGGAATAATTAAAGAGGAGACAGATGCAGGGAACATTCATCTGTGTTTTGATCTTTTCTGTATCCAACTATCTTTTATTAAATCTTCCAAGTTCTCTTGTCTATACTATCCATCATATCATCCAGGGTCTCCCCAATGCTTTTCTTCTGTCATGTCCCCTTTTCAGTTGTCTATCTTTCCTCTTCCTCCTTTCCAGCTGTACATCTTACCTTGGCCCTAATTTTTGGTCCACTTTTCGTGTACTTCATATCCTTTTTTTGTCTACCTATTTTCTGTCCCTTACCTCCTCTTGCTGTAGGGCAACACATGGTGCTATTTGTCTCTCAGCAAATTGTGCTATTTGTTGCTGTTAAAACACTCAAATTGTGTAATTGCTCAAATATTCTTGCAAAGGCATTTTTGAGCGATTACACAATATGAGTGTTTTAGCAGAGCCAATTCTCAGTATTGTCTATTGCAATGTATTTTTTGGCATTTTGTAGCCACAACAAAACCATGAGTGACAAAGGACCATGTGTCATTGCTATTACTATTAATGTTTCCTGGCTTTTATTTACTCTTGTTCTACTGTCCATCTTATCTCCACTTCATTTTCTTAATTCAACTATCCAACTACCCTGTTCTTTATCTTCTCTTGCTTTACTGCCCACCAACCTGTCCTATCCCTCAACTGATTTTGTCTTACTCTTCACCTTTTCAGGTGCTTCATTTGTTATTTTCAACTACCTACTTTCCCTGCTTCTTATCTCTACTTGTGCTACATGTTCTGCCCTATCATCCTTTCCTCTCTTCCTCCTATGTTCCTTTTTATTTTCTTAACTTGCCCATTATTATTATGTTAACATTATTAGCTCTGACATATCCTACAACACTTTGCAGAGATTCACACCAGTTCCTTGCCCCAGGTCCCCAGCATTATATTTACTCAACACACCTAATAACCTAATTTTTTTTTGGAGTGTGGAGTGCTCACATTGCACTTATTAATCTTTAAAGGAGTAGTTTATGTTAATTGTTCATAGAATGCTTGCAATTTAATATACAATTTTAAATTACTTACCTTTATGTTCAGGCCATTTTCTGTTGGCCTTCCAATCTGTTTTTAAAACTACCGTCCAGTTGCTAGGGTTAATTGGACCCTAGCAACCAGATACATGCTGAACCTCCAAACTGGAGAGCTGCGGAACAATTTAGTAATTTAGTAATCTAAAAAACACAAAAATAAAAAAACAATTGCACACTGTCTTGTCTACCCCATATAAAAAGTACATTTTATCCCATTCTTCTTTGACAATTATACCTTCTCCATCATTTATACTTTCTCTTTCCTTTATTACCCTTTCTCTTTTACAGTATCTTCCCTGTTCTGTCTCTTTCTTTCTTTCTCTCTCCCTCCCCCATGACGTTCCAGCTGACATTCCAGAACAGAATTCCTGACCTCTCATCCGGTTTGTGAGAAATGCTCTTATTGTAAACACAAATTTAGCTGTAAATCTGCAGGGGTCCTAAGTTACCCATCTATTCATTTACATTAATTGTTTTAAATCTTTTTATGTTACACACTGGGGTTATACATATACACACACACACACACACACATATACACAAACACACATGTCTACACAAGAGAAATATGCTATTTGCAAAATAGTGGCCATGTTAATGCTATATGCAGTAGATACTGTACACATGGTAGTGGCTTACTGCCCTCTGTTAAAGATGTTGGTGTTATCCATGTCAGTGTTATATGCAGATGCATGCGAATAATGTATATGTTGACACTAAATAAATACATAGTGTGTGTTTAGCATAGTGTAGTCTAATTTGTATGGTAGAATAGCATGTTTATTAGGCTGTAAATGTTATACGCTGAGCAGCATGAACCTTAGTGCAAGACAAATAAAACTTGTTATACAGTATTAAAACACGAAGAGTAAAATGGATAACCATTATTATACACTTTTTATCTTTTTCGTTACAGAAATATACAAGCCATTGTCAGGGCATTATAAATTAGCTTTATGTGTTTGATTCTAAGCTGCACTTGATGCACCTTTTTTTTATGAACCCCAAATGTACCCTAGCTATATTAGACTTTATTTGTATATAAGACTTTCATTTGTTTTGTAGCCCTTTTCTAGCCCATGTATATGATGGTATTTTGTGCTGTGTGTTAGTGATTTTAATGCATTGCAGACACATAACACAAGGGGTTATTTACTAAAACTCGAGTTTATCTAATTTTTTTTATTAAAACAAAGTCAAATTAACTCCCATCCACGAATTTAACTCATTTATCAGAAATTCTTATTAATAAAAAACGATGCAACAAAATCGAGCGTCAATTCAAATCGTGCAACTTTTTCGAAAAGACTCTCTGAAAACACAATTTTATCGAATTGTCGCCACAATGTCAAGAAACATCTTCAGGGACATCTGCCATTAACTTTTACATGACCTCGACAGATTTGAGATGGTGTATTTTCGGATTCTGATTTTTAGCAGCTTTGGGATATAATAAATCTCTAAAAAAATCGAGTTTATTTCTCTCTAATGATTCAAGTTTTTTTCTCAAAAAATTTGAGTTATCCACTTGAAATACTTGACCAGAAAAATTAGAGGTTTAATAAATGGGCCCCATTGTGAAGTAATGCCAGGCTTTCTATCTCTGTTCATATTTTATCTTATTACAAACAGTGGCATCTTGAATAGTTTTTTACCAACTAGGCAATGTGATTTTATTTATTTTTTTTAGTCCGTGGCATGCATGGTATGGTGCTACTCACCCCAGATGGCTTCTTATTCATTTTAATAAGAAGTGCTGAAGGTTCCCTAACCCATTTGGAGACACCAGTCACTGTGCTAGCCTTGAGAGTATATTTATCAAAGAGTGAAGTTAAAGATCGCCACAGTCTGCTAGCCACTCTCCATTAATTTCTATGGGATTTAAAAATCCAATAGAAATGAATGGAAAGTGTCGGAATTTCACTCTAGAGGACTGTGGTGATCTCTAACTTCACTCTTTGATAAATATACCCCTTGGTGTGTGGAGATACATAACAACACAATTGGCCAGGGTGTAGATTCATAAGCACAGTTAAATGTATACAGATTCTGCTGTGATTGTAAATGCATATAAAATACAGCGCCTGTGGTACACTGCATTTATTGCCACGAATTGCAAGAAATGCTTTAATGTTGTTGATACCAATTATAAATGGTCTTGAACTCCATAAAGACTCTCCTAGACTTCTTTTGGGCTACTCCATCCGCTATCCATAGGCACTCACCCGAATCCCTATTTTTTCTCTGCAGCCTCTTTTTCCTTGTGTTACTTAAGGTGATTTGCCTCCAAGGAGTTGTAAGTTCATCTTTGAGCTGAGCTTGCAGATCAGAATGAAGTTTTCCTTTTCAGCTGTGAAAGTTGTGTGTCCTCCCAAAGCTATTTCTCCCCAGCTGTGTGTCTCATCATTGGTATTTGTCTCCAGCAGTGGTGGAGTGGTCTCTTACCCCATATGGTATATCTCCCCAGAAGTGTATGTTGTTTCTCTCTGCAGTGGTGTGTCACTTTAGTGTTATTTATCCCCAACAATGTGATAAATGTATGTAGCAGCATATACTTCTGACGTATTTCCACCCAGCAATGTCAGGGTTTTTTCCACTGTGGTATGTCTTCCTGAATTATTTCTCCTTAAAAAGCTATTTTTTTTTTCTTGGTGGTGTTTTCATTAGTGGTATCTCTCCACAGAAGTGTGTAAATTCCCAGAGGTATTGCCCCCCCCCCCATCAATGTTGGTGGGTTTTCTTCACAGTGGGGTCTGTGGAAAAGTATTTTCCATATATATATATATATATATATATATATATATATATATATATATATATATATATATATATATATATATATATATATATATATATATACACGTGTCCAAGAAATCATCCAAGTCACTCTTGAAGGCATTAATGGAATCTGCCATCACAACATCACCCAGCAGGGTATTCCACAGCCTTACATGTAGAACTATTTTTTGCTGCTTCAATTGAATGTTCCGTTCCTCAAGTTTAAAGGGGTTGCCATTGGTTATTTGATCTTTTTCTGCTCCAGCCAGGTATTCCTGCATGACCCCTGATCGTGGCCGCAAGCAAAAGAAAAGTGGTGCAGACGGGGTGGGGGTTAGGTGTAGGCTGGCGAGTTGAATCCTATTTGCCAGGTTGTTTCTCACCAGCGTTGTTATTAGCCTTTATTTATATAGCACTGACACATTAACCCAGAACTTTACAGTGACTGCCCGTCATTTACATCAGTACCAATTCAAGTGGGCAAAAGCCCCGACAGGTCTGTTTGGTTTAATAACCAGTGCTCCAGATTGAAATTACCAAGGGTGGCAAAAATCTATCCCTGAAAACTTTTAAGAGACATCATTTCCTATTTTTTGTGTGTTCTCTTTACTAGTAAAGCAGCAGGGGTGGAATTGGGTCAGCCGCCTCAGATGGCATTTGGGCCAGGAACTGTTTTTTTCCACTGGAACTTAAGATGTTACATAGTGATGATCTTCCTCAGAAATTCATAAAAAAAGAAACCACTGGTATTTTTAAATGATACTATCATGGTTTCTACAAGGATACAGAATTTTTGAAAGTACAAGCAAAGATACAAACAGTAAGAATAAATATCACTTGAAAGACTATACAAACACCTATACAAACACCTAAAAATACAGCTGGTGCGATACACCGTTGGGCAGACAAAATACATACACATGCATACACTACATCGCTTAGAACAAATATCACTATGAAGACACATTAAGGGGTTAATTTACTAAACCTCAAATGTATCTGGTTGGGCTTTTTGTGTCAAAAGTCGAATTTTTGGTGTAAAAAAAACCTAAGATTTATTGAGTTATCATGGTCTACGCTGGGTTTAGCCTGAAAATCCGATGTTTTTTCGCTCAATTTTAATCGAGTTTTTCATGGTCCAATTAAATCAAGTTTTTTTATTGATAAATTAGCTAAAATCTGGCATGGGAGTTTGGTCACTTTTCTTAATATTATAGATAAATTTGGATTTTAGTATATGCATTTATGGTACACTGGCACTAATGTAATTATCTCCCAATGCTGTGAATGCAGTGTTCCCTAGAGGTTTGTCTTTCTAATTGTATTGCTCCCCAGCAGTGTAAAACTTGTCTTTCTTTCCAGGGCTCTGTCTACATAGTGATATTTCTTCTTAGCTATGTGTGTGTGTATATATATGTGTGTGTGTGTGTGTCTGTGTGTGCGTGTGCGTGTGTGTGTATGTATGTATGTAAATATTGTCTCCCCAAAGGTGTATCACACCAGTGGTATTTTTGCTTAGAAGTATTTGTATAGTCTGTCTTTCAAGTGATATTTCATCTTACTGTTTGTATCTGTATGTATGTGTGTGCAGATTGTCTTCCCAGAGTTGTGTCACGCCAATGGTATTTCTTCCCATCAGTGTTTGTATAGTCTGTCTGCCCAGAGCTGTATTGCTGCAGTGAAATTTTCAGCTTAGTGTGTGCATATTGTCTCCCAGGTGGTGTTTCACACCAGTGATATTTCTTCTCGGCCATATGTGTGTGCACATTGTCGCCCCAGAGGTATGTGTGGTGTCTCCCATGAGCTGTCTGTCATGTTTCTCAGTGATATTTGTGCAGGTTGTGTTCCCAGATGTGTTTTTCTAGTGGTTGCATTCTGCATTAGTTTAAGGGTTTTCCTGGCAATGTTCTTTCTGCAGTATTTATTTCTAGTGTATTTTTCTCTCTAGTGATGTGAATTGGATCTTTTTCCTTCCATTATTCTTTTTTCAAGTTTTTATAAAAGGTAAAAAAAGTACAAAACAAAACAGTATGAACGCTTGTATATAAGGATATCAATAAAGTATAGATCAGTTCTAACAACTTCCATGTATTATGTCTCATTATTTGTGATGGGGGGAGGGTCAAGAAGGGATGCTAGGAACGGGTAGGAAAAAGGATAAGGTGGGAATGGTATAGTTCAGGGTCTGTCTCTTACAGATGCATTAGGCTATAGACACACGTGCAGAGATCTGCCATGTTTTCAGCACGGTACGCGCCACAGTTTTTTAGAAAAAGCAGACGCTTATCGGTTTAAGCTTAGGCAATAATAACTTCTGCTAGCATATCTACACGGCAGTCCGCTTTTTCAAAAACTGAACCGAAAACGCGACGGATCTCCGCATGTGTGTCCGTGCCCTTACCTCATGTATGGTGTAATTTACAAATTAACATGGATAATGGATCTTTCTGTAATTTAGATCGTCATACCTTAAGTCTACTAGAAAATCATTTAAACATTAAATAAACCCAGTAGGCTTGTTTTGCTTCCTATAAGGGTTAACTAAATCTTCATTTGGATCCAGTACAAGGTACTGTTTTATCATTACAGCAAATCATTTTTAAAACTTTGGATTATTTAGATAAAATGGAGTCTATGGGAGACAACCTTTCCATAATTCATAGCTTTCTGGACAACGGGTTTCTGGTTAATGGATTCCATACCTGTATTATTGTGTCTTTAAGCAGTATGTATGTACCTCCTTCAATATGTCCTTGAATCAGCATTCAACAGTATGTATATCAAACAGTGTCTAACCAACACTACAGGGGTTCTAAAATGGGCAATTTTTTCCTGGGCAAGTACTGCACACCAACGAACAAGCAGTAACCATAAATCAGACATTTTAGTTTCCCTAATTTGTTACTTGTTTTTACCTTAACTGTTTTAAGTACCAATCAGTTGAGTCAATATTATATAGAGTATAATACAAAATTTCAGGTGTTTCAATGCTCTTCCATTTCTTAGTCACTGATTGACAGCATAGTCATGAGTGGATGTTAAATGCAGACATTATCTTACAATGAAATAACAAACAAGAGTAAAAATGAAATAAGAGGGTCCTACAAGAGCTTACAGTTTAAAGGGCAGGGGCCTTTCCTCAAAAACTGTGAATTGGGATATAGATTTTTTTTTTTGGACAATGTTATGGTAGTGACTAGATGAAAAACACTTCTTTATTTCTGCAGAAATGCCTGTTACATATCCCTCAAAAGGGCAGCACTAAAATCCTGGCTTAGAGTCTTCAGTTGAAACCTTATGCTATGCAGCCAGTATGGCTAGACACAAACCTGGCTTGGATCATTTTGTGCTAATCAGCTTTTTTTTTGTTTGGAAATCCAACATTTTTTTAGCCTTCAGACTGCGAGGGTTTAACCACCATGGAATCATCGCTCCAACTGGGCCTGTGTAAAATGTGTGCAACCAGCTGCTGCACTGAGTCAGCCACAAGAAAACAATCAATCAGAGAGTAGCTGAAATGTGATTGGTGTGTGGGTTTGCATGTGACGGTATGCCGCTGTGTGTGTCTGTATGCATACTTACCAACATCTGGTTTTCTCCACCTCTGTGTATCGTATAGCTGGAAAGCCATATGTCCTTCTGTTTTCTCAGGGGGGGGTGTCACATATGACCCGTAACACATTTACTTTGCTGAAGATATCTGACCTTGTGCAGAATTCATTGTAATAAAAATGACCTCCTGCATTGTCTGAAACTCTATGTTATGGGTAAGGGTAGAGAGCTCGGAGGATTCCTAAATGTGGCATTCAGGTGCTGTACATCCCTGGGATCCCCCTTCTGGAGTCTCTCATAGCTACTGAAATGTATAGCTGGCAGCTTCTCAGTAATGCATAGCTTAGTTCAATCAAGGACAGTGTTACACCATTCCATGGGAAGGCTGCACTATATGAATACACACTAGGGCATATTTATTTATGTGGGAATTTTCTCTTCGGGAAACTTCACCATACTTTATCAAAATGCGAAAATGCCGGCAAGAGAACACTAGCGTACTCGTTAGCGCGACAGCTTCTTAGCGAATTTTCTCTAGCATTACTTTTTTTCTAGTAAAACTTCATTAACATATTTACAGTTATGTCAATTTAAATATGGCTGGTAAATAAAGGTCATATGTATGCATTTATTAGTGATTGTTGGTGAAATTGCTGGAAGTGACAACTTATTATTAAAAATATCCAAGGAAGTAAAATAAAGACAAAAGAGATCCTTTATTGTCCTAGACATGAACCCACCCTAAAACAAATGTGACATGAGCTTCATGGACTGGTTAAAAAAGTTTAAATAACATATAGTTAACAGTTACAACTTGTAAACATAATCCCGCATTAAAATATGAAAAAATGCCAGCGCTTTATCTTTTTTTATGACTTTTTTGGAATACATTATTTAATGTCACTGACATATTAATGTTGAGGATGTAGCTTCATCTTGTTAATTTGCCAGGAAGAACCGGGTGAAATAGACTTTGGCTTAATGTTTATCAAATAGAAAATTTCACACTTTGATAAATTTGCGGATTAACAATTGTTTGCCTGAATAAAAATTTTGCCTAGCGAAACGGTGTGAAACTCCTCTAGCGCTGAGCTTTTTTGGTAGCAAAATGTGTTATTCGCCTTTAAGTAAATTGACGATGTTCTTGAGAATTGTCATTTTGGCGAATTTTTGCTAAAAAACGTGCTTTGCTCTTTAGTAGATATGCCCCATAAACTCAACCCTGTAGGAAATGCCCACATGATACACTGTAGATTTGTAACTGTTTTTTTTTTTTTTAATTCTTTATTTATATAAATTTTAGGGAAGGGAACAGAAAAAAAAGGGGGGGGGAAGAAAATGGGTAAAAGGGGTATCTGAGCATAATATTCAGCTAATGATATCATCAAAATTACAATACAAATAGAAACAAAAACAAGCTAATCCTCTATTTCGATCATACCTTAAACCTTAACAGAGTTTTCAGAGTTTACTGTTTTCATGTAATGTTTTAATGTAATTCTCCCAAGGTGACCATATTTCCCAGTATTTTTGACTTTGGTTATGTATTAACAATGCGATCATCTGTCTTATTTCCTCTGTTTTTATCAGCCACTCTCTAAATGTAGGTGGGTCCTCTGATTTCCATCGTTTGGGGATTAATGCCTTTGCGGCTCGTAATAATTGCAGAGTGAGTGATAGAATTATATCACTGGGATTATCTATTTTAATCTTATTCTTTGTTAGATTTGTAACTGTTAATCCTGCCAAGAGGACATCGGATTGGTTCAACAACAGCTTCTGTTTTAATACTAACATTGTAATAAAAATAGTACTCGTGCAATTACACTTACAAAATACCATTGAAATATTAGTTTGAACCCATCATTGCCTCATATGCAATTCTTTGGGGGCCAGAGGTACAAGGCAAACATATTTGCTTAAAAGTTGTTTAGTAAGAGAGTTTCCACATAGCTGGGACTGGAAAACGGTGGCTTTGAAATATTAACATATTTATCAAGTTGTTTCACATTGTTTCGAATTTTGTCATCCTTCCCCAAGTTTCAAGGAACGACTAAACTGTATCAGCCACTATTGCACAACCAAGTTAGGTTGTTGTGTTTAGGATTAAATCAGACTGTCCTGTTTTATTAGAGATTTTATATCACTGTCACATTGTTTCTAATTTTATAAAGGTGGCCATACATGCAGAGATCCACTTGTTTGGTGAGGTTGCCAAAGAATGGATTGCTCCCTGTTTTGCCCACCTTGAGGTGGGCAATATCAGGCTGATCCAATCTTGGGCCCTAAGGCCCATTGATCGAATCACGATCAGAATACAGGCGGTCGGACTGCATCAATGAACCAATGTGGTCCTCGATCTGATGGAGTTTTGAAACCTGGCCGATCAACATCTTGCTGATTTTTTGTCCAGATACCAATCGGGGGAAGCCCGTCGGAGGGCCCCATACAATGCCCAATAAACTACCCGCTTAGTCTGTCAGCAGCTTTTATCGACCCGTGTATGGCCACCTTAAGAGAGTTCTATTCCATTCTTTTGTATCAAATTGTGTGGGTTCAATTTCAAGACCAGCCTACAACAGAACATGCTACATTTTGTACCAGATATTTTCTGTAGGAAATAATGGTATCCCATTATGACTTTTAAGTTCGTTAACTACAAAGCATTCTGCATGTAATAATAACATTTATCATTGTTGTCCTTAATGTAACAAGATAACCAAGGCTCAATAAATACATATGCATTTGCATTTGCATTCTGATGCTTAAGATTGATTAAGTCTGTTGTGTACATGAGCTCAGAGCAGGCCTCTAGGCACCAGCTTTCTCATGCATGCATACATCTTTTCTATTGGCTAACCTTGTGGGGTGGTTCACCTTTAAGTTACATTTAAGTATGTTCTAGAATGGCTAATTCTAAGATACTTTTCAATTGTTCTTCATTTTTTCTTTTTATAGGTTTTTGAATGATTTGCTTTCTTCTTCTGACTCTTTCCAGTTTTCAAATGGGAGTCACTGACCCCATCTTAAAAACAAATGCTCAGTAAGGCTACAAACATGTTATTGCTACCTTTTATCACTCATCTTTCTATTCAGGCCCTTTCCTCTTATTCAAATCAGTGCATGGTTGCTATAGCATAAAGACAGATTATTTATAGATTATATATAACCTAAAGAGGAGGCCTTTGTTACATATAAAGCTCTCCTTGTGTATTGCCACCTTGTGCTGACAGATATATATTCTGAAAAACAATATATTATAAAGGCTGCCTTACAGGAATTTAGTGAACTAAGATACCTTGTTTAGAGGTAATATGCTGGCATGGCTAAGCAAGATTCTCAAATTTTCATGTTAATTTCATTTATTTTGCCTTGGCAGATGAAGCAATATGGCTGCTTCCCAACTCATATAGAATAATAATAGGCCCTGTATTCCTCAGTCTGCTTAGCATTTGTAGTCCAGAATTTGGCTCATTCGTTTTGATGTTTGGTGCCTACCCTGCCCTTCAGTTATTTCCTAGATTGGTTGTTAGGTTGTGTCTACCGTTTTTTTTTTTTTTGTAGCTTTTCAGAAGACTTTTCCTTTGTGCATCACTTCCCTGATGCAATCTGTATTCTTTTAAGTGCTTCCATTTTCCCATTTCCTGCAGTAGAAAAGCTTTAGTATATTTGAATTCATGGGAAATGTATACTTTGCAGTGGGAGGGCAGGTCCATTTCTTAAATATTCACTTTAGAGCAATTCCTTTTTCCTTTGTATCATAGTTACCATCTGAAAATAATTTCCAGGACACTTTTCTGAGGGCGGGTGCATTGCATGAGATTTACTCTAAAAGGGGCATGGGGCACTATGCTTACCATTTATTACTGGTTGTATGGCAGTAATTCTTACAAATCTGTTGTGTGTTAACTGTTCCTTTTCATTACTGAAAGAGCCAAGGTAGAGCTTTATTCTGGTAACAAAAGCTTTGAATTACTTCTTTGCAGCCGGACACTTTTATAACCTGCTACTTTATAGCAGATATTGGATATATGGAATTATTCTAATGATGTTTATGTTTCATTTTTGGCTTCATCCATACCTATGGGTACGATTAATGGCTTTGAATGAGAACAAAGAGCATTATAAAGTGCGGTAATTATTTTAACAAAAATTAAAATAGGTAAGTATAAGCCAATGTATGCAATTTTTATAGCAACAAGATTGAATCTCCATAGGGGAAATACTTTCCTTTTTAATATTGGATCTGACTCGTTGCATTGGAATCGATCGGCTTGGAATGTTTATGTTTTTCAAAGGAGATAAATGGAGAGGCAGTTGCCTTACTGTCTTATGGATTATGGTGAAGTTGTGGTAAACTGCATTTCCTTCTAATAGGTACAGTTTCATAATTTGGACAAGGTATTTTGCATATGAATAGAACAGAAAATAATGCTTTCATAACACTTAAGCTTCAGGCACCCTGTTAACCAATGTGATTTTGTTACCATCCTTTCTCCATTTTCTGTATGTGGTCTTTATTCCCTCCCTAAATAGTCATCATGGCCAAAACATCCACAGGTTGGAAACTCTCAGGAAACACTCAGGAATGTGTTGAAAGTGATGCAAGTATATAAACACCTGTGGTTAGCATCTCTCAAGTAGCACTTGGAACGTTTGAAGAGAGATTCGGAGCTGCATTGTTTGTTCAGGACGCAGAGGGTATAATATTCTCTTTGCACTGCATTTTGCTCTGTGCTGCATTTCTTTTAGGTCTGCTGATTTTGTTTTTTGTGTAATGGTTTCGCAGTTTTCTGCCAGAGTGGAATAGTTGGTTATTTTAGGGAATTTTGTGGTTTGTAGGAGGTTTTAGGGTTATTTTATATGCTCTAGTGTTTAGGCATATGCATATTATATAGTTTATTGGCAGAATCTTATACCTTGCTGGTAACTGAGATCAACTTTGCTTCCCTGGCCCTTTCACCATCTCACTGTCTAAATTCCTCTGTAAAAGTTGTCTGTGGAGAATAAACCCTTTCCCACAATACTCAAAATGGCCTCTAAGATGCTGCTTAGATTTCAGCTGTTTGCCATTGAGACCAGTCTTGACATTTAGGTGTGAAAAAGAAACACAGCTCTTTATTTGTGACATCTTTATTTGTGTCTATAATTATGTTTGTGAGACATTTTTTGAAGGAATGTGGATGGCACAGGCTCATTTTTATCTGTAATTTCTTTGTTTACTTTGTTTACTAAGTGAATTGGAGTATAGTGTTTGCTTCACAGTGTCATGATACTAGTATTTGGATTTCACATCAGTACTCCCACTTTCCCAAGTGTCTGTATTTTTTTTTAATAGTTATCCCATTTCCAAGGGTAAGGTAGGAAGAATAAATCACCTGCCCTCCAGTAGTGCTAATAGTCTAGCAAAGGCAATGACTAAGCAGCTGGAAAACAGCAGACTGTATTCATTGGGGTGTGTAAAGTAGAAACTAGCCAGAAGCAAAGTAGAACTAGCTGGTCACCTATTAGCGATGGAGTGCATATCTGATTGATTATCATACTGTAGGTTAATAGACCTGGTGCAGACAGTGTGACTTTAATTACATTTCCCCAAAAGCCTGGTTAGACTGAACTGATTTGTAGAACACCATGTAATGCAGACCTAACAAAATAAAGCAATATGGTCCATTAAAACGATTACAAGAGCATTAGGAATGTAATTATTTGCAGTTGACTTGTTTGGCCAAATGTTTAATTTGATTAGTGCCCTTAAGATTTGTTATTACAAAAATTAATCAACAAACCTGGAAACATGATTGTAAAATATCATAACGTCAAGCCAACAAGAATTCAAAATAAACAACAAAAGCTTTTAAATACCAGACAACTGCTGGCAATATATAAAAATAAAAAAGTCCTCTTCAGACAATGACCTACTAGTTTCATCCAGCCCTTGAGATTAAGTCTTAAATTGCATTCAGTATTTTTTTCTAGTTTTGTTACTGTGTAAGAATTGAGGGACCCTATAAGCTTTAAAACCCTTTTTTATGAGGTCACCATGAACATGTACCCTTATATCAAGAAGGAGTGCAATCCCACTTTAGCTTCACCCTAACTGCACAGGGGTGTGAGGATGATTTTATTTATGCAAAACTTTCCATTAATCTAATACTCAAATCTCCCTGGAGTGGGTCATGATCTTTGATCCACTATACCCTTGTACGAGATGGTGGATATAGAGCCTAAAATCAAGTACAAAGGAGAATAGTAATATTAGATGTCTCTGAATCATACTATTTTCTTGTCTTGAACTACATGGCAGCAGTTTTGCCTTTTATTTATTGAAATATTGAAAGTTATGTTCTCACTCATATTAAGACTGACCATTAAATTCACATGACTCATTCTCCTCTGTGGATAACACAGCAACCCCCAGCACATGATTAACACCTTGGGCATCCATAACTCCCAGGGGCAGAGCATAGCACACACAGGCAGAGTATGACACAAACACAGTGAGCATAGGGCAGGCAAAGTATGACACACATAGGCAGCATAGGGCAGCCAGAGCATGTCACACACAAGGAGAAAAGGACAAACAGAGTATGGCACATACAGGGAGAATATTGAAGGCAGAATACAGTAGGAGACCAAGACCACTCTAAGATGAACAGTTCATACTGTGCTACATACAGTGACACAATGCTGGTGTACCTCCAGCAATTTGTATGACGTGTGAACAGGTGAAAAATGTGGGCACTTTCAGTCTGGGTCTGAGGTGTAACAAGCTTTACAAATATATAATCAGTATATGCTGTAGACATGTTGAAAGAGTTTACCACTGTACACGGTGGACCCGAGTGCACACGCCCCAGACCTTCAGCAAGGGGAGCAAATTACCAGGAAACTTCAAAAGAGGCTGGCACAAGCCTGGAACCCACAAAGTAGTAAAGCCAGAGTCAGATAGTAAAAGGTTAAAAAAGCTTACATTTAATTTTTCCAAAAATTAAGAAGGCCTGATGCGTTCCGTGTCTACCAGGGACACTTAGCCATAGGCTGAACATTGCATACACACTATTTAAAAGAAAAATAGTCAATGGGAAGCAAGTGGGCAGTGTTGTTAAATGTGTCACTCAGAGTGACACATTTAACAGTACTGCCCCCTTGCTTGACGTGGTTCTTAATTTTTGGAAAAATAAAATGTAACCTTTTTTAACCTTTTACTATCTAACTCCGCTTTACTACTTCATGGGTTCCAGGCTTGTGCCAGCCTCTTTTGAAGTTTCCTGAGGTGTAACCATCACAAGGCTTTAGGGGAGTGTACAATTGAGGTATCACAGGTGTGAACAATGCAGGGGGGATTAAAGGTGTGAACAATGCAGGGGAGATTACTGTCAGAATTTGAAGTGGAAACAATGCAGGGGTCAGTTAATCTCAGTTCTGATACCTTTTAAACCTTACACAAAGTCAGGCAGCAGGCAAACCTTCATGTGGGGTACCACACAAGGGGGATTGTGGACTGGATGCGGCCCATAGGACGCCAGTTGCACAGCACTACTTTATGGGATATTTCTCAATCCTTCCCAAGTGGTATAAATTGCCCCAGTGTGAATAATGTACATTGCCCAATGTACATTATGTCTTAATTCTTATTATCTTATTTTTCACAGACCCACGGTAGGGGTTGTGGTAGGTCATATAAGTGGATGGTACTCTTGGGGTATTATCAAAATTGTCTTGCAAACATTGTTCACATTGGCTATAAAGTACTAGCACTCACCACATTCACAAGCCTACCCGAACTGCAGTCTATTATAGTATAATAAAGATGGAGTCATACAGATTCTTTGGTCTGAAAATTGTTGGAAGTTAAGATTAAATACTGAAATTTGCTTAAAGTAGTTACCGTATTAGGTTGCCTAGATGTTCCTATTATATCAGATTGTACCACATTCTTTCAGAGTATGCCACACATTGCATTTAGCATTGCCTAAACCACCCAGGACATGCTGTATCTGTTTGTGGCACATTGCACCAAATGGAGGATGATTTATCAGATTGCGAGGAAACTTCAGACGACTTTGGAAATCCAAAGAGATTTGTATGCCTTCCTGCTGGCGATTCGTATTCTTGCTGGCAGGAAGGCAATTTGGGGGGAGATAAGTCTTCCACAGTAGATAAGATTTGTAGCTGGGCAACTAATCTCCCCATGTGCCACCACCCTTAAAGGCTGTATTATATTGTGCCACATTGCAACAAACTGAGGAGGATTTATCAGATTGTGTGTAATGTTGTACAACCCATGCAGGCTGTATCACATTGCACCATCCACAGCAGGATTTCTTAGATTGTGTCACATTGTTCCATATGTGCTATCACATTCCCTCTTATGGACATCTTAGTTTGAAACAGACTTTGAAACAGACTACCAGCTGTCCAGCGCTGTGCCCAACAATGTTTTGAAAATTTCAAATGTTCCTCTTTGAACCTTATTACATTATGCATTGCCACTAATAAACACTTAACAGTGTATCAGATTGTGTATGTCTGTGCTAAAGTCAGATTGTTTTCTAACTGCAGGATTACCTGGGCTGTATCATAGACTGTGGGCACCTTCCTCTTAAACCTGAGCAAGTCAGCACTTTATTCTGCAATATTGAAGATATTTATGAGTTCAACAGGTAAGTTGGATACTTCTATTATGCCCCCCATGGTGTCTTCTTCATGAATGTACATATTTTGATAAACTAGTCGATAAAATAAGTAAATCCCCCAGCCCATTCCAGTGCATCTGCAGGCTGACCTCTCCACCCCCTCTCCCTTTTACAAACATGTTGGCTCTGGTTTCACAAGGAGTTTTAATAAGATACAGAGCTGGGGGTTTAAAAATAACTCCAGGCTCTTTCAGTCTGCGGTGTGGGGCGGTGTGGGCTTTTCTCTTGTGCCTGCCACATCTGGGATAGGTTTATTATGCCGTGAAAGCCAAGGTTCCCAGCACATCAACAATGTGTGACATCAGCTCAAGAACTCCTCATGTGTATGTGCCAAAGTACTGCCTGCCCCACGTATGCTCTTTGGGGCATATAGAAATATTGTCGTAGGGCTGAGGGGATCCAGAAAATGAAAGAATTATTTCTACAGAGCAGGAGAGATCAATTACAATGAGGCCCAGGGCTTCAGGGGATGTAGAATCATTATTAATGTAGTACTAATTCCACAAAAAGAGTGTAACATCCTGCCTGAATTTGAACCAGGGACCTGCAGTTTACTATGTGGTCTGCAATACCTCTGCTTTATATGAGCAGAGGTCTATGGTTCCTTGAGTTTTCAGGTAGGCTTAAGGTGGCCATACACATGCTGATGCACTGTTTAGTGAGGTCACTGAATGAATGGATTGTTGCCTGGTTTAGCCATCTATATTCTAGGCCAGATGGGGTGAAATGATTTTTTGGCCCCAGGCTAATAGAAGGATCACAATAAATAGGTTCTGTTCAGGCCTGTAAGAGAGGATCGCATCAACATGTACAATAGATATCTAGCCCATATTTGGGAGGCAATTGTGGAGGGCCCATACACAGACTGATAAGCTGCCGACACAGTCTGAAGTGGTTAAATTGGCAGCTAAAATTTGGCCATGTATGGTCTACCTATGTTGTTATTAAACTGGCCACAGGTGCTCAGACTTTATCAGATCTAGGTTAATTCCCTTCCAATTGTAGGCCAAGTTTGCTTGTGCCAGGGTGCTTTAATTTGCTTCCTGTTTCCTGAATCCCGCATCTGTTACTGTTTGCCTTACATTGGAAGTTATCTAGTTCTGACCCAGTCCATCTGACAACAGCAAGGGCCTTTTTCCTGAGTTCTGCAGCACTCAAATAGTTGAGGGCCAGACCAAAAGACAGAGGTGGCTGTTATAGGCAGAAGGTGGAGAGAAGGAAATGCTGCTGTATTAAAAAACAATCACAATCCTATGGTATGTTATAAAGCCATATACATAAAGGACTATGCCCTGAAAGGCAAATCATATGTAGTGGCCAGTTCATGAATAGACACAGAGGTCTTACATTGTGCAAAGTTCTGTGTAAGCAGTCAAATGAGCTTTCTTGGGTTATTTTATATATTTGTGGTGATTGATGAGGTACATAGTGATGCACAAGTCCCTTGTCAATGAACATCAGGAGTAAATGGGTGCTAGATGCAGCAAGGACTAATAGGTAGTTGCTGGCAATGAAAGTAGGAAACACTTCACCAAACAAGTCTTACAGTGCCCAAGAATTGCCTTACAGTGCCCAAGAATTGCACAGTACCCGAGAATTGCCTACAGCACAGCCTGATTTTAGATACGATGTGTAGTGTGTGACGAGATATTTCCTGCCTACAAAGCTAACTTTTAAACTCTCATCTGTAAACCATTAAATTTCCGGATGCTGGCTTCAGGGGAATGGATAATGCACATAATGCACATTTCGACAATTCAGATATTAATGAAACTCAGCACCTCGTTATCTGCCCTGTGCTCCAACGAACACAGAGGATAACATGAAAAGATTAGCTCAGGAAAGGGAGATGTATATGTAGGCAGGGGTTTGTTTGGGCATTTATGTTTGGTGGGTATTTCTACTAAATTAGGTAATGAGAAGGTGGTGAGAAGGGGACACAAATGAAGGACAGTTTAGAAAAAAAGTGAGGAAAGGATAAAGCAGATATGGAACAGAGACAGAGATTTGGGGAGTGTGAAAACACCAAAAAGATGTATAGTAAGAATATATGTAGGGTAGAGGGCAGATACAGGTAAAAGTAAGTGAGATACAAAAAGATACAGGTAAAAGAAAGTGAGATACAAAAAAGTTATTAGAGATAAAGATTAATTACAGAAAAACTCCCAATGCATACTGAGATCAGGACCAGATTGTATGTAAGTTAGTAGCCAATATTTTACTAGCATGTATGTGGCTGCAACTAGTGAAAATGTTGCTGTTCCCCTTGTTGTTTTAGCCATGCAGCAATCACATAGTCAAATATCAGCTGAGGTACTTTCTTATAAATATTATAACCAATACTCTTTGGTCCCTGAGTAAATACTTAAACACCAAACTCTACTATGGCCATATAAGCCAGGATATAACAATGGGGTACCAACAATGGAAAATGCAGAGATAGTTTCAGCTAGAGAAATGTTCTGAAATTCATTACAGGATGTAGGCTAGTGATGGCGATGGGCAATGGGTAAACTGTTTTTCAGACAGTAAGCACAAGCTAAAAAGTACTTTCAAAATATTAGTCATTATTCAAGTACTTTATGAGAATGCATGGGAAAGCTGACTGCTCTGGTGAGAACCATTATGATATTATACTAAATCACACTTTAAAAAAGCCTCCCATGGAAAATGACCTTTGCCTATCAGTATGTCTTCAACTTATATAAGAAACAGAGTCATGTCTTACCCTGAATTCCAACTACCCTTTACTCCCATTAACATAAACCACCTCTGTCTTACTAAGGATTTTTACCTTGCTACTGAAAACTTGTAATACAGTTAATCTGTTTCCTTTTCATTACTGTTTTCTATTTCAGAATGAAATTTCACTGAGCTAAGGGAGATCATTAGGCCCAGTCTAAAAGACAATGAGCATAAAAGGCTCATTTATAAATGTTAGAAAGGTAGAAAAGTGCAAAAACATAGAGGCAAGCAGCCCTATAAAGCAGCTTCTATAATTGATTTGTAAACCAGAAACAGTAATTTTGTACTAGAAAAAAATAATCACCCCAAATTCATGAAGTACCATTTATGAACATTGCCTATACTTTATCTGTTTATACCTTTTATTCTTCTCTCTATATTACGCACTGTTTTATCATGTCTGAGAAATGTTTACAAACAGTCAGCACATTATAAATGCCATTCTTTCTTTAATTATCAATTCCACTTCCCCATGATATTGTAACATACACGCTCATCTGACATGCAGATATGTGTTATACCATTCAAGCATATATGAAAAAGTTCCAAAAACTTTGCATGTGGATACAGTTTATGGGACCTTGTTATCTATAGTTTTTTAGCAATTAGCATTTTGTAGACTGAAAGATATTCTCTACTGAACAGGAATTATGAATTTGCCTTTTCTTTGGTGATTTGAATCTGATTTAAAATTGTTTTTAATTGCAGTGAACTACTGGAGGATCTAGAGAACTGTAACTCTGCCCATGGGATTGCTGAATGCTTTGTCATGAGGGTAAGAGAAACCTAAAGAGTGGTATAACAACAATCAACCATGAAAATTAAGCACTGCAAACAATTTTAAGAGGAGAGGTACAAGGCTTATTCCTGTGGAAGGATGATTGCGGTTACAAAGCGTGGTAGATCAAATACCAAACTTAGGTTTAAGCCCAGATGTAGAAATGTCTGCTTAATATATAAGCATTGACACAGACCTTACTGCTAGATAGGAGTGCTACCATTTCTGCCCCTTGTGGATCTGATACAACCCTTAATGCAAGGGAAAGGGGCATTCCTGTTAAATATATATTGCTGGGGGGGACACAGAATTACACTTATACCTATAAGTTAGGGAAAACAGAAAAATACTGTACAACAGGGATTTAGAGTACCCAGGTGTAATGCAGAAGAAAAGAGAAGTAGTGTAACGTTGGAGATATAAGGCCTACGTTTGGAAAAGGTAAGTTGGGGTGCAGGCCTTACTTCTAATGGGTGATGGAGGGAAAAAAACAGGCTGAAAAGTTCATATGCCAACCTAATTGCTGGGAATAGCAGAGTTCAGTAACTAACTGTAGCAAGAAGGAACAGAGCAGCTGAAGCAGCTTTAGAATCAGATCTTACTGCTGGTGATATGGTTAGCACTGATAAAGGCTTTACATTTAGACTGTGGCTAGACTCACATATTATCATTAATCATTAAACATTGTTCTTTTAAATGTATCTTCTCAATGCTGTAAATAGTTAGTAGGATTTGGCTTTTTTTGGAGCCATGGATATATTTTAACTGTCCCTAATTGCATTGTATATTTATTATTGCAGAGTGAAGATTTTGATATTTATACATTGTATTGCATGAACTATCCCAAGTAAGTCTCTTTTGTTCTGCCAGTTCATACTCGCTGTCATTTTTTATATCAACCAGGAAGGATTTAGGTGAAATACATGCCTTATTATAATGGGGTTTTGAACTGTACTGAAACTTTACATTAATTTATACTCCTTTATAACTTCCTATATTATCATATACAATAATTTTTTAATTATTTACCCACTGATCTCCCTTTAACAATAAATTTAAAGGGATACTGTCATGGGAAAAAATCTTTTTTTCAAAATGAGTCAGTTTCAGTCATGTGACTTGTGCTCTGATAAACTTCAATCACTCTTTACTGCTGTACTGCAAGTTGGAGTGATATCACCTCCCTCCCTTCCCCCCCCCCAGCAGCCAAACAAAAGAACAATGGTAAGGTAACCAGATAACAGCTCCCTAACACAAGATAACAGCTGCCTGGTAGATCTGAGAATAACACTCAATAGTAAAAACCCATGTCCCACTGAGACACATTCAGTTACATTGAGAAGGAAAAAATAGCAGCCTGACAGAAAGCATTTCTCTCCTAAAGTGCAGGCACACATCACATGACCAGGGGCAGCTGGGAAATTGACAAAATGTCTAGCCCCATGTCCGATTTCAAAATTGAATATAAAAAAATCTGTTTGCTCTTTTGAGAAATGGATTTCAGTGCAGAATTCTGCTGGAGTACCACTATTAACTGATGCGTTTTGAAAAAAACATGTTTTCTGATGACAGGATCCCTTTAAGGTTTTTTCTTAATACACAATGGCCCAGATTCAATACAATGAAAAAAAGGTTTATCACGTGAAAACTCATGGACAAGATTGAATTTGAGATGCAATTCAATTCCGAAATACGTATCTGGCTGTTTATCATGTGAAAACTCTATGGAAGTCTATGGGAAAAACTGGTACTGAATTTGGAGAAAAGTGAAAATAAATAATTTTCGTACAATGCCAATATGGACCTCTCTCAATTTGTTTATCTTATTTATCTTAATTATTCAGCTAAAGGTAAAATAATAACGGAATGAATATACTATACAACAGTACAGGTATTCTTGTCTCCATAATGTTAAGTGATGGGTAAATGTTTGATTACTACAACTTTCTATGACTTAGTATTGCCTAAAACACTCAGATAAGTGGGCACCTGCTCACTGTTCTTCGTATTATTTTCTTAACTTTCCCTTATCTCTGTCCAGCTCAGTGTCTGTCCTCCGTGAATGCATGAAGAGTGAGGAACTGGTACAATTCTTCAGAGAACGCCAAGCTAGCTTATCACACTCACTTCCACTAGAGACATATCTCCTTAAACCTGTGCAGCGTATAATGAAGTATCACCTTTTGCTACAGGTGAGGCTGTGTCTATGGTTTGCCATCCCCAACTTGTAATTGGTTTCTTGGGGTTATAGAAAAGAATTCTAAGAATTTCCCAGTACAGGTTTGTGAGGGGTTCAACTGTAGATAAATACTTTATTTGGCTTGAAGCACACCTAGCATCACTTTTCATACCTAAAATGTATTTATTAAGAAAGTCAACTTAAGTTTGCCATATATTAATCAGTCACATAACCTGAATTATATATTTGCCATATGCATAAGCTGTGCTATATTTATTTTTTAAACCTTTTCCTTCACAGGAACTAGCCAAACACTTTGATAAAAATGCTCCAGGGTACGAGGTAGTGGAGGAAGCCATTATTACAATGACTGCAGTGGCCTGGTACATCAATGACATGAAGAGGAAACAGGAGCATGCAGTCAGATTGCAGGTATACAGAGATGGTCAGGAACTAAAGATGGTCAAGTAAGGGGTGAAAAAAAGCGAAGAGGGAACAAAATTAATTGTTAAAAGAAATAGAATAGTGACAGAGTATGGGGTGGATCATGAGTGAGAGAGAATGATAGCAGCACCCATGAAGAGCTATAAAAACATGGACTATTTACTGATTCTTGAGGGTAATTTGTGAAAGGGGATTGTTGTTCAGCATTTACTATTATGAAATGATAAATATAAGAAAGAAAGAAGAAACTGGAGCGATTGCAAACAGATGCTATTTTATTGTCTATTTTCTGTGAGCAGGAAATTCAGAGCCAGTTGGTTAACTGGCAGGGCCCTGACCTCAGTGCCTTTGGGGAGCTAGTCCTGGAGGGGACATTCCGGGTGCAACGCATGAAGAAGGAACGAGCATTCTTCTTATTCAGTAAGATGCTGCTCATTGCAAAGAAGCGAATGGACCTCTTCATTTACAAGATGCATATTTTTGTAAGTTACTTAATAACCTATCCTGTACACTTATTATTGATTCCTAGCTGGCCAGTAGTAGGGCTAACACGTGAAAGGACCTTATATAAATGAGCATGGAGAATTTTCATGGTTAAATATTTACTTCACTTCAAAACAAATCCTGTATGACAAGATTATCAAGCAACATTTCCATGACTATTATCTATATAACATGTTGTACAGCGACACTTCACAGAGCTTGTCCATGCATTGCTTCAGTCCCTTTCCCTCAGGGCAACTCACATTCTAAGGTCCTTATCATCACATTCATACACACTAGGGTCATAGTCACATTTAATGAAGATTTGTGGGGGGGGGGGGTAAGCCTACCCAATTCAACACCTATGCATTTCCTACATCAAACAGGACAAAATTATTATACATAGAATTGGTATAATATTTAAGTTAGTATGGAATGTATATACTGTAAATTAAAATAAAACTGTAATTATCTTGTCATGTCTTCTGTGATGTATTGTATATGAGACTGGTTCATTGTTCTGGGATACTATACATGAAACGGACCCAGCATTTATCCTGACATGGTTCAGGGGTATTATACACGGATTTAGCTCTGTAATACCATGAAGGAAGCTGTGCAGAACACGTAACACAAAAATTCAAAAATATACAGACAAGTTCATTTGTTGAGAGTGGGAGAAAACCCGAGTACTTAGAGGAAACCCACACAAGCACAGTAAGGACATAAAAACCCTATGTAGTTTATGTCCTGGTCAGCATTGAATCCAAGACCCCTGCATTCCAAGGCACTAGACTAACCATTATTATTATTTGTATTTATACAGAGCCAACATTATCTGCACCACTGTTCATAAGGGTACATAGTATACAAATAAATAGATATATTAGGTAATTAGGACCCTTCCCACTGGCTTACAATCTATAGGGGTGGGGATGGTTGATACATAAGGTATAAAAAAAAGTATTACATTTGTAGAAATCATTAGAAGTTTATTTCCTTTATTTAGTTAGAAATGATGCAGGAAGTGGGTGGTTAGTCTATCAAAAACAAAACTAACAGTTGTCTGTTACCTTTGTTCCAGTGCTGTAACCTCTCCCTTACTGAGCATTTAAAGGATGGATTGAGTTTCCGAGTGTCTGATCTGACTATCCCAAAGCACCAGCAAGTGATCCAGGTAATTTTCATGGATCAGCTTCTTTGGACATCTTCTTAAGAGCAATCAATGTGCTAGGGTTAGGGCAGAATGCAAGTGTACAAAATATGGTTTGGTTTTAGTCAGAAAGAATATTAAAGGCATTAACTTATAAAAATGCACTCAGATGGAGTAAGACACCAAATTCTGCCAGATGGCTGAAGGAAAGAAGTTGCAACATTCACCTTTTGACTGTTTTTAGGGTCGTTATTTGCAAGGGAAGCATTATATTTCTATTTCTATTATATATCTTTTTTTGGCTGGTTTACAATCCTTCTTTATTTATATATTGTAAAAGATGTGTCTTATATTGAATGCTTTTCCCCCTTTCAATAAACGTACATTTACGTGCTGCATTTGAGTTAAACCACATAAGTTGGTCCTTAATGCTTTAAGATTAATTATTAAAGGAGCACAATTTAATATTAATTCTATTGTCGTAATCTGTAGTAATCATTAGAAGAGCTAAATGGTAGAGCCAAAAGTGCATGGAATTCCCCCTTTTTTCCCCCCCAAATTCCATCATAATAGCAGCCTGATCCTCTCCTTTATATCGTAGGCCAGAAACCAGGAAGAAAAACGACATTGGGTCCATTCAATCAAACGACTTATTGTGGAAAACCACCCAGCATCTATCCCTCAAAAGGTAACTCATTTACATTCACATTTATGCCCCTGAAATGCATTATATTTTCTGCACACATAGTAATGTACATTAATATTGGCCTGCACAGCTGTCAGGGTGGTATTATTATGTTAATTTATGCTATTATTACATATTTAGAAAGCACCAACATATTCCACAGCCCTGTACAATAGGGGGCACATTCAGAAATGTGTGGCCTTTTTGTCTTCAGCAACTTCAAATCTATCTGTAGCCAGCAGCCTGATCACAGATGTATGTATCACTATTAGAATATAAGCTCTTTTGCTTAAATGGTCCTCTCTACCTCCTGTATCAGTTATTGGTTGCTTTATATGTAAATCTGTATGTTCTATGTATACACCTAGGGGCATATTTAGAAACATTGGAGACAAACATCACTGGTGCTGTTGCCCATAGCAACCAATCAGCAATTAGATTTGAACAGTCACCTACAAGCTCGAAAACAAAAGCAAAGATCTGATTGGTTGCTATTGGCAAAATCACCTGTGATTTTAGTCTCCAATGTTTATAAATACGCCCCTAGGTGTATACATAGAACATACAGATTTACATACAAAGCAACCAATTACTGATACAGGGGGTAGAGAAGGTAATTTAAGCAAAAGAGCTTACATTCTAATAGTGATACGTACATCTGTCATCAGGCTGCTGGCTACAGATAGATTTGAAGTTGCTGAAGACCCAAAGGCCACACATTTCTGTACACAATACTGTTTGTGATCACTTATGTATATAAATTTCTCCTCACTTACTAGTCTATGCAAAAAAACTGGTCTATGCAAAAAACAGTAATAACAATCAAAAAAGGTAGCCTTTTTTTATAGGTATTATTGTTTTTCCCCCTGATAAAGACCACCTAGTGGTCGAAACGTGTAGGGACCCTTTTGTACTATGTTATTTTTTTTAGAACATTTTTTTTTTCATTTCAGTGTGGAATCCTCTTTTGTAATTTTTATTATTTCTTAGCAGTCTTATTGGGCAGTCTTTGCTAGATTTGCACCTCATGATTAATTATATGGGTGTGCGCCATCTAACCAATGCTTACATTGTTAAACTGTTAGCACTGGCATTCAAAGTCATCCAGAATTCTAGCCCATCCTGCGTTTCTAACCATTCATGCTCTGCTGATAACTTCTTTCTCATTGCAATGAAATTTCTTTTTTTTTATGCAGGCGAAGCAAGTTCTTCTGGAAAACAGCTTCCAGTGTAAGTGACACAACGGTTGTTTTGGGTCAGGGAGATTTGTATTACCACCCATATCCAGTGTATATCGATGTGTAAAATGCATTATTATATTGGGTGGCAGGGAAAGTTGCCCTCTGCATGCTAAACACCAAGTGTAAAAGGCACTTCTGGTTGTGAGACAATTTAACACCTGCCCCTACAACACACCTGTTTTTAATCACATACAGGTAAAAGACCCATGCCAACTGTAATATAATTGGTCTGCCTGTCACCCCCTGCAGCCATGCCTCCCCTCTCTTATACAGTTGGAGAGGTAGCTTTCCCGTTATTAACATTTGCCGTTGACACTGAAACTTGAGGCAGAAGGCACTTTTCAGCAATAATGCTGGATGTAAAGTGTTTTAAGTGTGCCATTGCCCTAAGAGAACATGAATTTATTTAGGTGTTAAATTGCGCCTGTGTGGTCGCGAATAGCAAAAAAATCAATAGAATGTTTTGATTCATCATCATCAACTTAGGATAAAAAGCAATTATTTCATAACAGATGTCCATAAGAAAAATATTTTTAGGGTTATTGCAAAAAATCTCTTTACAGTGAGAAATTTGCTGGCCTTATAATATAGTAAGCTAAGACTGTTGTCACTTTTTCCAGATTCCCCTGATGTACGCCTCAGCCCAGAACCTTTGAAGTCCCCGCGATTAGATGAGTTGTGGGCATTCTCCCGAAGCAGGAGGCAATCAGGTAATCATTTTAGGAAGAGTATGCCAAGCTTTGGAGCTACCCTACATGGGAAGGCCCAAAATAGTTAAATGTCATTTAGGATGGGATTTGGAGGTAATTCTATGTCAAGGTAATGGTAACGAAATTTTATATATTTCAATGAACAAATGTTGGATCACAGGAAGGGGATGTTAAACTAAAAATGTTGAAAAAGTATTATAAAGAAAGATTTAGCACATGTGTGCAAACATAATTCAGCGCATGTTAATTCTCACCCACCATTATAATCTAAAAGCTGTTTGAATTTGCTTAGAGAAAATTCTGTGCACACAGCCATCAAGAAATAATAGCTGTCAGACTTACTTACATACTCACTGCTCGCTGCAATACTTGAGACACTTTCTGGCACCACACCAAGCCAAGCAGTTCAGAAAAGTTAAGACAACTGAACACTTTAAGGTAGGGATGCACCGAATCCACTTTTTTGGATTTGCCAAACCCCCGAATCCTTAGCGAAAGATTCAGAATCCGAATTTGCATATGCAAATTAGGGGTGGGAAGGGGAAAACATTTTTTACTTCCTTGTTTTGTGACAAAAAGTCACGCAATTTTCCTCCCACCCCTAATATGCAATTTGCATATGCAAATTAGTATTCGGATTCAGCTCGGCTGGACAGACAGCCGAATTGGAATCCTGCTGAAAAAGGCCGAATCCTGGCCGAATCCCAAACTGAATCCTGGATTCGGTGCATCCCTACTTTAAGGTGCTGAAGAGAGAACTGCCAGCACACTAATACACATGCAGCCAATATATAGAAGGGCATTGTTTCACTTGTACTATTATCCTCAGTTACAGAATATGAAGCAGGTTAAGAGCCAGAAATTTTATATTAGGAATTTTTAAGACAGACTTTATTTTTCTTCCAGAGCTGCCACAGCTCATGTGCAGCCCAGAGAGGTCCAAAAAACTGTTCCCAACACTAAGCATGGACAGTGGCTCCCAGCACCGCCGTGGACGCAGACTGTCTGGTAAGTGGCAGAGTAAGTTAGTAGAGTGGTGTATTGGTGTACTATTGTATTTTCACCAAAAGTGATTTAGCCATGATAACTATTGCCAAATTAACTTCGCATTGGTGAACACATCTTTTGGCCAGGTGAAATGACTTCAGCTCAAAATTTCGAATATGTTTTTAAACCTTTCATAACACACTGAACACTAGTAATTATATTTCTCCCACTTTTCCATCTCCAATGACATGTCCCAGATTAATATGTATTTTTACTTTAACAGAACCAGCAAAAGAAATTCAGGCTGCATTTGAAAACAGTGGTGAGTCTGATTCTCCTAATAGTTATTTTGGAGATTTTATGTTAAATCTGTTTATGCAGTCCTTTACAGAGTATCAGTGTAATCCATACTACTCAAGGCTTTGCATATTTCCTGCATAATCTACCCTGTGAAAGGCTCTGTACATTCCCTGGGTAACACATCATGCACTGGTGTCTGTAGATTCCCTGTGCAATCTATCTTACATAAGGCTCTGCAGATTCCTTGTGCAATATATCCTGCACAAAACTCTGCAGATTCCATGTTTAATCCTACGTGCACAAGGCTCGATTTGACAACGCAGATGCAAATTAGCCTCCGCTTTGCTAAATCGCATTCATTGTTTTCTGGCATCAATTGATCATTTCTGGAGTAGTGATCACACCAGAAACAGTGTTAGCATTTGTTCCACTAGTTGCAAGTCTGTTGTGTGTATAGGTGCAACATACACAGGGTGCCCATACAAGGCAATGTTAATTTAATGGCTCCCTTGTATCCATATGCTCTGTACACACTTGCACCTTATTGAACAAAGTGCAATTAACTGACATTTTGATGCAAGGTGCAAGAACAGAGGTGCGTGTACTGTATCATAAACGAGACACTCTCTGACTTCAAGTGAAATAATATTGTGACTGTCACTTTGTAACCTAGGGAATTCGGTTTAGTATCAAGCATGTATGTAAACACTGTATGGATCTTTTGGACCACCCTGTTTCTTATGACTGGAGTCCACTATCCCATGACAACTGGGGAAAATAACATTTGAAAAATTGTTCAGCCTACCTTATGCTTTCAGTTTTTCAAAAACCAAAGTGCAGGGGCCTTATTTATAATAAACCATGCCCCCAGCCCTTCCAAAGAATGAGTGGAGTGTGCCAGATACTTGGTGTACAGGAAGTGATCAGCATGTGTTTATCTATGTCCAGTCATTTTTCACAAGCACTGATACATTCTGGGCAAGGCACCCACTTATAGGCACCACTAAATCACCCATTTTAATAGGTACTGGCAGAGAACCAAACATTTGGATATGCGTGTAGTTGATTCAAAATCAGCAAAGTGGCTTATTATTTATGGATTACTGTTTATTATATAAATAATGATAAATTCAAACATTTCAATACTTTGCAATATTTACAACACTTTCGTACAAAAACTCCCTTGTAAGCTATCTTTGTGGGCATATGTTTTAAGCATTGTGTAAGCACATCCCTAAATTGTACAAACTACTCATAGCTGTGCATGTGATTTGAATGTAATGTATTTGCCTCATATCTTTTCAACTGATATGAACAGCAATAGTAACTAGAATTCTTCCTGCTCTCTGTCTCATACTTTCTCCCTCATACATTCATCGTTTTTTCTTTTCTTACTACAGATTTGGTGCCAATAAAGGTCAGTAAATAATTTTTTCTCATTGCAATAGCGTTAGATTACATTTAATTGGCCGTTGATTCATTTGGCACAATTTTTTTACTTATAGATATTGTTCATTTAAACAATAGGAATTCTCTCATTGTATTTATTGTTAGAGTTTTTATGGGTACTGTTAATACATCCTGAAGAACCATTTGAGCTACTTTATCTTCCTTGGATAACTTCATAACTACAATGTCTGACCAATTTTGTTTTAACTAAAAAGCATTTTTATTAGCATTCCTTCCCTAGTGATGTGATCTTTCCCTCCCCAGCACGCCGGCAGTGAAGGAGAACTTTTCCCATCCTCTGGGTCTCTCAGGTCATCAGACAGTGTGTGCACTTTAGAGTCCAGTATCCTAGAGGTGGCTGATGAGGTATACGAGGAAGATAACTCTTTCAGCTTGCCTGAGGAAGCTCTGTCAGGGAGTCTGTCCATAACTGAGGAGATTCTGGAACTTTTGAATAAGAGAGGACTGCAAGCTGACCTGGGCATCGTGGAGAAGAGTGAGAGTCTTGAATTAACAGGGAGCAACACAGAGCCAGATGAGCAGGTATTGTGTCAGTAAGAGATGTTGTCGTAAGTAAGTGTAAGCGACATGTATCTATTCCCCATAGTGCTTCTTACATCTGGCAGTGTCTAGATCAGTTAGGGGCACATTTACTAAGGGTCGAATTTCGAAGTGCTAAAACTTGAAAAATTCTATAGTTTTTTTGTTTAAATTTAGCTGTTTCCAATCGAATTCCATTCGTTAATTCGTTCGATCCTAGAAATCGTTCGAATTGTTCGAGCGATCGAGTGATTTTAAAAAAAAAAAACTTTGACTTCTAAAAACTTAGCCAAATGTTGCCTATAGGTTCTAGAGAGTCCCCATAGGCTAACATAGCAATTCGGCAGGTTTAAGGTGGCGAAGTGTCAAAGTCCAATATTCAAAGTATTTTCAATTCGAATCAAAGTCGAATTTGGCCTATTCAATGGTCGAAGTACCCAAAAATTACTTCGAAATTTGAAGTTTTTAAATTCGAAAAGTCACTTCGAATTCACATCTACCCTTAGTAAATGTGCCCCTTAGTGATGGAAGTGTAGTGGAGATGATCCGCTGAGCAGTTCTTACCGCACTTTGGAGACCTTTTTAAGGCATGTGCAGTGTGTAAACCTAAGAATTTGATGCTCTCGACCTGCTCAATTTTGGCATCTTCAATTTGTAGAGGTTCATGTTGACATGGTCGTTTTCTGAAATCCATGATCATCTCTTTAGTTTTTGCTGTAGGTCATGTTTTCTGCTGTACTTAATAATGTCACACGCCAGCTGTCTGTATTCCTTTTTATCCTCATTCTGAATGAGGCCAAGCATGTCATCTGCAAACTGATGGTGATGGCGCATTCAGCTGTCCCTGCAGTGGGCAAAGCCGCAGGAAAGGACTGAGGACTAATGCAGGCCCGTAGGGGGATCGCAACTCCCCTCCATTCAGCAGGCAGCTTTCAGGAGTCTGCCATCTAGGAGAGTGCACCTGCGTCTCCCGATGACTCTTGCTGAGCTGCTGACACTACTGGCTGCGCGTGTGGAACGAGCCCCGCCTCTGTCGCGATTAACATGCCCTGCCACTGTCCCATGTCTGGCCACTTCCCCTACAATTATCAATAAATGTATATAAGGTACCTGAAAGGGTTATATCACAAGACAATGTCACTGATATACAAAACAGGCAAATGGCATAAATCTGGACCTAGGGATTCGCTTTCTCAACACTGTCCTCGCACACTGTGTCCATTACACCATAATACTACCCCCTATAATTACCATTTAGCTATTTTACTCAGTATGTATTAGATGCTGTTTTTTACAACCACAATTGTATGATGTTTTTAATAAATTTTAACTTGAGATGACAATTGGCTTTGTAGTGGAGAACTTTCAAGTTTATTGTATAATTGCCCTCTGTATTACTTGTATATGTATAGGAAATGTAGATCAGGCTCACCTACTTATTACATATTATGGGCAAAGTATCTGTCACAGGCCAGATTATATTTTAATTACTTCATACAAAGAAGTCTCAAGAGGCCTTCCCATATGCAGGCCCAGTATCTTTTTTGTCCACACCTAGCCCACAGGCCTTTGGTTCTCCAGCTGTTGTTGTACAGCAGCTTCTTGTCTGTTGTGCTGGGGGTTTAGGCCAGTTCAAACAGAAAAGTTCAATGGGCCCAAGTTGAGCCACGCTGAATAAGACAGAAGGTGTGCAGATGTTGCCCAGTCTATAAGATCATAGGTAACTGGACGGCTGTAGGTTAGATCTCAGTGATTTAAAGAGATGTGTGGGAAGTGCTTCAGTTGCTATTAGTTTCGAGCATAGGTTTACAGTCTTATTATTTTTTTAACTTTAACATTTTTTAGATTTTTTGGGATTTCCCAGATTGAGTTTGAACAGCCCAAACCATAGTTTCTTGTGGGAAAACTTGAGATAATTAAGTGGAAATGAGGTCAATCTCTATGCCTGATTTGGAATCTTTTGTATCTGATGGCTTTACAAAATTGACTTAATGGTCTGAGTTTTTTTGTTAAATACAATAAACTGGCACCAAACTTATAATGGCTTCCATATGTTTCCCCTGGTAAGCCTGCAGTTATTTGTTCCAGACCAAATAGGATGCTTGTATGTTAGATATCTGAATTAATATCTCTTTATGTAAAACCCTTTATGGGAAGCTTTTCTAACTTTAATTATTAGCAGAACTCTTTTGCTGTGAGTTAAAATTATAGCTCTGAAGAAAAATAATTGATTAAAAATATACATATAAAGAAAAAAAAATACAGTTCCCATTTAATATTTTACAAATGTAAGAGATATTTATTTAATAACACAGTAGAAAAAGTGTCTGCCAAGCCTACCATTTAGCCATTGAAGGGGTGGATCCAGGCCTGGATTTGTGGAAAGGCCACCAAGGCCCAGGCCTAGGACCGCAGGATTTTAGGGGGCGGCATTTTGCCCAACCACACCCACATTTGTTCAGAAACCCAGAGAATGCGCAGCAGATACAATAGTTTTATAAATTTCCTGTGCGCCTATCCCCATTGCTTCATCCCGATGAAAATTTGCTTAAATAAAAGGTAGGAGGCAAGACAGACGAACGGCACATGTAAATCTGGCCCTGGGTGGATCACAATTAATGAGATGCAGACAACAGGAATTATCTATTACATTGTCTTTACATGCTATTTACGATTTTGCAATAAAGGTATTTGCCTGATGCTTTTACATTACATTATCTGATCCCCCTTATGAGCGAACTGCCATATTTGTGCAGCAATAGTCCGTTGGCATAAGAAACTCTGCCAGGCTGAGAATGGACATTCAGGTTGGCAAAACAATTAGGTTTAGGAACTTCAAATAAAAATTACAAAAGCAGCCCTATCTGTAAAAAAGAATTAAAAGTTCATATAGGTAACATTTAGGGGCAGATTTATCAAGGGTCAAATTTCGAGGGCTAAAAAACCCTCGAATTCAACCCTCGAAGTAAAATCCTTTGAATTCGAAGGATTTTAGCGCAAATACTTTGATCGAACGATAAAATCCTTCGAATCAAACGATTTTAATCGAACGATCAAAGGATTTTTATTCGACCAGAAAAAACTTAGAAAAGTGCTGGGGAAGGTCCTCATAGGCTTACATGGCACCTCGATAGGTTTAAAGTGGCGAAGTATGAAGTCAAAGTATTTTTTAAAGAGACAGTACTTAGATTATCGAATGGTCGAATAGTCGAACGATGTTTACTTCGAATCATTCGATTCGATCGAATTCGATCTAATATGACCAATTCGATGGTCGAAGTACTTTGAAATTCGAATTTTTTTTCATTCAAATTCTTCACTCGAGCTTAGTAAATCTGCCCCTTAATGTACATTAATATTTTCAGCAGTAGTTTTTTAGTGTCAGTATTATTTTAAAATAACTTTTTGCATGATATAGAATAGCATATTCCTAGCAAATTTGCAATTGGTTTTCAGTATTTATTTTTATAGAACTATTTGCCTGCTTCTTCTGCCCCTTTTTCCAGCTTTCACTGGTCTCTGGTCACGCTGTGGCACTGTGAGGCTACAATTTTATTGCTATTGTTACTTTTTATTACTTATCTTTATATTCAGGCTTTCTCCTTTTCATATTCCTGCCTCTCATTCAAACCACTGCCTGGTTGCTACGATAAATAATGCCATATCAACCAGATAGCTGCTGAAATACCAACTGGACAGCTACTAAAATGAAAACCAATTGTTTAAGAATATCTATATCAATATATTATAGTAAAATTTAATTCAAAGGTTGAAGAACACACAAATTTCTAGGTGCAACCCCTGTTCCATTAGGAACTCCTGTTCCTCAAGTGCAGCCCATGTATGCCCATCTTAACCTGGCACAGATTCTAGACATACTATACTGTATATAGTATATAGATAGTACTATTATAGTATCTATAGTACTATAGATAAAGATAATATCAGAGCCATGCTCCCACAAAGCAGGATCATTACATTCGAGAATATAATGTTGCCTAATGAAATAAAATGTGATTTGAGGCAACATTCCAGTATACAATAATTTTTCCAAATTTTGCAAATGGTTGTTTTAAAGCTATTTGCAAATGTAATTGAAAGCAGTATCTGTTGTTCTGGTTTTGCCTCTGGAAACAGCAACCAAGTCAGCTCTAGTGGCTTCTGTTACATTGTTGTTGAAAGTCAGAACCACCAAGGTTGAGAATAGCAAGGGACAGACAGACAGAAACTGCGGATACATTTAAAAACAGGGATTCTGTCATGACTTTTATGGTGTAGTTTTTATTTCTAAATAACACTGTTTACACTGCAAGTAATTCACTCTACCGTGTAAAATGTCATTCCTGAACCAACAAGTATATTTTTTAGTAGTAATATTGGTGTAGGCAGCCATCTCAGGCCATTTTGCAACTTCAGTCTACTACGCGATGCATATGTTTTACCACCGGCCAAACCAGGTTAAGAATTGCTTCTTTGGTAACTTTGCAAAACAAGCAAATCTTAGTGTATGTCCAGTTAAAACTGCAAAAATCCTATTAGTTGATATACTGAAATGTTTGTAGTCAGTGGCGTAACTACAAGAAGCAGACCCCACAGTTGCTGGGGTCTGCTTACTCTATAGCTAATAAAAAAACCCTCCTCCCCAGTCGCTCTCTTACTTGCGGCTAGGAAGGGGACGCAAGTCGGGCGGAGGCAAGCGTGGGTGGAGGCATTTCGGGAAGTGGGCACTAGTATGGGGATCAGAGTGCACCGAGGCCCCTCTGAAATTTTTTTTTGCAGGGAGGGCCAGGTGCACGCCACTGTTTGTAGTAGATCTAAGTTTATTCAAATTACAGAAAGATCCCTAATATAGAAAACCCCAAGTCTCAAGCATTCTGGATAATAGATCTGTGTCCTGTGGAAAATGTTGGCCCTTAAAAATATATACACATATACATTGTAAACCATTAAAAACTGAACAACAATTTCTACAGCTTGTGTAAAAAAATGGTTAGTATATAAAGACAGAATCCCTTTAATTTTGTTTGGTAAAGATAGTATAGAAATTGATTTCACTGCTCCACCTACTGGTAGAAAATCAGAATGAATACCAGGTTTCATGCTATAGGCTGCTCTGAATAATATCTGACTTTCATTTATCTTCCTGTGTGAGAACCAAACCCATTGTATTCAACACAGTTTAGCTATTATATGCTGTGTAAATATGAGCCTTTTAGCCCTATTTAGCTTCATAGGCTGCCCTTATAGTTTCACAGTAGCTTGTTTAAATAAACTGTAGTAGTGTTTCTGAATAGTGAATAGCGAATTTATTCGGCAGGCACGAATTTGCGGCAAATTTGCGCAATTCGCCGCCCGCAAATAAATTTGAAGTTTCGCAAATTTTTCACAGTTTCGCGAATTTCACGCGAAATTCGCAAATTTTTCGTCGAAGCAAATTCGCCCATCACTATTTCTGAAGCAATCATACACTTTTAACCACTACAGTGAATTATATTTAAATATAACATTTGTATTTTTGGTATCACTGGTCCTTTAACACCATGCACTAAACAATGCAATTGTGAGCACTAATACAGTCCATCCTTTAGGAGACACAGGGGCAATATGCTGTGAACATTTAGGCACTTATACTTTATGTGTTAATGCTTGGTATACTTTAATATGTGTTTTTTTTTTCCTTTGATTTAACAGCTACTAAATTGTGAACCAGTAGAGGTGAAAACAGCTGAAACGGAGCCAGAAAATGATCTGCAACTGGTGAAACAAGCACATGTATGCCATGGCCCTGAAGTCCTCACTGATTCCATGGATCCTCTCCAATATCCCACCAAAGCTTCCGTTTGCCAAGGGCATCTTAACAGTGAGTCATCGGAAGAAGAAGAGCCAAAGGGGGATTCTAGAGAATCACCCCTCCATATGTTGGAAGAGCTACAACAGGAGGAAACATCAGGTTTAGGCAACAGAGACATTCTTGAGCATGAAGAGATCCAGGACACAATTTGTTTAAATGAACTGAAAAATTCAGCACTTAGTGGCAGTGTTCAATCTGAGAATTCTGTACATGATGCAGGTGCATGTCAGGAACTGGCCAAATTAGAACCTATGCCAGAGAAGAATGAGAAAAGCCTCAAGACAAAGAGGGATTCAAACCTAACACAAGATGACCGGCTGCTGATTGAGAGGATTAAAAATTATTATGAAACATCAGAAGCAGGAGTATCATACTTAAGCAAAGAAGACAGCATTTCGTACATTCCAACAGGGGTGGTGAAGGACTCTATTTTGAGATTCAATTACATTGTGCAGCAAGAGGTCAAAAAAGACAAAGAGAGGAGTATATTTGGAAATACTGGATGTGTAGACAGAGGTAAGCAAGTATGCTCTTCTAGAAAACCATGGTCTCGATTAGATAAGGATAGCCAGCCCCCTGTTCCCCTAATGGAAAACAGGAGCCCAATTACACTGCCTTTAGAACAAGAGTCAGAATATATGTCATGTGCCGAGATCCGCAAAGCCTGGAAAGAAAAGGAAAAGCCAATTGCAACACCAAGAAGAGGAAAATTGTGTAGGAAAAGGATGGGAACACAAGAAGACGTGCTAGTTATTATGGAAGAATGTGATGTAGAAGTGCCTCAGGCATCAAAAGAAATTCCTCTGAAAGTGGATGCAAGGAAGGAACATAAAAAACAGAGCATAGAGGACCAAGCCACCAGACAGAACAACCACCATAAGATAGGTGATAATGGGGAAAGCAAAGAAATATGCTGTCCTGCAGGTCTGAGCCTATATGAGACAGAGGACAGCTATTTAATTGAGAACTCTGAAAAGATCATTAACAAGGTGCAACTGTTGGCCAAAATGTATAGCGAGAAGATTGGCAGGATGAAGACACAAAGAAAGAATGGAGACAACAAAAGACAAATAGTTCTATGTAAAGCTATGGTGGAGACTATCCAAGAGATCATTGAAGAAAAGACTGGAGACAAGAGTGTAACAGGTAAAGTATGTATGTATAATAGCAAACAGTAAACATGTGACTGACAGACTGCAGTTAAGCACAGTGTATTTTGGGGCATGCACATGCTTTTAACATGCTACAAAATTCTGAACTTGGCAGCCATCAGAAACTAAACTGTGTCCTGAGTGAACAAGAGTCTGAATTTAGAAGGGCAAGTATCATAGAGACAGAATCAAGACTACCAAAACTTGGACAGAGCTGTACCAGAAAGTCTCAGAAAGAACCTATAGGGCTAATTTACAACAGATTGCAGGAAGAAGTGCAAATCACTAAAGATTTCTGTAACCTACAGTGAAGCATTTGACCTGCAGCCTAGTACATTTATATTTTTACATATTTTACAATAGGGCACATATTAAAATGCAAATATATCAGATAAACTAAATACCATTCCAATATTTACCCATACATGGGCAGAGCTTCATATAACAGGAATTATCTGAGTGATGGGTTGCACTTACATGCAGTTGTAAATCTTTTGTGAAAACCTTAGCTCTTCAGAAAAGCAATAATGTAATTTTCTAAAACCACAAAGAAAACCTCTAACTTTTAAAATAAAACAATTTATATTCATCAATCCCTTGCAGAAATGGATGAACTGTATTGTCAGTAAGGGCAGTTGGGATAATACAAATGTGATTTGCTAGAAGATGAACATCTATTTTAAGGGGTTGTTCACCTTAAATTAACTTTTAGCATGAAGTAGAGAGTTATATCTTTAGACAATTTGGTTTTGATGTTTTATTATTTGTGGTTTTGGAGTTATTTAGCTTTTTATTCAGCAGATCTTCAGATTAGAATTCCAGTAACTATCTGGTTGCTAGGGCCCAACCTACCCTAGTAGCCACGCATAATTTAAATGAGAGGATGGAAGATGAATAGGAGAGGCCTGAATAGAAAGATGAGTTATAAAAAGTATCAATAACAATAAAATTGTAGCCTCACACAGTATTTGTAATATAGTTGTCAGGGTCAGTGACCCCTCATTTGAAAGCTGGAAAGAGTCAGAAGAAGAAGGCAAACAATTCAAAAATTATTTTTAAAAAAATGCTTTGAATTAGCCATTCTATAACATAAATGTTAACTGAAAGCTGAAATGCCCCTTTACTATTGTGACGTGTTGCATACAGTCAAGCTAATCACATTTATTTTCTGTCCACAGAGCCTCATCCTTATGGTCATCTGCTGATTCATGAAACACGTTTGCATATTAATTGTATTCAAGAGAACAGTCTCATTTTATCTGCAGCTCGAGAGATGGCTGGAGACCTCTACACAGAGGATTTAAATAAAGTGGATTACTCCACCACCCAGCACTTGTTAAGTGAAGAAATACTTACAGAGCGGCTACCAGAACATGAGCTTCAGATTCCCTTTACTGAGGAACCAGTTATTGAGATCATGAATAAGCTTTCAATTGAAAGCAATGAAGAACAAGAAGTAACAATACCCTCAGATGAATACAAGTTGGCAGAGGTTGCAGTGGTTCAGTGTGAAACACCTTGCTCTGTTCAGGGATCTTCCCAAATATGTAATGAGGTAGTTGTTAGTAAGACTGTGCCTGATGGATTACTGCCTGTTGGATATAAAACAGAGGAAAAACTGGAACAACAGCTTGCAGTTAATTTGGGTGAGATACATGAAAAATACAACTTAATGGATTTTGATCAATTATCAATTAATCAATCAAATCTTCAGGATAGTTTTGCTGGGTGTCACGAAAATGAAAATTCTCTGCATGGAAATATGCTTCTTAAAGAACCAGAGCCACATTCACCCAACCAAAGAAATACATACACTGAAAATGAGGACAAAACACATGTGGATTTCAAGGAATCAGAAGCAGTCAATAGTCCCGAATCTTCTAAAATACAAACAAAAGAACAGGCAAAAGATATTCCTAATGAAAAACAAGCAAAAATGAATCTCGAAAACATGAAAGATGAGGACAAGGCAGCGGATGAAAAGTATTTAGAAAATAGGAAAATACCAGAGGAGACTGCACAAGACACACATTCATCAGTGAGAGACCACAATGTTAAGGTAGATACTGTTCTATCACCATCATTACAAGTTTCTGAAAATGGGACACAAACTCACTCTGACGATCATGTTATCCCTTCATCTAAAAGCACATCAGCTAAACAGCATGACACCCACAAAGATAATAAAAACAGAGGTGTCTCCCCATCTGTACTTGATGTCATGCAGAGGCTTCAGTTGGACTCCTCATTTTCTATTGCTTCCAGAAATAGCCTGAACAACTCAAACAAGCGCAATCTGGCAACTCGCTCCTCTTCTTTCAAAAGCAAGACTTCAACTGCTCAGGAGTTCCAGAGTATGGATAAAACATTGTTAAATCCACACAAAATGCAGATAGATGAATCTAAGACAGTCCCCAACATTCTCAATCCCTCTGCTTTACAAAGGAAACTGTCCAGTGCTATGACTCTATCTAAGTATCTATCAACATCACATGCAGGGCAAGGTTATATGAAAAGAAGACCATTTACCATGTCTAAAAGCTCAGACAGTGAAATAAACACTCAAGAAACACTACTGAAAAATCCTTGCCCTTCTCCAGTCATTGCAAAACCTTTGAATGGTTGTTCATCATACATAAATCCAGAATCAACTGAAAATGGCTTTAAAACAAGAAGCATGAAACAAGCATGTCAAAGGGATGAGAGAAAAGAAGAAAAACACATACTAGGTGACTTAACCCCAACGCAAAAACTTTCTAGAAATCAAGGCATTCAAAGTTCAGCCTGTTCCACCAGTAACTGTCAGGAAATAAACTTCAGAGATAAAGAAGGAAAAGAATTAGATAACCCTGTATGCCTATCCCCGGGTTCTGCTGTTCTCATTGCTTTCCCCTATCCTCCTACAATAAAAACAACACCTACTTCAACTGCATCTGAGCCAAATTCACGTGTACAGTCCCCGCTGCCGCTCCACACTCGAATGTGCTCTCCTCCTCCAAGGTCTACTTTAAAGTCCTTTCGCATGCCCTCCTTCTCTAATACTAGGTCTTGCTCTTTCACACCACTATCTTTCAGCCAGGTAGAGAAATCATCATCATCTTCTGCAAATTCTACACCAACCTGCACAAGCCCCTCTTTCATGCCTAATTCGCCTGACCCAGGACATGGATTTCCTTTCCACACCAGAAAGTCTTCAGGAAACTGCTTTCCATCTGGAAGAGACAGAGTTGTCAGTCCTAGGAGTTCACTAAACTGTCCTCTTGGGTCAACTGATGAAGAAACCCAATTCTGGAGCAGCAGTGGATTGCCACCATGCCTCAGCCCTGATACCCATTCAGTGCCAAGTGGTATTAGCTCTCATGAACTAACCAGTATACACTGGCCAGATGTACGCGAGCTACGCTCAAAGTATGGACCATTTAAAGTTCAAAAGTCCACCAATCACCAGAACAGAGTTGATAAAAACTCAGTGAGTTTGGTGAATCCAACTGGTTATCCACCTGAAGGGTCTAAAAGAAGCCCAAAAAGAATGGCATCACTTGATTCAACAGCCCCACACACACATGTTATTCAGCGCTCAAAAAGTACTGTAGGAGTTGTAAATGGAGACAAATGGGACTCATCTAATGGAAAAGAGAAAGCCAACTTGAAGGCAAGCTATTCTACAACAGTAAATATACAGATTGGGGGCAGTGGCAGAATAGCATCATTTACCAATGCACAAGTCATTCTCACACACCCATTGCTCCAGGCCCCTGAATCTCAGACAATGAGG
Source organism: Xenopus laevis (assembly GCF_017654675.1). Lineage (NCBI taxonomy): Eukaryota > Metazoa > Chordata > Amphibia > Anura > Pipidae > Xenopus > Xenopus laevis. The sequence goes on from NC_054385.1 coordinate 72,862,202, forward strand.
AAAATTAACATAAATGGAAGCACCTTAGACCCACTGCAAAAATCATGATGCCTTCTAGTCTAGTGAAAAAAAAGGACATTTTGTAGCATAACAGGTCACATTTGGAGACTGTTTTAAATTTCAAATGTCCTGCTGTGAAGTCAGACATTTTCAGTAGTTTAAAAACATCAAGGATGTGAAAAGGGACAACCAGATAAATCAAAAACATTTTAATCATACTACAGACAAATGACAATATGCCAGTTTGCACATTTTTATATGCAAGAAGGACTGCTTAAAACTTTTTTTTACAGTATTCAAAGTGGATCAACACTGTGCAGGACTTATCTTGAGCCTCGTTGAATTTTGCACTTAGAAATTACAAATGGTTTGTTAAGAGTGTATTAAAAACACACACTGAAGGAAACCAAAGATCAGAAGATTAGTCAGTTAAACACTTTCCGGTCTCCTCCATGTGTAGAATGAACTGAACTATGTTTTTATGCTGGAGGGTGCCATTCACTTTGATAAATCGATGGTGCTGTTGGCTGTTACCTGTTAGTACAACACATGTACTTGTATCCGCATGTGGTGATTCCTTACAGGAATCAGTATAAGGGATGGAACACAAACTCAGTTTTGTTACGATGCAAAGAAATCAAGAAAAATGTTTCCTCTTGAAATGACTCTCTCCCCCATAATCAATTTGCTAAGAACATTACATCAACATCAAGCAGGCCAACTACAGATGAAGCCACTTGGATTTGTGAGTTAAATGCGTCATGACTCAGAGTTAATTGAAGAAACTGTGTTATCTAAAGTTATCTTAACTCATTTAATGCATTTAACCTTTTCATTAGCATACCAAAGCACCATTGTTCACAATGGTGAATGCTTTAATTAGATGGGATGTTGTGTCACAGTTTTCTGTGTTAAATGAGATAAATGGGATATCTGTGTTTAGTTATTCTGTGTCAAACAGACAAACCAAAGTGGCTGCATCTGTACTTCAAAGTCATCCCTGGTCTGAGGGTTAAACCTAACCAGTACCCCTTTGTCATATATAATACAATTTTCAATAGTGTATAACTAATATCCAAAATAAAACTGTCAACATAATGTTTTATGTTTAAAAGCCATGAATTCTAAAAGGTGTGCCTTCAGTTTAATCATTTTAGGGTCACCAGTAGTGCAGCAGCACAAGCTTAACCCTTCAGACATTTACATTAAATGACCGTTGTCAGCATCCTATGTTCTCTTATATTATATTCTGTACTATGTGGGTTTGATTCACATAGGAAGCATATTTCAACGACAACATCACCAATACAAATAATAGTTTTTTTAGGCCTGTTCAATCACTGGATACACTATTGAGACAGAAGCCGCGCAAAAACAACATGGTAGTTTTCAAATGCCTACAAATAAGTAAGCAAAGCCATAGAAATATTAAATACATGATTATTACTTTTTTTAAATACCAGCTGAAAATTAACAGCTGCTCGTACACCAAACACATACAGAGGAATATGATAAAATTATTTTAAAATATAAATTGTTGTACAGTTCTGGGATCTGTTATCCAGAATGCTCTTTCTGTAATTTGGATCTCCATACCATAAAAAATAATTTGAACATTAATGAAACCCAATAGTATTGTTTTGCCTTATATCTTCGTTTGGATCAAGTACAAGGTACTTTTTTATTACAGAGAAAAAATAAAAAATGTTTAAAAATGTGAATTATTTGATTAAAATGGAGTCTATGGGAGGTGGCCTTACTGTAATAATGGGTTTCCGGATAACGAATCCCATACCTGTATATTCTAGATACATAGCGGGACTATACATGAAAGGGAACTAAATGACAAATAGAGGATAGATTGTAGTCTACCCATCAGATAGAGAGCAACTTCCCTGGTGAAATATTGAGGAAAACTAGGGAGAATTTTGCACATATAGCTACACTTCTCCACTTAGGCAGTCGAATGAGATGCCCCAACACAATAATAACCAAATTATGATCTATATTTGTATTATTTATGGAGACTAAAGGAAGGTGGTGTAAATATTTTATTATTTTGATAACAACACAGAAAACACAACAATAAAATGTCATAACCTCAAAGAAGATGGGCCCAAATAAGCTCAGTGGTTCCTATGTATGGAAGACAGAATAGGACAACACAGCGTTGGGGTAGAGTTCTGTAAGTTAAGTTGGCCACATGCCCAGAATTGCAGTTCAATTTTTCAATACAATTTATAACCAGACCTTCAGTGCTGTTGCAACTCAGCTGATCAGCCAAACTAAAGCAGTGGACTAACGGATGACCAAAATCTGTACATTTATTCAGTTCTGGTCGGTTTGTTTTTTATTCCAGCAAATCCTTTCTGGTGTGATGGCACACTGGCTTTTTGGTGATCAAATTCCTCAGGCCATTAAATTAGTGCAGTATAGTCATGTATTTGTATGGCTTTGCATATCAATAAATATGGTCCATGTGTAACCATCATTAGAGATGGAAAATAAGAAGTATGTTAGGAAGCAAAGGTCAAGTTAGGAGGCAATCCCTGTATCCATCTATAAAATAAAAGCCTGTATTTTGCTGTATTCTGTGCAATGAAAGAAAATGTAACTCTAAGCAACTTTCCAGTTCAGTCTGTTAAGTAATTGATATTAGTTATCTGTAAATGTAATTGCTATTAAATCAATACCTGTCTCTCCTTAACTATTCTCTTTACTGCTGGTTCTGACTACAGGTACACTGGAAATAACGTTGCAGTATTCACCTCCTGTGCTGCAATCATGTACATCAAGTCAGTGCAGAGAATAACAAAGAACAGACATTTTCTTTTTGTCAGTTACATTTTCAAATGACTTCAATCGAGGTTTCAATTATAGTGTACTGGAAAGCTGCTTATTTTATGCAGAATATTTTTTTCATTATACAGAATTTTGTTTGAGTTTATAGGAAGAGGAAATGGGAAGTATGTGAATGTGGTCACCCACCCCTAGGTAACACTCCTTCCAGTAAAAGATTGGGCCGGTTTATAGGAAATGGCAGCTTAGGGAAGTGACAGTAATGTAGCAGAAGATACAACAAAGGTAAATAATGTAAATTGTACCTTCTGTAGAATGTGGTAAATATTGAAGGGCTATATATTAGACACAGTCTGTTGTCTCCATTTGCAGATGTAATTTACTCTTTCTTTAATCTTCATACAAAGGTAACATCCCTATGTGTAATATTTTTCACATACTGCAACGCAATGTCTTCTTGTGGAACATAATCCGTATCCTTGGGGGATTCAGACACTACAGATTCTTCACAGCCAAACTGTTTATAGAAACCCATTGTTATGTGTTTTTCTGTACATATTTATTATTTGTATGTATGTATCACTTGGGGGGTAGGCACATGTACAGTATATATATTATATGTATAAACTTCTGTGTGAATCACACAAAATGGTACACTGCAAGACAGTATGACTGTATCTTGCACATAAAGATACCTTTGTGTTCAGGCAACTTTATGGTACACTATATCACACATTCCTATGCTGTTCAGGATGTCAGACTGCTTTCCTCAGGTTTTGGGCTAATTGTTCAATCATCCAGGTTGCCGTTTATTTTTTACAACCTGTGACCTGTCTGCATTCTATGAATAGCCGGGACATCATATCTAATCTTCTGATTAGTTCTTAATAAGCACACCACTGGTCAGTGAAATACACAGATATTAACTACCCTCTTTTATTATCCTGGCTTATCTTGGACACCTCAGCACCGTGAATGTCTCCTCTTCCACTTTGACCTGGGAAGTGGATAATGCTGAATGGTGAAAGGTAAACTATGCTCTTAATATAGAGAGCAGCATTAATATTCCATGTTACCTGTGGCTTATATATATATATATAACTGTACATTAAGTATATGTAAACTCTTTCTATTGCTGGGTTTTTAAGGTAATGTTAAAACCACATAAATAAAAACATGTTATAAATATGTCTGTTGTGTTGTCTTATACAAATAAAAGTACCAGAACCAGTACCAGAACTTGGTTGGGAAGCTCCATCAGTGCTTACACTTTTGACTATTTCTTGGACCCAACAGGAAACCATTTTTAGGGACCCCCCCCCCCCAACCTTGAACCTTTGCATTATTCAGGACCCTAATGACCCTTTATAATTTGGGGTCCCTAGCAGTCATGGGTTCTGTTTATTATGCCTCTGGCTTTGTAGGACGAGATACAGTATATGGCAAAAAGTATGCAGACACCCTTCTAATCATTGGAATAGGCTATTTAAACAACATCATACTATACATGTCATTCTTGATCATTTTGCGCATTCTATTTGCTACAGTTTGGAAAATGCCATTTTTCAGCTTCAACATGCCTTGCAGCACCATGGTCCTGAGTTTGATTCTACGCAGGGCACTATCTGCAAAGGACTTTGTATTTTCTACCTGTGTCTGCATGGGTCGCATCCAGATACTCCAATTTCCACTCATCCTCCTTGACCCTAGTATGTGTGAATTTGATGTGGACCTTAGACTAAAACCTCTCCTGGAGCAGGGACAGATGTGAATGATGTATAATCTCTGTGAAGTGCTGCAAAAATGTGTTGGTACTATATTAATAAACAATACACCATGCCCAAAGTAAAGTCCATACAGAATTAGTTTGTGGAGATGGAAGAAGTTAAATGGCCTGCAGAGCTCTGACTTCAAATTAACTGAATACCTGTAGCATGAATTGGAAGGCCAATGGGAACCAGAATAAATTACCAAGTAACAGTAAGAATGGAAGCAAATCCCACCAGCAATGTTCCACGATGTAGTAGGAAATTTTTCCAAAACAGTAGAGGGTAAAGGGCATTTCAGCAGAGAGGACCAACTTCACTTTAATACACTTGGCTTTAGAATAAGATGTTGGACAGGTGTCTTTATACTTTTGGCCATATTGTGTATACAGTGCATTAGCCCCAGTTTTAACACACAGAAGTTTCAAGCTTTCATTTGTTGTTGGACCCCAATTATATTTGTTTTTGCTGTTACTCATTATACAAATTATATAAAATTATATAAAAAAAAACAAAACAATGGGTCTGTTAGGGGCAGATTTATCAAGGGTCGAATTTCGATTTAAAAAACTTCAAAATTCGAATTGAAAAAGACCAACCGAAATGTATTAAAAGAAAAAATCGCTTTTTTTTGCAGGTGAATAGTCCGTATTCGTTCGAATTCGGGTAAATTTGAATCGTACGCATCGAAGTATAGGCTAAAACAGTAATTTGGCAGGTTTTAGATGGCAAATGGTCGAAGTCGAATTTTTAAAAAGAAAGTACATGATAAATTTTGATATTTGAATTTGCAAATCTTTTTCAAATTTAATTTAGACTATTCCTTAGTCGAAGTACAGAAAAATTAGGTTGAAATTAAAAAAATTAAAATTTGAATTTTCACTTCGACATTTGATAAAACTGCCCCATACTGTATTGGTTTAATGCACAGTGTTGATTACATGAATAGCCTATTACCAATAAAAATATACATAAACAAATATATATAGTGAACAAATATAGGGCAAAGTTAGGATTGGACTAAAGTGCTAAAAAGGAAGCGTTTCAAAGGAGTGGCCTTCATAATGTGTTATAGAAAACAAGTTGGCATTTTAATAGCACTTAATGCTCTTTCAATGCACAATGCAACTAATTATAAAGTTGTCCTAAACTATGTCTAAAATAAAAAACTAGTAATGAGATACATGTCTATATGCTAGGAGTATGCATGGTACTCTACAGAAGATCAGTCATGACACCTTTAGGAAATTATTGGAATCGGTTTTTTTTTCGGTACAGAAATGACACTTGGTTCTTCTGCGTTTCTGAGTTAAGAATCATTTATAAGCGGGCTTGGACTAGCAATCTGTGGATCACATACCTCCTAACTGTCCCTTTTTTCGGAGGGACAGTCCATCTTTTCACAGCTCAACCTGCAGTCCCTCATTTGTACTGGAAAGTCCCTATTTTCTCTGCACTGAACAGCCAGAAAAAGAAACAAAGTTTCTAACTTAATTGGCTTTTGGCAGAGAGCCCAGAACAGGTAACAGGTGCAAATAAGATACTTTGTAACAATTCTGAAACACAAAAAAAAAGTATAGATAAAGAGAAATATTTTCAAACGTTCATAACCTGACAAATGTTGTAAAATGAACATAGTAATTAGGGGGTGTGGCCACAGAAAGGGCGTGGTCAAAAAAATCGTTGTTCTATGTACGAAAAAAAATTCTATCCCTTTTTTTTTTACTTCCAAAATGTTGGGAGGTATGGGATCAGAGCAAATCCCAGAGGGGCTTCAGTAAGACACCATAGACATAGTCATTATTTAGTGAGCTGATATGGGGCTGTTTGGGCCTCTGCCCTGCAACAACCGCCAATCTGACAAGATGTAGCATTTGCTAATCCAGATCCAGACAGCTATGTGACACTTTATAAGGTATAGGATAGGGCTAGTCAAATTAAGCAGCTATCATATTAAGGACAGATTTATTTTTTTTAAAAAACAGAAGTCGTCCCGCAATCAGAAATCCTTGTGGACATCCTTACGTCACATGATCTGATAGCAAGGACCATCCCTACAATGCCTGACAGGGTTGTGGAACTGGAACTAAGCATCGTCCAATAGTGTGAGGGAGTGCGGAGAACCGCGTTCTGGAAGTGCAAGCGAAACAGGAAATGGTGGGAGGGATCCGGAAGATATCGGAAGCCAGTGGAAAGGAGGAGTTCGGAAATAGAGGCAGAAGTCTGATTGGAAAGCGTAAACGGTGTATAAGGGAGAAGGGTGGCTCTCTTTTTTCCTTCAAATCCGGCAGCTCGGGGTTGTATGTGAAGCTGTGCTGGCTAGTGTGACGCTCACGTAGCTTTATATGACTTTATATATGGCTGCTTGTATAGGCAGTGCTGTGACAGGTAGCTGCTATGTGCTTATCTACCTTATGTTTTGCTTTTTTTCTCTTGTTCTATAACTATTACAGCTTACTGGCTGACAAACATGAGAAAACTTTTTATTACATCTGGGAGGGGAAGGTCAGTTGATTGTGCCATAGTACCAGCACATACAATCACAGACTGTTTATATGAAACTGATCTTATGTAGACATCTGTTTGGATGCTGCATGCAGGGCAGCCATCAGTGGGGAGAGTTGTAGGGGGCCCTGAAGGTAAGTAGGGCCCTGCCACACCACACTTACTTGATTAGCCGGGCCCCCCATCTTTCTGAGAGCTGCTGACTTCGGGAAGGCTTGGACGTTTAAGGGGCCCTGGCCACCAATTTTCTTATAATGGGGGGGGTGGGGGCCTGGCCACCAATTTTTTTTTCTCATGTGGGGTCCTAGCCACAAATATTTTATAATGGGGGGGGGACCTGGCCACAAATGTTTTTTTATGGGGGGGCCCTGACCACCAATATCTTTTTATTTTTTATTAACATGTGGGAACCCTAGCCACCAATATTTTTTTTTGTTTTTTTACTGTGTGGTGGGGGGCGGACCTGTGGGGTGGGGAGGGCGGACCTGTAGGTGGGGCTTGCGGTGGGCGCAGCCCAGGGGGCCCAGGAAATTTTGTTGTATGGGGCCTTGCGATTTCTGATGGCGGTCCTGGCTGTATGCTTTATATATTTGCCACTAAATCCACATGGGCTCTCGTTATTGTTTGTATACATATGCACCCAATCTATGTAGTGTTTAACCACATTACAATTTCCTGCATGTTAGGAATGAGCAGTAAAATATGATGAAGGACCCAGACCATGTCTTGTTCATCACACTTCCAGGACTAAGCATATGAACAGCACAGCAAAAATCAGAACATGCCAGACTTTAAAAGCAGCAGAAGACTAGATAAGTTGGGTCAAAAAGCAAGCTCTATCACCATATTATAAAATGCAGGGGATAGTTGTACCTTCTTAACAGTCCAGTTGTACCGCTTAACATCCATAAACACACTGAGAAACCGTAGTGTAGAGGCATAACATGAAAACGAGCAGCAGGAACAAGATGTTATTTCTGTTAATTGTGCAGTTTAGAAAAAGTTTGGCACTGTATGCTTTTTACAGAGCACTGGGCTGCTGGACTATTAAGCAGGTACAACTATCTCCTGCATTTTATAATATGGTGATAGTGCTTCCTTTTTGACCCAACTTATCTAGTCTTCTGCTGCTTTTAAAGTCTGGCATGTTCTGATTTTCGCTGTGCTGTTCATATGCTTAGTCCTGCCTGGACTCGGGCCTGATAAATCCTTCATATTTTGATTGTAAATGAGTATTAGTAAGCAAACCAGCATACCATAGCTTTTGGACAACACTAGAGGGGCAGTGCATGTATGTTGTTTAATAGCATGAATGCAAAAAACAAGCGATCATAAGTACCTCTAGGTTCTTTTAGTCTTGGGATCATTTAAACACATACGTACATGCGTATGACAGTTGTTGAAGAATTGATTCTTTTAATTGTGATGCTTATTTATTTTTCTCCCTCCATGTTTCACAGGCTTTGAAAGAAAGAAATAGGTGACAATGTCAGACAGTGAAGACAGCAACTTCTCTGAAGAGGAGAGCGAGAAGAGTAGCGAGGCTGAAGAGGTGGAGTAAAATGAGGGAAACAAGTGTAAAGTGAGGGATTAAAAATACCTTCCTAATTTCTTGTATAACATTTTCTTTACTAGTAGTTTTGTACACCACATTGCTGTCACAATATATGGAATATTGTTCTAATGTAAACAAAAGATGTGTTAACCATGTGACTCAATGAGCCTCTGTTCTCTCAGCCTTTCCTAAGTGTGTTTGCCATTAGTTAATTTTACTGGCATGTTCTTATATCCATGGAGCTCTGGTTTGTGATTAATTGAAGCATGAAAGATACACTTGGGGTTTACCCATATTAAAAAACATTATAGAAAGCTTTTTAGCAGTTGAAGCATAAACATGTAACACTGGCTAATTATAACAGGTGTGTGTTTTCAAATAAGGTCTTGGTACATGGGTTAGTATTTATGTGCTTATTCTTGTGAAAATAAAAATATATAATATTCCACTCTGTGCTGTTGCCTGTTGTTTTGTATCAAATGTGGCAATGGGAAATTGCATTTAGAATTCATATGCCTGTGCTCTTAAAAAATTTAGAACATTTTTTGGAAATACATGTGCTAGCAACATTTTGTTTATGTGTTTTTCTTGAATGTTCTCTGCTGCTACAGGAGGTGGAGGAGGAGAGAGCCAGTGCTGCTGGCAGTGAGAAAGGGGAAGAAGACAAGGTAGAGGAAGAAGATGAGGAGGAATATGAAGAGGAGGAAGAAGAGGAATATGATGACAGACCTAGAAAGAAAAGATTTTCTAGAGAGTTTATCATTGATGAGGCTGGTAGGCAACTGTGAATGCAAATAAGTCTTCATATTTGCAACACCAAATGAATGCCATATCTATGCTCCTATTAATACAGCTCAAGACCTTATTTGCCCTTGATGCTGCTGACTGGCATTGTTTACTACAGCCAAGTTTATCATCTACAAGGACTCCAAGGTCCATTTCCATATTAAATTTGCCAAGTGCAGTACCATTAAGGGTATAACTGGCTTGGATATTTTTACATCCCAGGCGCACGACTTTACATTTATCAACATTGAATCTCATTTGCCACTTAGCTGCCCACATTGCCAGTTTGTCAAGATCCTGTTGCAAGGATGCCACATCCTGGATGGAATTAATTGGGATGGATAGTTTTGTGTCATCTGCAAACACTGATACATTACTTACAACACCCTTCCCTAAGTCATTAATGAACAAGTTAAATAAAAGTGGACCCAATACCGAGCCCTGGGGGACCCCACTAAGAACCTTACTCCAAGTAGAGAATGTACCATTAACAACCACCCTCTGTACCCGATCCTGTAGCCAGTTTCCTATCCATGTGCAAACAACTTTACTAAGCCCAACAGACCTTAGTTTAGAAAGCAGTCGTTTGTGGGGCACGGTATCAAACACTTTGGCAAAATCCAAATAGATCACATCTACTGCCCCCCCACTGTCCAGCATCTTACTTACCTCGTCATAAAATGCAATCAAATTTGTCTGACATGACCTATCCTAAGCCATGCTGATTGCTGCTCATAATGCCATTCACTAGGAAAAAAATTTGAATGAGATCCCTTAGCAAGCCTCCAAATCATTTGCCCACCACAGATGTCAAACTTACTGGCCTATAATTGCCAGGCTGAGATCGTAATTGCTTTTTTTAAATATTGGAATGACATCAGCTTTTCTCCAATCCATAGCTGAGAAACTGAGAAAATCAGAAATAGGGTCCGGTCTAAAACTGAACTAAGCTCTCTTAAAACCCAGGGGTGTATGCCTTCAGGCCCTGGAGCCTTGTTTACATTAATTTTTATTAAAGGAAAACTAAACCCCCAAAATGAATACCTAAGCAACAGATATATTATTATGAAAATGGTTTATTAACACGAAGCAGGGTTTTACATATGAGCTGTTTTATGCAATATCATTTTATAGAGACCTACATTGTTTGGGGGGTATAGTTTTCCTTTAAATCTTTATGTATAATATCCTGAGTCAGCCACTAACCATGTCTCCTTAATTGCGTTCATTACATTACATTAATTTCACACCTAAATGGGTCACTACAAAATGATAAATACATTAATATTCATATTAGTTTGGTAAATAATTATTAAAACCAAAATCCACTCTTATTTGATTTTGACCTTTATAAAATTTAGCCCACGTTCCATACATTTAATGCATATTGTGACTGTGTATATGTTCTTTGCAGGGACCCTAATCTGTGGACAGTAAAATGTAAGGTGAGTAGACTTGAGTGTTTGCTGTATGTAATCACATTTGCTTATCTAGTCAACCCTATGATGCTGGATTACTTTGTAGCTAAGAGTTATAGAGCACAGGTTGTTTTGACCTCCGTGGTTGTCACTAAAAGAACAGTGGCAATTTATTATCCTTTCCCACCTGCAGTCAATTTTCATTCAAATGAATGCTGGTGTTGTTAGGTAAAGATTGCCAAGAAATTCACAAGCATCGGCGCTTCCCAAGATTGCCGCATTTCCCACCTGCGGCATCTTCTCTTTAGTGTGAACAGAAGTAACACCTCACAGTCACCTCAGCAGCTCCCTGGCAAGCCATAGGGCAGTCCTGTAAAGACAACATCTCACAAGAGCAGCGCACTTCTCTGCTGACGGCCTACAGCTCCATTCCTAGCACCTTCTCTTGGCAGAAGGTAGGACAGGGGGGCTATTAACCCGGGGAGGAGGAAGAGGAGCTGCATCAGCAGCAAAATGCCAATACAAATTTCAGGTGGGCCAAGCACAGCCGTTCTTGCATGCTGGGGGTAGAGACACCACCACCACCCACAGAGTCTCCAATTAACCAAGGGGGACAGGCTGTGTCACCCCCTCAAGAAGGTACTACCCAAAGCTCTACTACTAGGCCAACCTTTTATGGTTTCTACTCCAATTTGTTTGTGATTCCAAAGAAAGAGGGGACGTTCTGGCCGGTTCTGGATCTCAAAGACCTGAACAAATTTATCAGAGCAATAAGATTCAAGATGGAGACGTTGCGGTCAGTCATCCGGGGTATGGAACCGAATCAACTACTCATGTCCTTTAGACATCAAGGACGCATACCTACATGTCCCGATCTGGCCAACACATCAACGCAACCTGAGATTAGCATTCCGCAATCAACACTACCAGTTTGTGGCACTTCCCTTCGGCCTGTCATTAGCCCCAAGGGTATTCACAAAGTTAATGGCAGTCACAGCGGCGACAATGAGACTCATCATGCAACCGTTACAGTCAGACATACTACGATGGTGCCCTAAAAGAAGCCGAAAGGATTATCCATTGGGCGGAGCGAAACTTCGAAACAGTTATCGGCAATTCACATACTGGGTGTATCGAACTTTCAGGCAGATTTCCTCAGCCGACACCAAATAGACTCGGGGGAATGGGAGATTTACCCCGAAGTGTTCGAGACAATGACTCAAAAATGGGGAATCCTGCAGATAGACCTCATGGCATCCAGAACAAATCGCAAAGACCACAGATTCTTTGCTCGGTACAGAGATCCGCTGGCAGACGAGATCGACCCCATGACCCAGTCTTGGAGTTTCAACTTGGCATACGTTTTCCCACCGATTCCCATGCTATCCAGGGTTCTCATGAAGATACGTCAATCGGATCTTCTGCTGATCATAATAGCCCCCTTCTGACGGCATGGCTATTGAAGAGTCCATCTTGAAAAGGAATGGATTTTCCGAGGAAGTGATTGCTACCTTAATTCAGAGAAAACCAGTCTCAGTCAGAATTTATCTGGAAGAGTTACTGGTCATGGTGTCAAGATAGGAACATCGATTTTCAGACACTCTCTATACCATCCATTCTATCTTTTCTGCAAAAAGGCCTCAATATAGTAGTACAGATTTCAGCACTGTCACTACTGTTTCAGCATAAGATAGCCTGGGACAACACAGTCAAAGAGTTTATTCAGGGAGTGGTTCATATAGTTCCACCACGTCGACGTCCACCACCAACCTGGGACCTAAATGTAGTACTTATAGCACTCCTGGATCCTCCATTTGAACCTTTATCTTCTGTTGATCTTCAATGGCTCACTTGGAATGTTGTGTTCCTATTTGCAGTCTCATCTGCACGAAGACTATCTGGCAGCAGTTTCATGTGACCCCCAACTCCTGGTGTTTCACCAAGTCCTTTTTCTACCCAAAGTAGTATCTTCCTTCCACCTCAATCAAGAGATAGTTGTACCTTCTCTCTGTCCGGATCCCAAGAATCCTAAAGAGGAAAGGCTACATGTCCTGGACATTGTTAGAGCACCGAGGAGTTATTCCAAACGTACTCCAGATATCAGGCGTTCAGATTCACTCTTCATCATTCCATCAGGTCCAAGTGCAGGTCAGCCGGCTTCCAAGAAGACAATATAGAGATGGATTAGAAAAGCCATTGGAAGAGCATACATAGCCAAAGGAAAATCACCACCATTTCAAATCTGAGCACACTCCAGGAGAGCAATGGGGACCTTTCCAGCTTCGGTGGAATAGATCTGCAGAGCAGCAACCTTGTCCACAATTCGCACATTTACAAAATTCTACGGCCTACCTTTACATTGACGGAGGCGGCGTTTGGCTGCAAAGTACTACAATCAGTGGTGCAAGCCTAATGGCAAGCATTCACAACACTTTTGCCCACCCTGCTGTTTGTGGGGCTGCTTTGGTAAGTCGCCATCGGTCTCCTGTGTCCCCCCCGGAGACGTTAGAGAAAATAGGTTTATGTACTCACTATTAAATCCGTTTCTCTGAAGTCAACGGGGGACACAGGAAATCCCACCCGGTTCATGCTTGTTCATAGTTTAAAGTTACAATAGTGTTTCTGTTCTACCTTGTTATGCCTGGTGGCCAGTTTTTCTGTACCAACTGAGGTAAAAGATGAAGTTCTAGGGGTAAAGCTGGAGTCCTGGCACGCCCTCTTTTTGATCTGTTAGTCAAGTGTCCTGCCTCCTGAAGGATGGTGCTTTACCCCATCCATCTCCTGTGTCCCCCTCTCGACTTCAGAGAAACTGATTTAACGATGAGTACATAAATCCTATTTTTGTAAATTTCCATTGCATGCATGTATGGCCCGTGTAATGCTACCGCTTGCCAATCTGGACTAGAGGTGCGCAATATTAAATGTGCTAGGGATATCTGCAGTATTAATGCATGGTTAACTTGATACTGATGCACTTTTGGTATTAATTCTAGTTCTCAGCAACATATACTGTTGAAGGTTCTATGCACATGCGTCATGCTTATTATTATTATTATTATTCTTATTATTCTTATTATCTGTATTATCTGCAGTTCTTTATTTGACTTGCCCCATTATGCAAAGCTGTATAAATAATAACATTACCACACATTTATAAGTGTTCCCAGTTCAATTATTTAAACCAGGATACACATGGAATACATATTTTGTATACATTTTATTTTGAAGAAGAAGAAGTTTGTCTGGTTTCGATGCAGTTGACAATGAAATTGATTTGTCTTTCTTACTAAGGATTAAGTTATATATATACAAATTAGTAATTTCTGCTTTTAGCTGGCTACAACAGGTGTTCACTGTGGTAACTGTGGCTTCTCAGACTTCAACATCTTTTTACCCTACAAAAGTGACTCCTATTTTCTTCCCAAATTTGTATGCACAACCATGTATATCCCATTCTTGCTTGTTACGACACACACAGATTGGTTGTGGTCGATATTGGCATTTTATGCTTTAGGATGTGGTATTGATGTTGCTGTTTATGCTGTATTCGGAGTGCTTCACATTTGAGTTTTATTTAAGTTTACTTGTCCCATTTTCCTCTTGCAGATAGGAGAAGAACGAGCTACAGCTATTGCTCTGATGCGCAAATTTATTGACTACCAATTCACCAATGCAGTAAGTGAGACCAGCTTTGAATTTTCCCTATTGCCATATCCCTTTCTTTTTTTATGGCTTTTACCTTGTTTTCTCTCCTTTATTCTTTTGACTTAACCATATAAATTGGTTGTCTGCTTGATGGCAGTGTCAGAATTGTCTTAACATATAAGCCAAAATGTGTCCAGCTTTAAAATGCATTCCTACTTTATTCTTATTGCATAGTCACAGTTTTTTTTTTTTAACCTTCTCTTTAACATTTTATCCTCATGTATAAGCCCCTCCAGATAAAGTCAGTAGTTTCTCCAGAGCATGTGAAAGGTTACATATATGTGGAGGCTTACAAACAAACACACGTAAAGCAGGCCATTGAAGGCATTGGCAACCTGCGTATGGGCTTCTGGAATCAGCAAATGGTACCCATTAAGGAAATGACAGATGACCTAAAAGTAGTGAAAGAGGTGACCAATCTGAAGGCTGAAGGCTGAAGAAAGGCAGCTTCAAGGATGATATTGCCCAGGTAAGTGCTACATGGGAAAAAAACAAAGACTTAGCTGCTGAAAGGCTTTTACATTTATTGATTGGTATTGTCTCACAAGGCAGTTTGATCAATATGATCAAAAAGAGCGGAAACCGCAATAGTTACTTCTCATCTTAGCGTATATTAGGAATTGTGTTGCTCTGAGCATACCTCTTTAATCAGTCCATTAATATAATGTAAAGCAGCTATTTATAGTTCCATTTCTCGAATTACATTGGTTCTCCCTGAGAATTCTGCAATTATTGTGAGACCTTATTATTCAATTATTCTGAGGAAGTGGCGAGACGCCACGAAACGCGTCAAGTGTGGGGGAGGTCATATCCATACATGTACTGAGGAGTTGATGGTTTTACGCTTGTTTCAATAAAGAAGGTTTGATTTTTCCGAAACCACCATGTGCTCCATATCCTAATTGCCAAATTTATGTCTAATACGTCTGGATCCGGGGACGATTAATATGTTGTAGCACTGGTGTGGATTAGGACCCGTGGATACAAGTGGGTGAGTGCACGCTATTTGAAACTCTCCTTATTATTCAATTAGACTGGAAGATGTATTGCACAATTACACAAGAAAAAAATTGTACAAGAAAAAAATTGTAAGGGCACATGGAAAGTTTTAAGCGCATTCTTACATTTTTATAAAAAAAACATGTTTTCTACATTCTTAGCTAGCTAACCCTGTTTTTTCCCAGGGGAAGGTGTTAAAAAGCTAATAATGCACTTCTCAAAATATCATAAGCTTCTTTAATATGTTGGTTAATGGTGATGAATGTGGATACATTTATTTACAGAAAAGCCTAGAATAACACAAAATGTATCTTTAGAAATGTTGCTGTGATTTTTTTTATTTTTGTTTTTTTTGTATAATTGTTTTTGTAAACGGCAGATTACAGAAGGTGTTAAACCCACCCTCTCAGAATTAGAAAAGTTTGAGGATCAGCCAGAGGGTGTTGATTTGGAAGTGGTGACTGAGGCAACAGGTAATACGTTTCTTTCAAACTGTAGAACTGAATGCTTGACTGAGAATTTTGTAGACAACACTTCTTATTATTACCTCAAAGGCTGTAGTTATTCTCAGTGATTGGTAAATGCACCTACTGGTGATGAATTCATTATGTACATGTATGCTCCTCTTTCTCTGTGCAGGCAAAGATAGAGAGCACAGCTTGCAACCAGGGGACAACGTGGAGGTGTGCGAAGGGGAGTTGATAAACTTACAAGGAAAAATACTCAGTGTGGATGGAAACAAAATCACAATTATGCCTAAACATGAAGACCTTAAGGTATGATGTACTTTTGTGAAGCAAAGTCCATGTTTAATATTACAGAAACCCTGACTTACAGAGCCAACCATCTAAACCTAAAGACTGTTGAGTGATAAAGAAAGGAAATTGAATGGAAGGTGCCTTTTTGGCTTAAAAAAATCAAAGTAGCCACATTAAAATTATAGCCTCCCAGAACAATAGGTTTATTAACTGCCAGGGTCAGTTACCCACAACTGGAATGAGGCAGATAAATAATTCACAAACTATTACAAAGAATGAAGACCAATTGAAAAGTTGCTAACAATAGTTGAAGCTTAACTTAAAGGTGAAATACCTCTTTAAATAAAACGTGCTTTTGGCAATAACAGCCAGGAGGACCAAGATTAGTAACCACAGTTTTTTAGGTATTGTCAGGCATTGTCGTTAGACACTGGGATAATTTTTGTAACTTTTGTGATTTAAGTGTTGAATTTCTTTCAAAAGTGGTCTCCTGACTAATACTTCATCTGCAAACATAAATGGATTTGATTAAAATTCTTATCTGTAGACTGCTTTTTCTCATTAGAAAACAGACTAATTGAGCATATCCAAAGCCAAGTGTAATTTCAAAGGGAGTGCAAACCTTAGTCATAATTCAATCCCTTTAAGTATATCTATTTTGCATAAGTAATTTTGCTTCTGTACATTACCACAATGAATTTTAAATGAAACAACTCAGATGCAGTTGAACTGCAGACTTTCAGCTTTAGCTTTAATTCAGTGGGTTGAACAAAAAGATTGCATAAAAATGTGAGGAACTAAAGCCTTTTTAACACAATCACTTCATTTCAGGGGCTCAAAAATAATTGGACACATTTAAAAACTGAAAATAAAATGTTCATTTCTAATACTTGGTTGAAAACCTGTTGCTGGCAATGACAGCCTGAAGTCTTGAACTCATGGACATCACCAGATTCTGGGTTTCCTTCTTTTTAATGCTATGCCAGGCCTTTACTGCAGTGGCTTTCAGTTGCGGTTTGTTTGTGGGCCTTTCTGTCTGAAGTTTAGTCTTCAACAAGTGAAATGCGTGCTCAATTGGCTTCAGATCAGGTGACTGACTTGGCCATTCAAGAATATTCCACTTCTTTGCTTTAATAAACTCCTGGGTTGCTTTGGCTGTATGTTTTGGGTCATTGTCCATCTGTATTATCAAACGCCTCCCAATCAATTTGACTGCATTTAGCTGGATTTGAGCAGACAGTATGTCTCTGAACACCTCAGAATTCATTTGGCTGCTTCTGTCCTGTGTCACATCATGGATAAACACTAGTCCCAGTGCCACTGGCAGCCATGCACACCCAAGCCATCACACTGCCTCTGCCATGTTTTATAGATGATGTGGTATGCTTTGGATCATGAGCTGTTCCACGCCTTCTCCATACTTTTTTCTTGCCATCATTCTGATAGAGGTTGATCTTGGTTTCATCTGTCCAAAGAATGTTTTTCCAGAACTGTGCTGGCTTTTTTAGATGTTTTTTTTTTTTTTTAGCAAAGTCCAATCTAGCCTTTCTATTCTTGATGCTTATGAGTGGCTTGCACCTTGCAGTGCACCCTCTGTATTTACTTTCATGCAGTCTTCTCTTTATGGTAGACTTGGATATTGAAACACCTACCTCCTGGAGAGTGTTGTTCACTTGTTTGGCTGTTGTGAAGGGGTTTCTCTTCTTCATGGAAATTATTCTGTGATCATGTGTTGTCTTCCATGGACTTCCAGATATTTTTGCGTTCCGGAGTTCACCAGTGCTTTCTTTTCTTTCTCCAGATGTACCAAACTGTACATTTTGCCGCTCCTAATTTTGTAGCAATTTCTCAAATGGATTTTTTCTGTTTTTGCAGCTTAAAGGAATAGTTCAGTGTGAAAATAAAAACTGGGTAAATAGATAGGCTGTGCAAAAAAAAAATGTTTCTGATATAGTTAGTTAGCCAAAAATTCAATGTATAAAGGCTGGAGTGATTGGATGTCTGATAAAACAGCCAGAATCCAACTTCATGCTTTTCAGCTCTATAACTCTGAATTAGTCAGCGACTTGAAGGGGGGCCACATGGTACATTTCTGTTCAGTGAGTTTGTAATTGATCCTCAGCATTCAGCTCAGATTCAAAAGCAACAGATATGACCCATGTGGCCCGCCCTCAAGTCTCTGATTGGTTACTGTCTGGTAACCAGGGTAACCAGTCAGTGTAAACCAAGAGAGCCGAAAAGCAGGAAGTAGTGTTCTGACTGACATGTTATACATAAAATCACTCCAGGCTTTATACATTACATTTTTGGCTAACTAACTATATTAGAAACATTTTTTATTTTGCACAGCCTATCTATTTACCCAGTTTTTATTTTTACACTGAATAATTCCTTTTAGGATGGCTTGTTTCACCTGCACGGAGAGCTCCTTTTACCGCATGTTGTCCGTTCACAGCAAAATCATCCACATACAAGCACCCCCCTAGTATCAACTCCAGGGCTTTTATCTGCACATTCACTGGTCCCCTGTCTCATAAGTAAACTTATCTATTCAAGTGCATGCAATTACAAAAACAGGGGTTTTTAGTTACAAAGTTATGATCATAAAATCAGTAAGCCACCATACCATGTCAACCCCATATGGTGGTCCCTAACTATATAACTGCAGTCATCGTTTTCAAAGGCTTGCTAGGCATTGATTTCAGTCAAAGGGCTTAGTCCTCTTCCGCCATTAGAAGAGAGAGATTACCAAGACCACAGCATTGGTTCCACAGGCTTACTCCTCCCCTGCTTGCAGCTTTTAAAAGAGAGAGACTGCCCATACCAACACCATTTTTAAAGGCATGGTACCACCATTTTAAGGTTTGTGTGTGTTACAACCACATGGAAGCTTGGGCTGCTGCATAACTTCTAGACTTCCAGCAGAATAACTCTGCTACAATACAAAAAAAATGCAAAAAATCTAGTACACTTGTTTGCTCTTTTCATTTTCATCCTTATTCTAGTGCCACAAGTAGGAATGCAACTTTTACATCCTCAACTCGTATATTATTGTGTGTCCCTTAAATGAGTTTGCCTTTTCATACTACAGGATATGCTTGAATTTCCAGCCCAAGAACTTCGTAAGTATTTCTGAATGGGAGACCATGTGAAAGTGATTGCTGGGCGTTATGAAGGGGACACAGGATTGATTGTGCACGTGGAAGAGAACTTTGTTATTCTGTTCTCTGATCTTACTATGCATGAAGTAAGTGCCAAGAAATAAACTTCTACCTCCACCTAAATCCTGATTACCTACTCTCCCTTCATTTACAGAGGTCTTACCTTACAATATAGGATCTCAATAATTGCAATTCATCTCTGCCGCTGTCATTGATCAGATTCATTTTTCCCCAATTCTTTGTTCACACTCCCACTACCTCTTCTGTATCAGCTTCTTTTTTCATGTATATACTCCTACTGTTATAAATTCTTCACATGACTGTGTTTAAATTACAGTTAAAGGTTCTACCTCGAGACTTACAGTTATGTTCAGAAACTGCCTCAGGAGTAGATGTTGGTGGGCAGCATGAATGGGGTGAGCTGGTGCAACTAGATCCACAGACCATGGGAGTCGTGCGTCTGGAAAGAGAGACCTTTCAGGTAGGTGTTCCAGTCCAATAATTTCTGTCTTCTTTCCAGCTCAATTCAATTGCTGTTTTTTTTTCCTCCCCCAAACTCTTTTAAAGGAGAAGGAAAGTTAGTTAGCACTTGGGGCACCCCAAGTGATGGTATTTACTTTACTGACACCCCAGGCCAGTGCTCCTATCAGCAGAAAACTTCACAGAGAGCATCACGGAGCAATATCTTCTTGCTTCTTCTATCTTCTCATGGCTGCGCATGTGTAGTAGAGCGAAAAGTCAAACTTTAATGTAAAACCCGGATATTTCATTCTACTGTGCATGCGTCTGCCTGGGAAATTTTAAGTGAAGAAGCAGGAAGAGGATCGCTCCATGGTGTTCACTGGAAGAATCCTGAGCCGATTTCAGTTTTCCTTCTCCTTTTACAGATGTGTGTGCACATTCTGTGTCTTCTAACCATCTTACTTTGCATTTTAATTTTTTATAATTCAACTTTTTATTGATCTTCACTTCCAAGGAAAGATAACAGGTACAACAATGGTGTAAGAAATTATTCAGTTGACTATATCAGATGCTACACAGCAAAACATAACTCTTCAATTAGCTCAATCAACACTTATGCATCAAATCCTGAAAATGTATATTGCAATAACGAAATATTGAGTCCTCATCGAAGTGAAAGAAGTTTTTGTATGTTTGTTTAAGAAACAAGAGAAATAGAAAAGTAGACAGGTCTGACTAGGTCTGGGGATGTAGTAAATTCAGATCAGTGCACGGTACCTCTAAGCTGCAAAGTCTCCAGATGTTGAGCCCACGGATATGCATTTTAATTTATAATGTCTTGCATGTCCTGAACATTCATGGTAAAGTGGTCACTGTCAGACACCAAGCTGTGAACAGGAAGAAGGACAATCGTTTTGCTGTGGCCCTTGACTCTGAGGATAATAATATTCATGTGAAGGATATTGTAAAAGTCATAGATGGTCCACATTCGGTTAGAAAATATTTCTAGTATTCATATTGCAGCCTTCTTAATATTTTTGCCTATTAGGTGTTTACATCTCTTGCTTTCTTTGTTCTTACTACTACTTCTTTTTTTAGGGTCGTGAGGGAGAAATCCGCCATCTGTTCCGAAATTATGCCTTCCTGCACTGTAAGAAACTGGTTGAGAATGGCGGCATGTTTGTGTGCAAAACACGTTACGTAGTTCTAGCAGGAGGTTCCAAGGTAGATATTGGTTCAACATTAGTTTGAGTTGCCAGCAGTTGGAGTCCACTGCTGAAAAAATAATTTTTAAAAACTCTACCTTTTCAGCCACGAGATGTCACAAACTTCACAGTTGGAGAATTTGCTCCAATGAGTCCTCGGATCAGCAGTCCAATGCATCCTAGTGGTGGAGGACCAAGAGGAGGTGGAGGTGCTGGTAGAGGACGGGGCCGGAGAGACAATGATTTGATTGGTCAGACTTTAAGAATCTTGCAAGGTCCCTATAAAGGTAACATCCAAGTACTTGAAGTGTACACTGGGACATAGACTGACTGCCTATGTTTTGTCAGGTTGTCATCTCAACCTAGAATTTGTATAGAGTCTAACATGACCACATTTGTGTATCCTGTCTATCCTTTTTTATAGGCTACATTGCGGTTGTAAAGGATGCTACTGAGTCAACAGCTAGAGTAGAACTTCATTCCACATGCCAAACAATGTCTGTTGACCGACAGCGCCTCACCATTGTGTCAGTAATTCTAATTTTGTCTAGCTGGGAATAGCTGGGTAGTACTGTACATGCAAGTAAAAATGTACCTATTGTTTACCCTCTTTCCTTTAAAAAGTCTGTATTTAATTTGGGCCCAAAAAGAGTCTTTAATTAAATTCCCTTTAGTCAGTAGTATGAACACCAACTTTCAATGTGAAGCATTAAGGTGTGATATTGAGAATAGACAATACAACATTATGGATACACTACACAATAATTAAGTATTACCAAAACTAAATTTGCAACAGTTTTATTAATTATCATTGCCTTGCTTCTCTTTGCAGTGGTGCTCGTCGTGGAGGAATGACCTCTACACATGTTCGCACTCCTATATACGGCTCTCAGACTCCTATGTATGGTACAGGTTCCAGGACACCTACCGTATGTATGGATCACAGACTCCGTTGCATGATGGTGGGTCTCTGGCTCCTTTAGTTCTTGTTTCATTTCTGTCTGTTCACATCCTGAGCAGCCACCACTGCTTTTCTGCCACTTCTAATTTTTTAATCACATTCATGTTAGCATGAGTCCTACCTGCTCAGTATTGAGAATAACTGTTTGTATTTTTTATCCTATCCCAGAAACTCCACACGGTTTCTCTTCTATCTTTATTCATGTGAGCTCTTTGCTCAATCCTCTTTTTGCTTCCACGCAGTGTTTTAGTCTATGCTTAAACTTTTTTTGTGACTTTTTTATCTCTATGTAATGAGCATTATTTATCTTCCTGATAAAAGAACGGAATGCCCTTTAGAATACCCACAAGTATCTTAGTGTACATTGTGCATTACACAAGCATCTCATTCTGGCGCAGAAGAACAAAGCGCTGTTTTGCAATGTATCCAATAAGTACACTGATCCTGTAACCTTTCACTACAACTATGTGAAAATGGCACCTGCGGTCTCTGTTAAAACTGTAACAGCGCTGTCCTTGTTTTTATTGGGGATTGTCAAGTGATTTACAACAAAAATTTACAATTTTAAAGAGAAAACATAAGATGCTTAGATCACATAAATTCATAGCTAGAAAGGGTTAAGTATACAGTATGGGAACAGTGCTTTACGTTGAGAATGCTTACAGTGAATAACATAAACAGTGGAAAAATACAAAAAATCGATGAATGTGATACACAGTGGAAATGTTTATTAATACAAAATGCCATAATAAACATTCCACGATATGTCCCAAATGGAAAGAATTGCATCATCCAATTAGTAGCTTGTGGTGGAGTAATTAAAAAAAAACTAATTCTTCCACTCACCTTTGGGTTTTTTTTGTCTTTACTACACCTGCACTGCATAAGTCAAAGTGAAATGTTCATATGTTCCCCTTGGAAATGGCCTACACTGGTATATTAACTTTTTTTTTGTGTGTGGAGTAATTAAAAATCTTTTTAAGATTGTGGCTGCTAACCACAATTGTCCATTATGTTTAGCGCACAAGCAGAAAATAGCCAAAAGGTGATTGCTGAGCATTGGTAAACACTGATTTTTTTTCCCCACTTATTGGTCCATTACAAACATAAACAAGCTGCTGTATAGACATGGGGACAGCCATTCAAGTTGAAATAGGGATAAACGACATAACATACACACAACAGATAAGCTCTGTAGCATACAATAGATTTAGATTCCTGTATAAGAATTAAACCCATTGTATTCTACGCATTTTATCTGCTGGTAGTTTTTTCAGACGAATAAATACCACTTTGGCCAAACGGCTTATTTACATACCGTAATTTATAGCAGTGTTTTTTCCCCATTCAACCTCTACGTTTGTTTTGGCATTCTTCAGGTCCTGCATTCCAAAATTTGAATAATATGGCAGAGGCCATGCAGGGTACATATGACATGTCCTGTTTCTCTTATGCTTGTTTTTTGCTATGCACTATCTCTGTTCTCCCTTTTTTCTTTTAATTTTTTTTTGTCCCTACCCACAGATTTTCATTTGTTATATTTCTGACTTTTTATATCTTCCTGTTAAAGATATTTTTTCTGTATCCACATTGCTGATATTTTTGATTTACAGGAAGCTGCACACCACATTATGGATCTCAAACCCCTCTGCACGATGGGAGCAGAACTCCAGCTCAGAGTGGTGCTTGGGACCCCAACAATCCCAACACACCGTCCAGGTAAGCACATGTATTTGATGTTTTCCACCTAGTCCAGTGTTAAATTGTGCTTTCTTTACCATCTCGTATTAATTTCCCCCTTTACTCACAGGGCCGATGAAGAATATGATTATAGATATGATGATGAGCCTTCCCCGTCACCACAGGGTTATGGTGGAACACCCAATCCTCAGACTCCAGGGTATCCCGATGTTCCCTCCCCACAGGTCAATGCGCCTTATAATCCTCAGACTCCTGGTACTCCTGCAATGTGAGTGGCATCCAAGGGCAACAATCTCATATTTTCTCCCTTTCCCAACAATATGTTTTTGTCCTGCACAATACCCTCACCTCCATCTTTCTAGCATCATTGTTCTCTTTCTCGCATTAACCTGTCTGCACAGCTATCTTCTGTTTTTTTCATCCAACCCTCCTTCAACATGGTATGTTTATTCAGCTTGAACCCTTACGGCATGTCTGGACAGAGATTCATAAAAGTATTTAAGTACACAATGACCCAAACAGCCCCACTGATTCCTAATACAAAGTCCAGGTCTGTCCTCCAGACTCTCTTTGTTTGCCAGCTGCCAATATCCAACTCACTTCTCTTTTCTTAAAGCACAGCTAGCCTCTTTTGTCTATCACATATCCCATATATAATATCTATGTCTATAGCAAAATACATGTTCTCGCACATGTCTTATATCTACTGCTCCATCCCTGTAACCTTTCTTTGCAAAACAAACACTGTGAGGGACCATTGAATCTTTGCTCTCTACTTTTCTAACCTAAATATTAAATCCTCTGCTTGATAATCTTGGATTTGTTTTTTTATGTCCTTTCTAGGTATAACACAGACCAGTTCTCACCATATGCTGCATCTTCACCTCAAGGATCTTACCAGCCCAGCCCTAGTCCAAAGAGTTATCACCAAGTGGCCCCTAGTCCTGTGGGCTACCAAAATACCCAATCACCAGCCAGCTACCATCCAACACCATCACCAATGGCATACCAGGTAATGAATCCTTACAGTGTGTTTTTCCTTGAGAATATTTATATCTGTGTAATGTTGGTTTCTTTTGTTTCCAGGCAAGTCCTAGTCCAAGCCCCATGGGTTATAGTCCAATGACACTGGTGCTCCCTCTCCGGGTGGGTACAATCCTCATACCCCTAGCTCATCCATAGAGCAGATTTCCAGTGACTGGGTGACTACGGACATTCAAGTTAAAGTCAGAGACACTTTCCAGGATAGCCAGGTGATAGGCCAGACTGGGATTATTCGCAGTGTAACAGTAAGTGCTTTTTTGTCACTAACCTTAAAGTTCATTTGTTGGAACTTGGGCTCATTATTTATTTGGGACATTCACTCTTAACTGATTCATGCCAGAAACAGATATTTGTTTCCTGTTTGTCATTTCTGCATATAATAGATTGCTTTTATGAACAAACAATGCCAATGACTGGCAGCTTTTCATTAAAGGGATACTGTCATGGGGAAAAAAATTTTTTTCAAAATGAATCAGTTAATAGTGCTGCTCCAGCAGAATTCTGCACTGAAATCCATTTCTCAAAAGAGCAAACAGATTTTTTTTATATTTTGAAATCTGACATGGGGCTAGACATTTTGTCAATTTCCCAGCTGCCCCTGGTCATGTGACTTGTGCCTGCACTTTAGGAGAGAAATGCTTTCTGGCAGGCTGCTGTTTTTCCTTTACAATGTAACTGAATGTGTCTCAGTGAGACATGGGTTTTTACTATTGAGTGCTGTTCTTAGATCTACCAGGCAGCTGTTATCTTGTGTTAGGGAGCTGTTATCTGGTTACCTTCCCATTGTTCTTTTGTTTGGCTGCTGGGGGGGGAATATATATATATATATATATATATACACTCTTAGAAGAAGCTAGCATATAAACTACATGGTCAGTTGGCAGTCACTGAAGATAGAAACTGCTACTATTAATACCAAGCCAATATAACTACAAATTTGGTTAGCACCTGTACATGCCAATACAATGTCATTAGTATTGCCTGGTACTCTCCACAATTGTGCAGAAAGCGGTAAAATGGCCCTGTAGCTGTTAAAGCTCCTGGGGGATCTTACTGTATTGTCATTTAGTGGATGTGAACGTGTTGGTCTTTTTAATTTTTGCCACCTATTTTACTCAGAACTTTCACTGTGTAAAATTTATATGGTGTAGTCAATAAAAGAGAGAGATGGCACTGTGGGTTTCATTGTTTGTCAGTTTGTGGCCCAAGCTACATGCTGCTTTGCTGTCTAAAAGTACCAAATCATACCCAAAGAAGTCCTAATATTTAATGTAAAACTTCTAGGCACCTTTCTTCTTAATATTTTTATGGAAAATTCCTCCCTGCAGGCTAAAAATACCCTCTCAATGCCCTGTATACTCCGTAACCACCAATTCCTATGCACACAAGTCTAAAAAGGCTTAGACAATATTAATATATTTGTTTAATTTGAAATATCTCAAATGTGTTCACATCAGAGTTCCTCAAGGCTCCTAGATGCAGTGTAAATAATAAGATACCATTTTTTTTTAATAGTGGTTAATACTGATTTTATATATTTTCATTTTTACCCTAATCTAAGGTATCATTGCAATACAAAATATGCATATGGCTTTAGAATAATGTGTAATGGTTAAGGAGAATGGTCCCTACACAGTTATAACTTTATTGTACAGGTGGTCTATACATACTTGTTTTTTCTCATTTCATATAGTACAACTGTACATGGCAGCAGCGCTTTCATGCTTTATGGATGATTCCAACTATCATTATAACAAAGTATTCCTTCACAAAAAGTACACATGGTTTGCACTTAAATTGCTTTAATGGATAAGCAGAATTGAGCCACACCTGATCCCTTTGTTATGATCGTCTCCCCTAGGATCTAGGATATGGGTTATGTGGGATATTCAAAGAAAGAAGAGAAATATTCTTTGTGTTGATTTGTTAACTGATTCACTAGAATTGTCAACTAAAAGCATGGTATATTCAATTAATAGGCTGTCCATTTACCCTGGCACCTGGAATGTACATAAACCTAGCTAAATAAAAATAACTGCGTAATGCTGCTTCTGCCACAGTGGAACAAATACGTCTTGCTGAAGAGAAAGGTACTGACCAACACTGTTTTTGTCATTCATTTACTTTTGTTTACTTTTGTTTTTGGCCCTTTAGCCTTTTTCATGGTTTGCTTTTGTGTTTTTCTGTAGTCAGAGAGACAGATGTTCTTCTGTCCCTGGCTGCTCTATCTAGCTGTATATAGTCCTATGTTTAGTATAAAATACTAAACCATGAATTGCAAACATGCAATGGTTAGAATATTTATTTGATTATAAGCTGAACTTTGTATGGTATGTTTGTAAATATGCAAGCCATAAATAAAAAAATAAATAAATTTGATTTAGGGATGCACCGAATCCAGGATTCGGATCTGGATTCGGCCTTTGTAAGTAGGATTTGGCCAAATCCTTCTGCCCTGCCGAAGCGAATTATAATTTGTATATGCAAATTAGGGGCGAGAAATGAAATCTCGTGACTTTTTGTCACAAGACAAGGAAGTTAAAAATGTTTTCCCCTTCACACCCCTAATTTTCATATGAAAATTTGGTTTGGTATTCGGCCAAATCTTTCGCAAAGTATTCGGGGGGTCGACCGAATCCAAAATAGTGGATTCAGAGCATCCCTAATTTGATTTATGTAGGGTTAACTAAAAAACACGACTGCAAATGTGGAGAACTAAAATGGGCACACAATTGTACACTTAGGTAAAATGTACTTGCACCATGCATGCTGCTTGCACTTCAGAATACTGAAGCACCAATGCGCCCGCCACAAGTGAATATATTCATGGTGCTAAAGGATTCCACAAGCAGGTTCTGCTTGCTGGTACCAAGTGAGTGACATGCTAATGCTATTATCAATGCCACACCAAAGTGATCAGGTGCAACTGTGTAAGCATGAGTGAACTGATACTGGGAGTGGGCTGGGTAAAAAAATGGTGATTTCTATCCAAAACTGCACCACTGGCGTAACTATACAGGAAGTAGACCCCGCAGGCAGGGCAGGGGTGTGCTTTCTCCGTAGGTGTTCTCTATTCAAGAAATCCCACTGTTACTGGTTATTTTGTTCCATCATTCACACATGGTTGGATATTACATTTAAGATAGAATTATATGTACTTGTTCACAGGTGGGTTAACAACATATGGGTAAGGCTTTGTGAGAGAATGGCCAATAAAAGATCCTCTTTTTTAAAAAAAAAAAATATGTTGAATATTAAGACTGATTTTTAAGGCCTAAATCCAAAGTGGGTCTGGGGGTTATGAGAGGTTAAAATGTATGCTCAGACAATCATGTTAATTAGATTACCAGTTCGTTGTGTCAGGAAAGGATTGGGTAATAATAAAAATAATAAAAAAAACTTGAAATTACATTTCTCCCTCTATGAGAAGTATTTTCTGATAGCAAGGATAAGTTTGAGACAGTGGAACCAAATAATACATCAGTTTTAGGACATCACCCATTTAGAAGGCCCCCTGTTGTTTGCATTCAGTAATCCCACCAGGACTCTGCAAACAGGGCTTTTGAGAATTAAAAAAGAGGATGCATTAAATATTAACTGAAAAAGGATTATTGCCATTTTATTTCATGGCATCACAGGAAGACCTAAAACAGATTTACCAGTTTCAATATATTGTTGGTTACACGCGGGAAGGTATTGATGGACTGGATGTTGTCCTCTGATAATCTGATAGTGGCAATCAGTCCCCCTAAATATGTTATTTCAGTTTGGCTTAAAAGACACAAGTGACCAGAGAGTTAAATCTAAAACGTATATCATAAACTAGGAATAAGAATTTGGGTGAGTGGTTTGTGATGCAGACTGGCCAAAGACCTTTGTCCTAACACACAAAATGAGCATAGCAATACAAGAGACAAATTTTTTTTAAAAATTGAGATTTTACCTTTGACTGTCTCTGTTAAAGAGAATCTACTGTCAAATGAAAAAGTTTGGGAACCCCTCTCAGCCTGCATAATAATTGACTCCACTTTCAACAAAAAAAGATAACAGTGGTATGTCTTTAATTTCCCAGGAACATCTGAGTACTGGGGTGTTTTCTGAACAAAGAATTTTAGTGACACAGTATTCAGTTGTATGAAATTAAATCAAATGTGGAAAACTGGCTGTGCAAACATTTGGGTACCCTTGTAATTTTGCTAATTTGAATGCATGTAACTGCTCAATACTGATAACTGGCAACACCAAATTGGTTGGATTAGCTTGTTTAGCCTTCATAGGCTGGTGAGTCCAATCATGAGAAAAAAACACCGCATTCCAAGAAAAACACCTGCTACCTACTGTCAAATTTGCTGGAGGTTCCATCATGCTGTGGGGCTGTGTGGCTAGTTCAGGGACTGGGCCCTTGTTAAAATGGAGGGTCGGATTAATTCAACCCAATATCAACAAATTCTTCAGGATAATGTTCAAGCATCAGTCACAAAGTTGAAGTTAGGCAGGGGTTGGATATTCCATCAAGACAATGACCCTAAACACACTTGGAAATCTACAAAGGCATTTATGCAGAGGGAGAAGTACAATATTCTGGAATGGCCGTCACAGTCCCCTGACTTGAATATCATCAAAATCTATGGGATTATTTGAAGCAGACTGTCCATGCTCGGCAGCCATCAAATTTAATTGAACTGAAGAGATTTTGTATGGACGAATGGTCAAAAATACCGCCATCCAGAATTCAGACACTCATCAAAGGCTATAGGAGGCGTCTAGAGGCAGTTACATTTGCAAAAGGAGGTTCAACTAAGTATTGATGTAATCTCTCTGTTGGGGTGCCCAAATTTATGCACCTGTCTAATTTTGTTATGATGCATATTTCTGAATATTCAATAAACTTTATGTCACTGCTGTTTCCATAAGGCATGTTTAATATTAAAATGAAGTTGCTACTTTGAAAGCTCAGCCAATGATAAACAAAACTCCAAAGAATTAAGAGGGGTTCCCAAACTTTTTGATATGACTGTATCCTTCCACCTCTGCTATATATATACTGTTGGTGCAGCAAGGATAGAGGTACTCCTGTACATATCTGGTATTAAACCTTTCTGGGCTGAGGTGCTCCAACATTTGAAAAATACCTCAAAGATAGATTTGCCTGGGAACCCTGAGTTGCTGCTTTTTCAGTGTTGCCTGTTTCTATACGTGTTGCTATGAAAGGCTGCATTAGATTTGTATTGCAGTCAGCAAGGGCAGTCAATCCCTGGCACTGGAAAAATATGCAAGCCCCCCCTCCCCTTAATAGAGGACAGGATGAGGAAAATGATTCTGTATTTTGCTTTTGTTTTCTTCTTGCTTTCTAAACTTTGTATTTCTTGACCTGGCAAAATGAAAAATAAAGAATACAAAATATACTTACCTTTTGCCCAACATACCTTAAAACAAGGACCTAGATTTCCTACTATTTGATTTATGGGAATTGATATGGTCCCTCAACGTAGAAAAGGTGCTGAATGGGATCATTAACTACTTCAGAACGGGGGTTATTGGATTAAAAACCTTGATATTTGGGGTTTAATCAAATCTAGAATACTTGTGCCTTTTTTGCATATCAGATGCATTTTGTATTCAGTTATTTAGAACAGGTCATGGCATTATAATGATTCTATTTCTTTTCACTAATCAATTTTCCTTCCCTGCCTCCCGTTCCTAGCATGCTCCTGAAGGTAAAGGGTGTGCACTCCCATATGTGCCCTTGAACACAGTTCAGTAGTTTACACACCTGCTTGCTTTTGGAGTTGTTTTCTTGATAAAGGTAAATACAAGAGTCCTCTGCACTCAACCCATTATCAATATATTTAAGACAGAGACATTTTGTGCATACTGCTACTGAAAAATGCCTTACCCTTTAAACAAAACAGGGATTGTTTGTCCATATATTGCAATATATTTAAGCTGGCCAACTACGTCAAAGTCATCCCATATCTGGCCAGTCCTATGCTCAATTTTAGCTGATACATTAAGAATTCTATTGCTTCATTATAAATTTTACAAAGGGACTAAGTTTTACCTGCAACTTACTTGCTGCTTTCAAAGTAAAACTCCCAAACTTGGCTGCCCTTGTATTAGACACCAGTGGGATCACCTGACTATAGCTGGGAAGGATGGGAGCTACAACATGGAGCTTGTCACTGCTCCTGTATAAACTATAACAAACAAGGGAAAGTTGTGCTCACCACTCATTTTTAAAACCATTAGACAGGGGTGCAATGAGGCTGTGACCACAAAATACATATAGACAAATACAAGAGTCCTCTGCACTCAACCCATTATCAATATATTTAAGACAGAGACATTTGGTCCTTTATTTGTTTTCTTGATAAAGGTACCTGTTCACCATCAAATATAATATACAGGGAGATCATTTCCCTGTATGCATCAGCATTGTATTTCTTAAAATATATATATATATATATATATATACATATATATATTTATTTATTTATTAACCCTTTAAGTGCCACAGAACGTAGAATCTACGTTCTGTGGAAAAGTATCTTGAAATGCCACAGAACGTAGATTCTACGTTCTGCAGCATATGCGTGCGGGGGAGCTCAGGAGCGGCTTTAAATGCTGCTCGCTCCTTCCCCCCTCGCTCAGAACCCCCTAGGCAACGAGCGGAGCGGGTGGGAAAGGGGCCCCTGGGGCGCGATCGTCCAGGGGCCCCATAGACGCAACAGACACACGTGTCTGCGCGCTGCTGCTGCCTGCACTTCCGTGTTCCTCCAGCGACGCCCATGCATCGAATCAATGGATCTGGCGACTCCCTCCTGCTCCTCCACTCCTCCTGCCATCATGGACACAGATCTGCAGCTACACACCCCAGGTTAGTGTAACACACACACAAAATACACTTACACACACTTTATACACTAATACATGCTAAGATTTACACTTACACACACTCGCATACATTTTTGGGGGATCAGGGGGGTCACACACACTTGAGGGGGGTACACACACTTGCACACACAAACACACACACATAACATGCAATTTACCAATTGTACACATGCACACACACACACATACGCTGTTGTGTAGCTTTTTTTTTTCCATATCGCATCGTTGTGTTTTTGGCTGAAAAAAAATGTTTTATTGCCTTTGCGAATAGCGTATTCTCTAACCGTACTGTGCAGTACCTTTTGTATGTTATTTCAGTGATTATTTTGAAATTTTGGTGCATTGTTAGCCATTTTATTGCATTTTCAGCTCTGCATAACTGTTGCTTGCATTATTTTGTCCGTAAAACCTATTTTGCCAAGCTAAAATATTCAAACTGCAATTCTGATGTCTGATTACACTAGTCTGGAAAAAAAAAGCATTGATTTATTAGGTTTTATTGGATTTTAGTAATTTATTTGAATTTCACACTTGTACCTGTATTATTTTGTTATGTCTTGTAAATTTTATCTACTATATATCCAATTGGGGGTCTCTGTGCGCCACATAGTTTGGTAAATCTGTGAATATTGGGCATCAAAGTGTTCAGTAGACACCTGTCGTTCATATTTAGGATGGTTTATGCGGATACTTTACGAAATGTGGGGCATATAATTGGGTAGATTTCAAGCTTTGAGACGATTTTCACAAATTTGCTAAAAACCGTTACGTTCAGCATTGCTTTGCAGTTTGCCAGTTTGCAGTAGAAACACATATTTACCCATATTGGATTCGTCAGAATGTGTACTTTCTGAAAATATATGGTTTTCTAGGGTCTCTGTACTGTTGGGGGGGTCTAATGTCGCATAATACACACACCAGGTGCTTATATTGCAGCAGCCAGCGCGTCAGCCGTGAAAATTTATATACACTATTGTCATTTGGGGGTCTCTGTGGGCCATATAGTTTGGTATATCTATACATATTGGGCTTTAAAGTGTTCAGTAGACCCCTGGCATTCATATTTCAGATGTTTTATGCTGATACGCTATGAAATGTGGGGCATATAATGGGGTAAAATCCAAGCTTCGTGACGATTTTCAGAAATTTGATAAAAACCGTTACGTTCAGCATTGCTTTGCAGTTTGGCAGTTTGCAGTAGAAACACTTATTTACCCATATTGTATTCGTCAGAATGTGTACTTTCTGAAAATATATGGTTTTCTGGGGTCTCTGTACTGTTAGGGGGGTCTAATATTGCATAATACACACACCAGGTGCTTATATTGCAGCAGCCAGCGCGTCAGCTGTGAAAATGTATATACACTATTGTCATTTGGGGGTCTCTGTGCACCACATAGTTTGGTATATCTATGCATATTGGGCATCAAAGTGTTCAGTAGACCCCTGGCGTTCATATTTAGGATGTTTTATGCTGATAAGTTACAAAATGTGGGGCATATAATGGGGTAGAATTCAAGCTTTGTGACGATTTTCAGAAATTTGATAAAAATAGTTACGTTCAGCATTGCTTTGCAGTTTGGCCGTTTGTAGTAGAAACACTTATTTACCCATATTGGATTCGTCAGAATGTGTACTTTCTGAAAATATATGGTTTTCTGGGGTCTCTGTACTGTTAAGGGGGTCTAATGTCACATAATACACACACCAGGTGCTTATATTTCAGCAGCCAGCGCGTCAGCCGTGAAAATGTATATACACTATTGTCATTTGGGGGTCTCTGTGCACCACATAGTTTGGTATATCTATGCATATTGGGCATCAAAGTGTTCAATAGACCCCTGGCGTTCATATTTAGGATGTTTTATGCTGGTAATGATACATGGACAATACGATGCTGTAAAGTTGAAGCTTTGAAGCAATTTTCAGATATTTCACCAAAACCGCCAAATTTGGCAAAGCCTCGCGACTCAGTGGTTTGGAGCAGAAAGGCATGGGTACCCATTTTAGATTCTGTAGAATGTGTACTTTCCAAAAATATATGGGTTTGGGGGGTAAACATATATTTCTGTGTTTTTACCCCACAAAAATGCCGTCAATGTGATGATTTTTCATTAGCTGAAGTTACCCACAGGACTATTTGTATGCGCTAACTTCATTTTGAGGCCTCTAAATGCCATATACTTTTGTTAAACCTATGAACAATGGCCACCAAACTGTTTGGAGGAACCCTGGCAATCATTTTTATTGTGCTTTTTCTTGGTGCATAACGATACATGGGTGATATGGTGCTGGGAAGCTGAAGCTTTGAGGCAATTTTCAGAAGCTTTGCGACTCAGTAGTTTGGAGCAGAAAGGCATGGGTACCCATTTTAGATTCTGTAGAATGTGTACTTTCCAAAAATATATGGGTTTGGGGGGTAAACCTATATTTCTGTGTTTTTACCCCACAAAAATTGCAGTCAATGTGTTGATTTCTCAGTAGCTGAAGTAAAGTCCTGAAGAATTTGGATGCGCTAACTTTATATTGGTGTCTCTAAATGCCAAATACTTTGGTAAACCTATGCATAATGGGCATCAAACTGTTCAGTGGACCCCTGGCAATCATATTTCAGGTGCTTTTTCTTGGTACCTAATATAGTTTGGGATATGCGGAGCAGCAAAATAAAACCTTTGAAGTGATTTTTCAGAATTTTGAATTTTTTTTAGAAAAACCGCTATGTTCAGACAAGCTTTTATGTTTGGTAGTTGGGAGTAGAGAGACATAGTTACCCATTTTGGAATCAGCAGAATGTGTACTTTTCAAAAATGTATGGTTTTCTGGGGTAAACCTATGGTTTCAGGATTTTTTGCCTTGGAATCTAAAGCATGCCATTTTCTGCCTTAGTGCTTTCAAAATTCGGTAATATACTGCCGGGAGTTTTTGCTGTACAGAAGTCCTAAATCTCCCTAAAACTATACATATCTGGTATTGGCACGTTCAAAAGACATAAGGCTTTCCAAATCAGTTGGATTTTCATCCGTAAAATGAAATATTTTTCTGGTATAAATTGATATACTATGAAAAATGGTAATTTTTAAATTTTTTTTGGTATTTAGCACTATAAATTTTTTTGCACAGGTGGAAATACATTAAAACTCAGGCAGATTTAGAAAGCTCAGTTTCTACCGAAAAAAACAATGTATAGTTTTCCTAGGTAAACTATAGGTTTCCCCTCAGAAAATGCCCCTAAAGTGAGAGAGCACAAAATGTTTAAAAAACGGCTGGCATTTCGCGTAACCAAAATGTGAAATTCTGCTGGCACTTAAAGGGTTAAAGAAAATGCTGATGCAATCATTTCCCTGTATATGATGGCGAACAGGTACATTTATCAAGACAACAACGCCAAAAGCAAGCAGGTGTGTGAACTACTGAATTGTGTTCAAAGGCAGATATGGGAGCCCTGATATTAACACCTGACTTTAGAATGTATAAATTTTAAAGGCACTCTTTGCAAACAGGAACCTACCTGTCCCTGATATATTGTGTGCTAACACTGTTTATGCAACTACGAGCCACACTGAAAATAATTAAATTCATAGCCGATATAAAGACAAAATAACACATTTGTGCCTGCAGTGCTAAATACCATGCTATATTGTGGCACTCACACAGACCTGCAATTAGGATGACAAATTTCTAGGGGCAGCATGCCACGCAAATGCCACATAGTTATTAATGGATACAAGTTTAACTCAATCAAACTCACATCTCTAACCAAACCTGATTACTCCCGGTTCACAACTCAGAAACCAACTCTGGAATCTCCCACTGCACTGGGAAGGGCAGTAGATTTGACAGCTGTTTGTATCCCCCATACTCACCCAGCCCCCAGGATGGTTCATTTCTTTCCTACTAGTAAATGCAGGAGAGTGTTTTGTGCACTTGCTGCATACATTAGACCTTTTGAAAGATCAAGCTAACAGTATGTTATAATTAAAGGTGTATAAGGATTTTGTTAGACACTTCAATGCTATGCAAATTAATATTATTACATTAACTGTGCCACCAGATGGCAGTGTTCCCCATTGATAATCTCTGCAGGTGACAGGTGTGTCCCTGAAGGCAGATAATGACAAAGTGAATAACTGGAGGAATTCCCTACCTATAACCACGTCATCTCCTCACCTGCTAAGTAAGGAAAGTGAAAGATCCTGCTAGTTCCCAGTTATTCTCTCACCAGTCCTATTGTAGTCATCAGAGTCAGACGTACAGAAAAATATCCTGCCCTTGCACAAATGCATTTTCTCTTCATTTGAGGCTCTGGGTATAAAAGAATAAAGATGGAAAGCATTGGGACAAACTGCAGCCCAGAAGCACAGAGGAACCATCTGAGAGACCAGGTAAGGGAGACACATATGTAATAGGGAGGCTGTGTGTTGTGTGGTGGATGCTGTGCAACTATGAATGTGCAGGATTTGCTGTTCATGGAATATGGCTTGTGTGTTTGTGTATATGCTGCATGAGATCTGTGCACACTCACTAACATTGTTCTCACTGATCTGTCACAGGTGTGCGGAGTCCTTTCTGAATACAGAACCTTTATCAAGAAGCCATGGCAATTCCTATCAGACTGGCCGCCATGATGGTCCTGCTGGTGACAGTGACAGCACATCCACACAGAAGGCACTGCCACATGTCCAGATACAGATCCCTGTCCCCCAGTGATATAAGGGCCGTCAGACTTCTACACAATGAACATGTGAGTGTGATACACAGATACAAGGGGGTTGTGGGAACTCCTCTAGTCTAATTTAACTGTTAGTAATGTGCTACTGACCTGATTAAATATTGTAGTGAAAATCATACTTTATGGGAAGGCAATGGACATATATTTGCAGAGATAGAGAGATAAATAGATTAACCCATTAAAACATAATGATAAAGATCCCTTCCTACTGTAGGAATCATAGTGTCCCTCAGGGATCATTTATATGAGTGATTATAACTGTCATTGCCCATCTGTACATACAAGACATTTCATTGTCTGTTCTTCTGTAGGAGAAAAGTCCTTTCAGCGATGGGATAAAATGTCAGAAGAAAATGTTTCGCCATAAGCCGTCTGTGTGTGACCTGAAGGTAAGGAAATGTAATTCCCACACTGATACTGTAAAGCCTATGGCAGTCTTAAGGGGCGTTACTTTGCATTTAATGAAGAGCATTTTCCTTGTACCTACCCATGATATAGAAACCTCTAAGTACCCAGCTCTTGCTCTCTCTTGGTGTATTTCTAATATCTTCAATAAAGTGTCATTTTATCCTGTTTCTCAGGCAAGTGACAAACAGATTCTGACTCTAGAGAGAGTGACGTTGGCTGTAGATGTGCTGACAAACATGACCGAATCTCCACTGAGTGAATTTGTTTCCCAACCGCTTGAGTTTTTCCTGAGCCTGGAAGATGATCTGAAGCACTGTGTAAGTTCAAATAGTCAATATGATCAGTAACCGTCCCCATAGGCAATTGTTTTCTATCGACCCAAGCCTGTCGGACAATGAGATGGATGTACAGTGTCAATGCTCTGTATTACGCACACTCATTATAATCTGCTAGAAACTGGGGCTCATGCAGGTAATACTGACTCTACTGATGTAAAATGCAGGTATACAATGTAACTGTCTCCTACAGATATATCAACCCTTCATTTTCTTACAATGTCTATTTTCCATTCCAGAGAAAGTCTCCATTGTACAGTGATTCTCCCTCCCAAAAGCTGATGCCTTGGCTGAACCATCTCAAGCATTTCAGAGAAAGGGTGAGGATACTCTAGATCCCCAACCAGTAGCTTGCGAGCAACATGTTGCGGTGTAGTGCAACTACAACTCCCACAGGCTACTGTGCTATGAAACAGGAAAAGAATGGGCGCCAGGAGGTTCTTGCAGTCAAATAGAATAAACTTTTATTTGTCAGAGACAAATGATTCACAGGGTACTTACATCAGTACAGAGGCATTGGCAGCATTTATAGGCACACATGCTTACACAGAGCTTCCAAGGTAGATGCCGTGGAACTCCCTGAGGCGATAGCGTCCATCTGGATAGAGGCACCCTCATCATCTCAGCAACTGGACCCTCACACAGGGGATCAGGGAACTCACTAGACCTAATTCTTATTAGGCTGTTAGTGAAAGTTCTCCCTATTAGGCTGTGTTCCTATACTACAGGCCAGTCTTGCCTGAGAGGAGAGCTACCCCCTTGCTATGCCTC
The DNA here is from genome assembly GCF_017654675.1 of Xenopus laevis. Taxonomy (NCBI): domain Eukaryota; kingdom Metazoa; phylum Chordata; class Amphibia; order Anura; family Pipidae; genus Xenopus; species Xenopus laevis. Next base: position 72,900,164 of record NC_054385.1, read on the forward strand.
CTAGTTGGAGCCAAGCTGCTCTTACTATCTGTACTCTATCTCACTCTCCTAAAGAGTCTATTACAGATATATCCCTGCCACTCACTAGCCTCATTCACGTGGTCCCTGCTCCCCGACTTCTATTCTAGAGGTACTGGTCCCTCTAGGGCACATGGCTCCACTGGGCCTTGCTGTACCCAGGCCCCCCCCTGGGTTTGCCCAGCTGGATCAGCATCCAAAGAGCCTAGACCCACCCCTTCTTTCTCACTATACCAAGTGTGACAGGGTGTAGTCACAGCACCTCCTGGTAAATAAATATATAAATTACATCTAGCTGCAGGACATCTAGCCAAAAACTAGGAAGATCAGGAAGTATAGGGAATTAAAGCCATAGGGGACAAGTTAACCCTATTGGTCCCTACAACACTATGAAAGCACATGGAAAAAAAATGCCAAAATGAGTTAAAGATATTAGGAATTAGTTAAAATTCTGTCCATATTTCCTAAAGTCAGATCTCTGTACTAATATCTTTGCTCCACTCTTTAGGTTTCCTCTCAGTGTGTCAAAGATGCCGTGTTGCTCAGCCTAATCCAGCTGCTAATTGAAGATGTAATGTGTTGGGCTAATAAGGAATAATGCCCCGCTCTCTTCAGGAGCAGAGTCGGAAGAATCCATATGGAGAGATGCTCCCACAAGCTTCCCCTGCTTCACTTGCCTGCACATACATATCAGAACCCATACACACAGTGGCGGAACTACCGGGGGAGCAAGGGGTGTGAGCGAGCCCCCCGTCAGACCGCGCGCCACTGACAAATGCGGCCGTTCGGAGGGGGGCGGGCCCGGCTGTGCGTCACGCACCAGGGCCTGCCCTCATCTAGTGACGCTTCTGCATACACAGCAGGCACTGGATCATTTACTCCTGCTCCAGACTGCATCACATAGAGTAAGGACAGTACCCAGCTTCTTACACCTCTGTCTGCACTGATTGTAACCATTGGACTGACAAATGGACTGGATTAACCTGCATTTATTAAATTAGAGGCTACATATTTCTCTATATTTAAAGTAAGAGATAAGAAGATACCAAGTATAATATTTGTACTCATATTTATTTGTATTTATATTAATTTATTAAATACAGTGTAAACATAATATTCTTATTTATAAATGTATTGTATTCTAACTCCCAGGTGGTGATATTGCTATAAGTATTATTTTTTTTGGTTTTGGAAATATGACTGTGACTATTTATTATGTTATTTAGTCAAAATAAAATGACAACTATACAGTAATAGTGACTCTGTGTGCAATACGTAACTGCAAATCACACTAAACACATAGACAAGAGGTTTCAGGTTGCAACAATAGTCAAGGCCTGAAGAAGGGTGGAATCCTGAGCAACTGGGTGACCTCCAGAATTCTAGAGGCTCTTGCTCTGGTACCAAGGAGAACTGGGAACCACCACAGGCATGTAAATTTCCCTGCCATGTAAGGCAGTAGCAAAAGGCATGAGTATAAGGAAAGAGCAAAAGTAGAAGAACCATTAAGAGGGCCAAGGAATGCATCAAGGGGTATGGGAAAGTTAACTAAGCAAAGAGCAAAAGCAAGGAGAACTGTTTCAGGAATTTATGAAATCTAATGAAACTATTTGAGTTGAACTTGATGGACATTTTTTTTATCCTCAAGTACTCTTATGCTGTGCAGGTTTTGCTCTGCCCATGTCACTTCCTGTAGAGTGAATTGTAGAACATATAGAGCAGAGGAAAACTGACTTGGTTTAAAGCCAGGAAGGATGTTACATATATGCATAGTTTTTACCTTTATCTAGATAAGCTGCCTTAAAGGAATAGTTCAGTGTGAAAATAAAAACTGTGTAAATAGATAGGCTGTGCAAAATAAAAAATGTTTCTAATATAGTTAGTTAGCCAAAAATGTAATATATAAAGGCTGGAGTGAACAGATGTCTAATAAAACAGCCAGAATCCAACTTCCTGCTTTTCAGCAAAGCGAATTGCGAGTAGTTTGCGTGCGAGAGTATGTAATAATTCGCTTTGCGACTGTTCTGCTAGATTTGCGACTGTTTCCACCATTTCCCTCCTCTTTGCGAACTTTTGTTATTGCACTCTATTGCGCTATTGAGCTATCAATGTAATAAAACTTCTTATCGCAAATTGCTTATATTGCGCTTGGTTTTTTAACGAGTCGTGTCTGTAGTCGCTGTTCAGTGCAAATGTTATTCGCAATCTAATCCCAATGTAATTGTGTTCACGTGACTTTGCTATCAGTGTTGTGAGAAAAAGGTGTATGTACAACTTTTGCAGAAAGATATTCGTGGAGCAATTCCACCGTTCACATTGCGTAAGTTTTTTCGCTATTCTTCATGTAATTTAAAAATGTGGTCAAGTTATATGTGGTAAAGATATATGTCAGCATTTTTTTTTATATGTGGTAAAGGTATATGGTTGTTTTGTGCTTATGTAATATATCTGTGCGAAAAATATTGCATTCCGCTTAGCGCAAATATACTCGCAAAAGTGCAAATGCGTGCTGCGATAATGCCAAATATTACATTTGGGGGTTACTGTCTGGTAACCAGGGTAACCAGTCAGTGTAAACCAAGAGAGCTGAAAAGCAGGAAGTAGTTTCTGACTGACATGTTATACATCAAATCACTCCAGCCTTTATACATTACATTTTTGGCTAACTAACTATATTAGAAACATTTTTTATTTTGCACAGCCTATCTATTTACCCAGTTTTTATTTTTACACTGAACAATTCCTTTAATGGAGAAATTATCCGAATGCAGGTTCAAACCTTTTGGGCTTAACTCTTTCCATGCCACTTCATGTGAAGTGCATTGTTGAGCAGAGTATAGCAGATAAAAAGTGATGTAAACTGCATGTTTTTCTTATTAAATATCACTTTTATTTTTTGTTTGCTACAAATACTGTAGATAAGAGCAAATTTATTAAAATTAAAGAACACATAATTTGCTGTGATTCAAAAATCACAGCAAAATAAAGTTCAGCATAAAAGAAACACAGACTGTCTATGGAAGGCAATGGGGGTGCATATACAACATTAAAGCAATTTTAATATTTGAAATTTTTTAGAACAGTCGAATTTTGAAAGACTTACTGTAAGTGTATGGGACAATGCAATTTTAATTTGCAAATAAGGGATTTTTTTAGTGATAGTGGTTTAAATAAACTCAAATTGCTCATGAGATTTAAAGCATTCAAAGTCAGAACAATCATTTCAATCACATAAGTAGGACTTTGTGGTGGTACCTTACTGTTAGGTCTGTCTGAAATACCTAAAACACACCTGGGTATCGGCATATTTTAACTAGCCGCAGGTAGAATAATGAAAGCAGAAAGCTGATTGGTTTCTGTGGGTTGCTGCTCAGTGGCAAATTTTTCCAGTGTTGTAAAATGAGCCACAATGGGTCTTATTTTCTCAATGTTATAGGTTTCATCCACAAAATAGTGTGCACTCCAACTTGCATGAGATATAACAATGCAGATTCAAGTAAGCTTCTTTGCATGGCGGGAACTAGGGGTAGGCAGCAGAGGCATATGCCTAGGGTTCAAAGGTAGAGGGGCGCCAGACACATACCTCTTCTGATGTCTTCCCCTAGTTTGGACCCTTGTGGCCCCCCGCTGCGGCAGCAATTTGCTCAGAATCAGTACGTGCGCTCTTTTGCGCATGTGCGCTTCCGTGCATGTGTGCTTGTCCATCTGTGCACACTTGGAGGGGCAACATAGTCTGCATCTTGGCGGCCACTGCTTCTTTGTAGTCCAAACTCATGTAATACACAAGGGCCATGAATGTCCTGTAATAGATATCCTTATAAATGGTGTTTAGTGATGTCATCGGTTTTAATCAGTGCTTAGTGATGTAATTTCTGTTACATGACTCACTTAAACTTATGTATTATAATAAAGTACCCCCTTTTGTAAACTATGAGTATATTAGACATCACCTTGTTGTTCCATGACCTTTATAAAGATATATACATATATGTTCATGAAACTCCTCAGTGACTTGAGCTGGCCATAGACGCAAAGACACTATTGTAAGAAACAAAAATTTGTACACTTTTCAGACCAAGTGTGGACTATCCTGACATTTTTCGTGCCATGATGGCAATAGGTCGTTGAGTCTATCGGACAGGTTAAAAGATATTGGCTACCAATAAGATCTCTGCATGTATTGTCTATCTGACGGCATCAGTGAGAGATTGTCACTACTATTTGTCAGACATAACTTTATTCACTAAAACTGTGATGCTGTTTTGCTACATGAATACTGTATTTATATTAATACATTACCTTTGCCACTAGATGGCAGTGTTCCCCACTGATAATCTCTGCAGGTGACAGGTGTGTCCTGGAAGGCAGATAATGACAGAGCGAGTAACTGGAGGAATTCCCTACCTATAACCATGTCATCTCCTCACCTGCTAAGTAAGGAAAGTGAAAGATCCTGTTATTATCTCACCAGTCCTATTGTAGTCAACAGAGCCAGACGTACAGAAAAATATCCTGCCCTTGCACAAATGCATTTTCTCTTCATTTGGGGCTCCAGTTATAAAAGAATGAAGATGGAAAGCACTGGGACAAACTGCAGCCCAGAAGCACAGAGGAACCATCTAAGATATCAGGTAAGGGAGACACATATGTAATAGGGAGGTTGTGTGTTGTGTGGTGGATGCTGTGCAACTATGAATGTGCAGGAATTGCTGTTCATGTGTATATGTGTATATGCTGCGTGTGATCTGTGCACACTCACTAACATTGCACTCACTAATATGTCACAGGTGTGTGGAGTCTTTGCTGAATACAGAACCTTAATCCAGAAGCCATGGCAATTCCTATCAGACTGGCCGCCATGATGGTCCTGCTGGTGACAGTGACAGCACATCCACACAGAAGGCACTGCCACATGTCCAGATACAGATCCCTGTCCCCCAGTGATATAAGGGCCGTCAGACTTCTGCACAATGAACATGTGAGTGTGATACACAGATACAAGGGGGTTGTGGGAACTCATCTAGTCTAATTTAACTGTTAGTAATGTGCTACCAACCTGACAAATATTGTAGTGAAAAGCAATGGAGATATAGTTGCAGAGATACAAACAGATACAGATACAAACAGATCAATACAATACAATGGATAAGCTCCCTTCCTACTGTTGAATAAAATTCTGCATCATTTTGATATAGGCCCCTCAGGGGTCATTATAACTGTCACTGCCCAACTGTACAAACAAGACATTTCCTTGTCTGTTCTTCTGTAGGAGAAAAGTCCTTTCAGTGATGGGATAAAATGTCAGAAGAAAATGTTTCGCCATAAGCCGTCTGTGTGTGACCTGAAGGTAAGGAAATGTAGTTCCCACACTGATACTGTAAAGCTCATCTCAGTCTTTCTCATGACTATAAATAAGGGACATTGCCTTCTACCTGTCACTCTTTAGATGATTTTTTTTATATAATGACAAGCATTTCCCTTGTACCTACCTATCACATTAAGACACCTAAGCTCTTGCTTATTCTTGGTGTATCTCTAATATCTACATTAAATTGACATTTTATCCTGTTTCTCAGGCAAGTGACAAACAGATTCTGACTCTAGAGAGAGTGACGTTGGCTGTAGATGTGCTGACAAACATGACTGAATCTCCACTGAGTGAATTTGTTTCCCAACCGCTTGAGTTTTTCCGGAGCCTGGAAGATGATCTGAAGCACTGTGTAAGTTCAAATAGTCAATATGATCAGTAACCGTCCCCATAGGCAATTGTTTTCTATCGACCCAAGCCTGTCGGACAAGATGGATGTACAGTGTCAATGCTCTGTATTACGCACACTCATTATAATCTGCTAGAAACTGGGGCTTATGCATGGAATACTGTCTCTACTGATGTAAAATGCAGGTATTCAATGTAACTGTCTCCTACAGATATATCAACCCTTTATTTTCTTACAATCTCTATTTTCCATTCCAGAGAAAGTCTCCATATTACAGTGATTCTCCCTCCCAAAAGCTGATGCCTTGGCTGAACCATCTCAAGCATTTCAGAGAAAGGGTGAGGATACTCTAGATGAGCAGAGGATTAGGGGTAGGGTGGGGAACAGACAGGTAAAAATTCCCACACTGTATCTAGGGGGCAGTATAGACAGCTGGGCTTACTGTATAGGTGCTATTTGAAGTGAAGCTGGATTTATATTACAGAATGTGAAATCTCTGGACACTGTGAAAGCACATGGAAAATAATAGCCAGAAATAAGTTGAAGATATTAGGAATCAGTTAAAATACTGTCCATATGTCCTAGTCAGATCTCTGGACTAATATATTTGCTTTTCTCTGTAGGTTTCCGCTCAGTGTGTCCAGGATGCCGTGTTGCTCAGCCTAATCCAGTTGCTAATTGAAGATGTGATGTGTTGGGCTAATAAGGAATAATGCCCGCTCTCTCCAGGAGCAGAGTCAATCAAATCCATAAGGAGAGATTATCCCACAAGCTTTCCTCACATTGAGTGTGGGCAGAGCCCAGCTTCTTACACCTCTACCTGCTATTATTGTGGGAATCGGACTGAATCAACCTACACTTATTAAATGAGAAGCTGCTTGTTTCAAGGCATTCTCTATATTTAATATAACTGACAAGAATATTATAAATATGATAATTTTAATCTTATTTATTTATATTAATATATTATATTTATAAAATCATTTATATTTATATTTGTTAATGCACTGTATTTAACTCCCAGGAGGAATTACTAGTATTATAAATATAACCATGACCATTTATTCTTTGCTATTTTGTCAAAATAAAATGATATTAAACTGATCATGGCTCTGTGCAATATGTAGCTATTCACTTTAGTGTAGTAGTAAGTAATCTTGAAATTCCAATGAATGCATCAAGTGGTATAAGTTAACCAAATGGAGGGGCAAAGCGAGCAACAAAGTTTGAGGAGTTTATGAAATAGGAAAAAACACACATTTGATTCTCCTGGGACCCCAACTACTGTTTTGAAATCAAGAAGGAATTTTGTTTTTTTGCCTTTAGTATTTGCAGGGTTGATTCTGATGGATATTGGGTTCTTTTAGCCTTGGCTCCTATTATCTTAGGTGGGGTTAAGACTAGGGATGCACCGAATCCACTTTTTTGGATTCGGCCGAACCCCCGAATCCTTTGCAAAAGGTTCGGCCGAATACCGAACCGAATCCGAACCCTAATTTGCATATGCAAATTAGGGGTGGGAAGGGGAAAACATTTTTTACTTCCTTGTTTTGTGACAAAAAGTCACGTGATTTCCATCCCCACCCCTAATTTGCATATGCAAATTAGGGTTCGGATTCGGTTCGGCCAGGCAGAAGGATTCGGCCGAATCCAAATCCTGCTTAAAAAGGCCGAATCCTGGCCGAATCCCGAACCGAATCCAGGATTCGGTGCATCCCTAGTTAAGACTTTCCATGACACTTGTTTTAAACTATTATGTAATGCATGAACCATGCCAGTGTAATTAGTTTGCAGGGATCAGTGGCCATTATGCATCTTATAGTGAGACTATATGGAGAGTGCAGTCTCCAGAAACCACATTTTCTTTATTTCCTATGAATATATGGTTTCAGATATAAGGAATTCATATTTAGGGCTCATTTAATAAAGTGGGACAAGGTACAAACTTCCAAAACAAGTGCAGCGTTTGTTGTTTGCCCACAATGCCTTTCCCCTTGCTTTTTTGCACCATCAGCTATCAGGTGTAAATCTTAGCTGGCACCGGGGTAGGAGCTACATCTGCTCACCATGGGTGGAACATGACTAAGATGTGTATCTGTGGCTCAAGGCACATCTGGAAACTCATCCTTATTGCCTTCCTGAGACAGATATTAAGGGTGTTATTTAATAAAGTTCAAATTGTGTTTTCCAGAAAAATTTGAGTTTTTCGAGGGTAGTTTCACTAAAAACTCAAATATTTTAGGATTAAAAAAATGACTCACATTTTTCAGGATTTATTATGTCCCAAAGCTGCTAAAAGCAAAAATCCAAAAATACTCAATCTAAAACCTGTTGAGGTCATGTAGAAGTCAATGGCAGAGGTCCCTTTAAATGGGAACTAAAGTCTAAAATAGAATAATGCTAGAAATGCTGTATTGTTTATACTAATGTATCACTATAATAAATTGACACCACAATGGTGTATATGAGCTACTTTCTAATGCGGTGTGGAGCCACAAATGAGACTCTCTTTACTCAGGGGTAAGCCCTCGCAGTGAGGTGGAGGCAGGGTGTAATGTAACTGTAACCGTGTGCAATGCACAAGAGATTGGGCGCCAGTGGTTTTATTTTGCTCAACCATAAACTGAGTTTATTGACTAAAACCAGAATTCACATGGGAGTATGGAACATAGGATAAAACATAGATCAATCAATAGAACAATGTATACTCACAGTACCAACTATAGAATGACTCCCGGCAGATCAGGGAGTACACAGCAGAGAGTTATGCAGCTTGTGAGAAGGTATTGCCCAGTTTTCAGGATCACCTTAAGTGGAACCCAGAAGACTACGTACCTCCCTGAGTCTAACACTTAGTCCCTACTATGGGGTCAGTAATACCCGGGATCTTAATCCCTCTAATATCCTTGTCGGAGCTTTGAGCTGCTCAACTACATACCCTATCTATCACTCCTGGAGTGATCTATAAAAGGGTATAACTATCACTTTACTATACTCAGACTGGGTTCCACTACCCCTAACCTCTGCTGCTTAACAGAGGAAAGGTTCAGCAGCAATGGCCCTGACCATATGGTTTTCAACCCTTTTATACTATGCCACAGTGCCATCTAGCAACCACTGTGAGAACTACAGGGGTTACATAAGCACAAGGTCCCCATCAGGACCCACTTAGGCATCCATATTACTAGGGATGTGCCTGTCAATAATGTGTAAGGGTGTCTAAATTTTCACATCCTTACACTAAACATGAACTTACTGCACCAGAAGCCTAATTAAACAAATGATTTATGTTTTCAAAGTTGGCCGCAGGGGGCTGTCATCTTGTAACTTTGTTAAACATATTTGCAAGACCAAGACTACGCACATGCTCATTATGGTCTTAAGCTTAAGGATCATCATAAATGATCAAAACAAGTCAAATAATATCTGCCATAGAAGCCGATCCAGGAAGATTGATTAATAACAGAATATGCAGACTGCACTGGGTCTGTGGATACAAATCTCTACACAGTCGCCGGCTGCTTTACAGGGAAACAAACAAAGCTGCTCAAGGTCAGGGAAGTAAGGTGGGGGACTCTCATTTGCCATTTGAAAGTATGATTGTTTCCCTGCAGAGCTGTTAGGGACCGTCTGAAGTTTCCTAACTGCAGCTGTCAGAGACATTTTTAATTAAAGTATATTGGATATAGATTTCTTTTTCATTAAAGAAAATAAAAACGAGATTTTATTTTTTGCCTCTTTAACCATTTGAAGATGTTTTTTGCCTTCACTATTTTTGTTTTTGTTTTTTTACAGTGGTTTGCACTCGAAAACTCGAAAACTTCAGTTTTTTCCCCTGATTGCATTCAATACATTCTGGCTTTTTTTATTAATAAGCATGACCTGTTGCGGTCATGTAGAAGTCAATGGCAGAGGTCCCATTTGAAGATGTTTTTTGCCTTTATGATTTTTGGGGTTTTTTTACAGTGGTTTGCGCTCAAAAACTCAATACATTTGAGGTATTTGAGGTTTTGTAGCCTATAATGCAATACGTTTGAGGTTTTCAAGTTTTTTCCCTTGATTGCATTCAATCGAGTTTTTTACATTCTGGCTTTTTCATAAATAAGCAAACATTGAAAACCTCATAAACCTCACAAACTCAACCTTTGATAAATAACCCCCTAAGTCTAGGGTTCTCTCATAATAACCCATATAGTGTGAATATAAATATTTGTTTAATAAATGTAATAAAATAATTAATGCTGTTGTATCCAAATCCTCATTAAGACATCTTGTAAAGCATTTAGTTTATAGATCCAGAATGATTTATAGATCCTCTCTCCTATGTTATAAAAACCTATGAGCAATCTATTAAGAATAAGGAATTTGTCCTAAGCCTGGAAAATCAAGACCCTATGACACGCTGTACGTTATTGTAATGTGATAATAATCAATGTGTCAATCCCTTCTTTTAAAAAAAGGCAATGACTATAGCAAGTGTACAAAGCTCCCCTACACAAGCAAATAGCTTTATTTTGTATTTATACCACCAAACAAAAAACTCCTGCTTCTCCATAAAAAGATTGGCAAAGGACAGAGCATATTTGCAAGATTTTATAAATTTACTGCCCATGGCCATTCAAGTAGTCTGGAAATGATCCTGTTCCTGGAATGTAAAATTATTTTTTGTAAGAATATATAAAATATATTGATATCTTTCTGCCGCTTTTGAGTATTTTAGAAGTCACATTAGCTAGACATTCTGATGTCAAACCGGAATTTAGCATTTTTTTAAGGCTCTGGGACATTTTTTGTTAGAATAACTTTAAAACTGTGCTAAGAGGGTTGCATAAATGTAAAAACTGTCAAAACCCAGCTCATAAAAAGCTCAAGAGTGTCTAAGACTACTGAAAATGTTATTAGTGACCTATAAAATGCTATCTGTTGTTATTTTATACATATTAATAATATTATTTCTGCCACTAGATGGAGCTATTGACTGCTAAATGAGTGTTACAGGTAACAGGTATTGAAGGAGAGCACAACTGTGTGACTGAAGGAATTTCCCTCCCTATGAACATAACGTCACCTCCTTAACTGGAAACTGAAAGTTCCTTGGTACTTCCCTTATTGATTATATATAGAGCTAGATGTAAAGAAAGAGATCCTGCACAAATGCATTTTCTTTTTATTTGGAGATTCATATATAAAAGGATAAAGATGGAAAGCATTGGGACAAACTGCAGCCCTGAAGCACAGAGGAACCATCTGAGAAACCAGGTAAGGAAGCCACTTATGTAACAGGGAGGCTGTATAAATTTGTATTGAATGCAATTTTTATTTACTGGAACCATTATGGAAGGAAATACCAGACAATAGTTTATGCTGTTTGCCTATTACTGGAAAAAAAAGCATCTGTATTTATAGGGATGCACCGAATTCAGGATCTGGTTTGTGATTCGGCCAAATTGGGGCCTTTTTCAGCAGGATTTTGCCAAATCCAAGAACCTGGCAGAACCAAATCCGAACCCTACAAACTGTCTATTTGTGCAAGAATGTCACATGCACCACAAGGCTTGGGATTCGGTTTGGGATGCCACAGAATCCTGTGAAAATGATTTGTGATTCCCCCAAATCCCAGAAAAAAAGATTTGGGGGCCCATTCATTAAGTTTGAGTGAAGGAATAGAAGAAAAAATACTTCGAATTTCGAAGTGTTTTTTTTGGCTACTTCGACCATCGAATGGGCTACTTCTAACTTCGACTACGACTTCGACTTCGAATCGAATGATTCGAACTAAAAATCGTTTGACTATTCGACCATTCGATAGTCGAAGTACTGTCTCTTTAAGAAAAAACTTCGACCCCCTACTTCGCCATCTAAAAGCTACCGAAGTCAATGTTAGCCTACGGGGAAGGTCCCCATAGGCTTGGCTAACTTTTTTTGGTCGAAGGATAATCCTTCGATCGATGGATTAAAATCCTTCGAATCGTTCAATTCGAAGGATTTAATCGTTCGATCGAACGATTATTCCTTTGATTGTTCGATCAAACTATTTGCACAAAATCGAATCAATATTCGAAGTCGAAGGATTTTAATTCCCCAGTCGAATATTGAGGGTTAATTAACCCTCGATATTTGACCCTAGGTACATTTGCCCCTTGGTGTATCCATAATTTATAACTGAACATTTGTTTGTGTTTATGCCAGCATCTGTTTGCATATCCATGTGCTATACTGAATAATAATATGATCTGTCACAGGTGTGTGGAGTCTTTGCTGAATATAGAAACTTTATCCAGAAGCCATGGCAATTCCTATCAGACTGGCCGCCATGATGGTCCTGCTGGTGACAGTGACAGCACATCCACACAGAAGGCACTGCCACATGTCCAGATACAGATTCCTGTCCCCCAGTGATATAAGGGCCGTCAGACTTCTGCACAATGAACATGTGAGTGTAACATAACATGTCTGAAACACATGCCTGTTTAATATAGTATAATATAAATCTTGTAATAATGTGCAGAAACCCCACAGCATTGCATTAGTATATGTATATACAGCCCCCATCCTTCCTCCTTTGTTGTGTCTGTTTTGTTAGCATTATGCAGTAGAATTGTCTGTGCATTTCTAATATGATTATCTACCTCACAGGACCAAACATGTAGTACATCCAGTCTTCATATTTTCCCTGTCTAGCTCAAGAAAAACATAGATTATTGTAAATTTGTTCGGCACAAAAACTATTCATCAACAACTGAACATTTAAGTAATTTGGACTAAGTATGTAACAGTTTTGCACACTGTTTAGGAGATATTGTAGCCTAAGCCTATTCCAAATGTTCCCCAGGTTGTTTAGTTTAGTTGTGTGATAGCTTCTCAGTGGGTCATTGTGTGACAGTCACCTTTTTTTCTTGATTGTCCATTGGCCTTGAGTTTGGGATTATTATCCTTCTCTAAAATAAATGTTAATCCAAGCTTTATTTTTGTTGAACTTTTGCAGGTTGATACCTTGAAATAACAAGCAGGCATTGTAATATTGGTTATCTCCCCCAAACACAGGCATCCTCACAGTGGAAAGATTATTACCTATGCTTTCCATCAATTTTGCGTTGTGATTTGATCCCCTAGTGCAATGAATAAGTCAAATATTGCATTAAAGTAGTAGTAGACAAATGAGTGATGGTCTGTGCATGACAGAAGTATATTAGACTATATCCAGGATATTACTGTATAAATGTGGAAATTAGAAAGCTATACCCTCCTGCTAAAGAGAATGAAAAATCTATAAGCTCAAAGTTGTACCAGTAACAATCAGCAGATTCAGTGAACATTTTTCCCTTAGCCCTAAAATGACATATTCCACACAAACAGAGCTTTCATAAAACCTTATTTGCATAAAATCCGTAAATCTCTCATTCCATTCAAGTTCAGTTATAAAGTATATTACATATATATATATTCTTCTGCAGGAGAAAAGCCCTTTCAGTGATGGGATCAAATGTTACAGGAAAATGCTTCGTCAAAAGCCGTCTGTGTGTGACTTGCAGGTAAGAAAATGGTGTTCCTTTTTAATGTGATTTCTCTTTATAGTGTATGATTCCTTTTCATGAAAGCATTATACTACTTTTCCATAGTTTTACATCTTGTGTCTTTTTCTCAGTGCATCACTTTGGTGTCAGTCTTACTAACAAGTTTTGCTATTTTATTATGAAGCCATAGTGCTAAACTTCCTCTTCTAATATATCTGCAATTAAATCTCATCCTCAGGAAAGTGACAGACTGATTCTGACTCTGGAGAGAGTGAGTCTGGCTGTAGATGTTCTGCAAAACGTGACTGAGTCGCCACTGAACACACTTGTATCCCAGCCACTTACAATGTTCCTTAGTCTGGAAGATGATATGAAGTTCTGTGTAAGTTCAAAGGTTCATTGTAGTCGTTTGCTAAATTGTATATAGATAGAAAGAGAGAGAGAGAGAGAGAGAGAGAGAGAGAATGATAAACAGATAGAGCTGAGGTCAGAACATACTTCTCCAGTTTATTATTTGGGTATACATCCCCATGAATTGCAGTAATTTATTACAGTTATTTCTTACAATCAAAAGAAGTAGTTCAGGCGGCACTCTGGATAAATATAAAGAGGTTTATTGTGTCATGTCTATGATTAAAGGAATGCTTTCCCCAAACGCGCAAGGCGATATTGTTACCCATGACACAATAATCCTCTTTATATTTATCCGGAGTCCTGCCTGAACTACTTCTTTGGATCTATCAGTTGGAAGGTTGGTGGCTGAGCACACAGAGCTCATAGAGCTGATTGGAGAGATTGATGTGGTGGGGTGAGTCTTGAGCGGTCACTATTAATTTTATTTCTTACAATGTCTCTTACCTTTACAGAGGAAGTCTCCAAAGTACAGTGACCCTCCCTCCCCAAAGCTGATGCCGTGGCTGAATCACCTCAAGAATTTCAGAGAAAGGGTGAGAATTTACTAATGAGCTGAGGGTTGGAGTCGCTAGACACTGTAACACAGCTGATACCATTATTGGCTACCACTAGAAGTAGTAGAAGTTTTGTTCAGATCCCATCAAAAAAGTGAATAGTAGATTACTTGATCACTGCACCTTTAACTGAAACTAGACATGAAGAAAAGTCTCATTAACAAAGAATGTGAATAGATTAAAATGTGTGAATGTTACATTATCTAATATGAGGCCCATAGTCTGTGATCCAAACTACCAGCATAAAACATATCAATTCCATAAACAGCGGTTAAATATTAAATATCATTGTCATCTCTGTAGGTTCCCATTGAATGTGTCCAGGATGCCGTGTTACTCAGCCTTATCCAGCTCCGAATTGAAGATGTAATGTGTTGGGCTAATAGTGAATAACCATCTGCTGCAACCAGGACCTGATAAATCAAAACAAATGAAAAAAGGAATTCTGCTGTGTCAAAGCTTACCCTACTTGTCCTGACAGATCTGCCCGGGCCTCACATAATACATGCACAAGAGGAACCAAATTATCCCCTTCTCCAAATTGATATTAATGAAGGACAATTCTCAGATAAAGTATATCTCACTTTAGCTCATACTGGCTTGAATCAGTACTTCAGCTGCATGCCGGCTCTACCTCAGCAATATGTCTGGGCCAACCTATAACAAAGCAGTACTTCTCCTATAAACTACCCAGTCACGCTTGATGTGTGTACCTTCATAGACTGAGGAACATGGACTGAGAATGGAATTGGAGCAGGACACAACTGAAATCTCAGTTACCTTGAAACCTGCTGCAGTTATTAAAAAGATAACATTTTTTTCCAAGCTGATTATGGCAATGCATCATGCCAGATGTATAAAATTCTATGTATAGCAACCACCCTGCAACAAAACAACAAAGTTAAACTTCCAATCTCCTGTCATACCTTACAAGACATCTCCCATCATTCACTGACCTGTGAATATTCAAAATGGTGGTGGTGCCCACTAGGCATTCACAAAATTTGCAAAGGGAAGCAGAGACAATAGTCACACATTTTAATGCACAGAAGTCCTGTAAAATGGAAATATGTTAATATGCACTGTCTCAAAATGCTGCAAACTTTATTTTGATGGACTATAGTGTTCTTTAAGGTTTTTAACCCTTCTATTTATGCAAACAAATGTATATTATGCTATAATAATATTTATATAAATATAGTATTTTATGTATTTATTACTCCCAGGAGGAGATATTGCAATAAGTATTATTTGTACTTTGGTTTTTTGAAAGATGACCGTGACTATTTATTTATTATGTTATTTAGTCCAAAAAAAAATGACATATTTACAGTAATAGTGACTCTGTGTGCAATATGTAACTGCAAATCACACTAAACACATAGACAGGAGGTTTCAGTTTGCAACAATAGGCAAGGCCTGAAGAAGGGAAGAATCCCGAGCAACTGGGTGACCTCCACAATTTCAGAGGCTCTTGCTCTGGTACCAAGGAGAACTGGGAACAAACATCAGCATGTGAATTTCCCTGCCATGTAAGAGTATAAGGAAAGGGCAAGAGTAGAAGAACTACTAAGCGGGTCAAGGAATGCATCAAGGGGTATGAGACAGTTAACTAAGCAAAGAGCAAATCGGGGAGAAAAGTTTCAGGAATTTATGAAATCGAATGGAACTATTTGGGTTGCACTTGATGGCTTTTTCTTTTATCCTAAAGTACTCTTATGCTGTGCAGGTTTAGCTCTTAACAAAGGGGCATGGCCCCAAAATGTTGCATTTCCGCTTAAAAAAAGCGACTTATGCAACTTAATTTGTTGACTGGGACGATTTTGCCGGATCCTCAAATATTGAGCGCCAGGCTTATCTTGTTAAGGGTGTGTGATTGTTTTCGCTCTTCCATGTCACTTCTTGTAGAGTGAAGAGTAGAACATATAGAGCAGAGGTAAACTGCCTTGCTTTAAAGCCAGGAAGGATGTTACATATATGATGATACAAATATATATCTTTTTTACCTTTATCTGGATTTGTTGCCTTAATTGAGGAATTATTTCAATGCAGGTTAAAACCTTTGGGACTTAACTCTATCCATGTCACTGCACTGAACAGACAGAAAAAGAAACAAAGTTTCTAACTTCATTGGCTTTTGGCAGAGAGCCCAGAACAGCCACAACAGAAGATAAGATACATTTGTAACAATTCAAATGTATCTAGATAAGCAATCAAGATAAGCAAATAAGTAATTGTAACAATATAAGATAACAGGTCCCTTGGGAAAAGTTAGACTCACAGCTTAAAGGGCAATTCACCGTCATTAGCAAAACTGTAATATCTGGTGGGGAAAAACACAGAAATCTGTTCAAGCTTTTATAACCTGTGAAATTTTGTAAAATTACCATGGTAATTAGGGTGTGTGGCGACAAAAATGGGCATGGTCAAAAAATTTTAGCCACGCTACACGCGCCAACTTTTTTGCCCCTCTTTTTATTTCGAAAATGTTGAGAGGTATGAAATAGCACTTTTATTATTTGTTTGCTACAAATGCTGTATATAAGAGCAAATTTATTAAAATTAAAGAACACATAATTTCCTGCGATTCAAAAAAACCACAGCAAAAAAAAGTCCAGCAGATAAAACCCCACGACTGTCTATAGAAGGCCATGGGGGGTGCATTTTCGACATTAAAGCAATTTTAATATTTGAAAAATTTAGAACAGTCGAACTTTGAAAGACTGACTGTAAATGTATGGGACAATGCAATTGTCATTTGCAAATAAGGTATTTTTTGTGATTGTGGTTCGAATAAGCTCAAATTGCACAAGAGATATAAAGCAATCAAAGTCAGAACAATCATTCTAATCACATATGTAGGACAATGTGGGTGTAAACTGACTGTTAGGTCTGTCTGAAATACATAAAACACACCTGGGCAAATTTGCTCCTGGGTGGGAATCAATAGCAACCAATCAGCATATTTCAACTGGCTGCAGGTAGAATAATTAAAGCAGTAAGCTGATTGGTTGCTGCTCAGTAGCAAATTTGCCCAGTGTTTTAAAATGAGCTACAGTGGGTCTTATTTTCTCAAAGCAATAGCTGCAAACATGTAATATATTTTATCATTATATCGCTGTAATAGCTTTCATCCACAAACTAGTGTGCACTCCAACTTGCATGAGATAAATCTGTAATCTGACTAAAATTAGTTAAAAGAGCTAGGTTCGCTGGACAGCAGTGTCACGATCTTCAAACCTAAAAAGAAAAAGCAATCCCAATAGTGTAGTAAGCCTATACCAGGACGTACTATTATTGTATGCGAAACTACTCAAAAACGCCTTGTCATTATCGTGCCCGTAGGTGTTTGTAGCTTTATCAGGACTTGCGTCTGGTTTTTGCCTAAAGGGAAAAAACTACAATAGTGCAATAAAGTTGGTCTAGTATATGGACGGTGAATTACCGTCCGCGCTTACCCCTCAGTAATGTGATAGGTGCGAATCTGATGGTTGCCAATCAGATGTCTCAGAATGGCCTTCTCCTCAGCGCCGTGTCTGCTCGAACGTTCTGGGACTCGAAGCGGCTCCTCTGATTCTAAGAAGTGCCTGCAGTGAAGTTGTGATCCTCTTATGGAAAGCACCACGGTAGTGCAGTTGGCGCGTCCGCCGATACCATCCGATCCGATCCTTCAGAGTTTGCCTTCCTCTGCGGTATGCTTGTTCCGGTATGCTGGATCTAGGAGGGATGTCGGTTGTGTCTAAGTTTAGAGATTGCTTCTAGCTAGAGGGGTAATTATTTTGTGCAGAGAGTCTGATGGTTTACGAATTTGCACTAATTATCTTTTGCGATAATAGGAGAAGTAAAGCTAATCAGACTAGGCAGACCAAAAAGGAATTAATGTCCAGCTAGTTGTTAGAGCATGGGTTACATGTGACTCAAAACACTTCAGGCTAGGGCCTTCGCTACATGGAAGATTTCCCAGGTGGAGTAGTTCAACTACAACTCTCACGCTACTTTGCTACACCAAATAGAAATAATTGGCGCCAGGAGATTCTTGTGATAAACAAAATGAATAACTGTTTATTTGTACAAGACAGATGAGCCCAGGGTTTACTTACAGAGGTACAAGTCATACACAATGCCACACAGCAGACTGAAACAGGTTACAGCACACAGCAGAGACGGTGACTCCCATCAGGCAAGGTAGTCCATTTTCTTCTGCAATATACCTCAGAGTGGTCCGGCTCCCACCCTGTGGAGTTATCAGGGAGAACACCTTTCTAATCCTGACACCCTATCCACTGTGGCCCCTTCACTCTACGAAATTCAAAAGCCTTGGGAAGCTACTCCCTACTAAAATCCTTGATGGAGCGCCAACTGTTCTTACTATCTGTCCTCTCTACCTAGACAGTCTATGACATAACTAACCCTGTTTAGCTAACCTGCTCCCCGACTGCTAACCCTGCTCCCTGACTTAGAAACTAGAGGACCCGTTCCCTCTAGGCACATGGCTTTCTGGGCCTTGCTACACCCAGGCTTCCCTTGGGCACACCCAGCTGGATCAGCATCCAGAGACCAAAGAGGAAGATCCACCCCCTCTCTCTCACTATACCAGAGTGTGACAGGTTGTGGTTACAGCGCCTCCTGGCCCATAGCATTGGAAATGCAAATACTTAAACTATTTACTCCTGTTCATGAAACTCCTCAGTGATTTATCCTTAAATCTTTACATTTTACAATAGGGGATACGTTATTCACTAAATATTTTAAGGAACAGTAACACCAAAAACTGAAAGTTTCTTAAAAAAGTGACAATATAATGTACTCTTGTGCTGCACTGGTAAAACTGGTGTGTTTGCTTCAGAAACACAACTAGAGTTTATATAAAGAAGTTTCTCTGCCGCCATGGGGGCAGCCATTCAAACCTTAAAAAGGAGAAAAGGCACAGGATACACAACAGATAACAGATAAGCTCTTTACCATACAATGGGATGCTTCAGAACTTATCTGTTATAGACTATGTGTCCTGAGCTTGAATGGCTGCCCCATGGCTACACAGCAGCTTATTTATATAAACTATAATTGTTTTTCTGATGCAAACACACCAGCTTTGCCAGTGGAGGTATTGTATTTTCTTTAAAACACTTTCATTTTTGTTGTTACTGTTCCTTTAACTGTGATGCTGTTTTGCTACATGCATTTTTATATTAATGCATTACCTTTGCCACTAGATGGCAAGTGTTCCCCACTGTTCTCTGCAGGTGACAGGTGTGCCCTGGAAGGCAGATAATGACAGAGCGAGTAAATGGAGGAATTCCCTACTGATAAACACGTCATCTCCTCATCTGCTAAGTAAGGAAAGTGAAAGATCCTGCTAGTTCCCAGTTATTCTCCCACCAGTCCTATTGTAATCGTCAGAAAAATATCCTGCCCTTGCATAAATGCATTTTCTCTTCATTTGGGGCTCCAGGTATAAAAGAATAAAGATGGAAAGCATTGGGAACAACTGCAGCCCAGAAGCACAGAGGAACCATCTGAGAGACCAGGTAAGGGAGACACATATGTAATAGGGAGGTTGTGTGTTGTGTGGTGGATGCTGTGCAAATATGAATGTGCAGGATTTGCTGTTCATGGAATATGGCTTAGATGTTTGTGTATATGCTGCATGAGATCTGTGCACACTCACTAACATTGCACTCACTGATCTTTCACAGGTGTACAGAACCTTAATCCAGAAGCCATGGCAATTCCTATCAGACTGGCCGCCATGATGGTCCTGCTGGTGACAGTGACAGCACATCCACACAGAAGGCACTGCCACATGTCCAGATACAGATCCCTGTCCCCCAGTGATATAAGGGCCGTCAGACTTCTGCACAATGAACATGTGAGTGTGATTCACAGATACAAGGGGGTTGTGAGAACTGATCTAGTCTAATTTAACTGTTAGTAATGTGCTACCAACCTGACAAATATTGTAGTGAAAAGCACACTTTATGGGAAGGTAATGGAGATATAGTTGCAGAGATAGAGATACAAACAGATCAATACATAATGGATAAGAAATAAATTCTGCATCATTTTGATATAGGAGATATCTAAGTGCTACTCAGGGGTCATTTATATGAGTGATTATAACTGTCATTGCCCATCTGTACATACAAGACATTTCATTGTCTGTTCTCCTGTAGGAGAAAAGTCCTTTCAGCGATGGGATAAAATGTCAGAAGAAAATGTTTCGCCATAAGCCGTCTGTGTGTGACCTGAAGGTAAGGAAATGTAGTTCCCACACTGGTAATGTAAAGCTCATCTCAGTCTTTCTCATAACTATAAATAAGGGACATTGCCTTCTACCTGTCACTCTTTAGAGGATTTTTTTTATATAATGACAAGCATTTCCCTTGTACCTACCTATCACATTAAGCCTCCTAAGTACCCAGCTCTTGCTTATTTTTGGTGTATCTCTAATATCTACATTTAAGTGACATTTTATCCTGTTTCTCAGGCAAGTGACAGACATATTCTGACTCTGGAGAGAGTGACGTTGGCTGTAGATGTGCTGACAAACATGACCGAATCTCCACTGAGTGAATTTGTTTCCCAACCGCTTGAGTTTTTCCGGAGCCTGGAAGATGATCTGAAGCACTGTGTAAGTTCAAATGGTCAATATGATCAGTAACCGTCCCCATAGGCAATTGTTTTCTATCCCACAAGCCTGTCAGACAATGAGATGGATGTACAGTGTCAATGCTCTGTATTACGCACACTCATTATAATCTGCTAGAACCTGGGCCCATGCATGGAATACTGTCTCTACTGATGTAAAATGCAGGTATTCAATGTAACTGTCTCCTACTGACATATTAACCCATCATTTTCTTACAATGTTTATTTTCCATTCCAGAGAAAGTCTCCATTTTACAGTGATTCTCCCTCCCAACAGCTCATGCCGTGGCTGAACCATCTCAAGCATTTCAGAGAAAGGGTGAGGATACTCTAGATGAGCAGAGGATTAGGGGTAGGGAGGGGAACAGACAGTTAGAGATTCCGACACTGTATCTAGGGGGCACTTATAGAAACTAGGGTTGCTGTATAGGTGCCATTAGTATATTACAGAATATGAAATCTCTGGACACTATGGAAGCACATACTGTCCATATTTCCTAAAGTTCAATCTCTGGACTAATATATTTGCTTTTCTCTTTAGGTTTCCGCTCAGTGTGTCGGGGATGCCGTGTTGCTCAGCTTAATCCAGCTGCTAATTGAAGATGTGATGTGTTGGGCTAATAAGGAATAATGCCAGGAGGAGAGTCGGAAGAATCAATATGGAGAGATGGTCCCACAAGCTTTCCCTGCTCCACAAGCCTGCTATACAGATCATTTACTCCTGTTCCAGACTGAGTCACATAGAATATGGGCAGTGCCCAGCTTCCCACACTTCTATCTGCCTTGATTGTAACCATTGGGCTGACAAATGGACCTGCATTTGTTTAATTAGAGGCTGCATATTTCTCTATATTTAATGTAAGAGATAAGAAGATACCAAGTATAATAATTGTACTCATATTTATTTGTATTTATATTAATGTGTTAAATACAGTGTAAACATAATATTCTTTTAATTTATAAATGTATTGTATTCTAACTCCCAGGTGGAGATATTGCTATAAGTATTATTTGTTTTTTGGTTTTGGAAATATGACTGTAACTATTTATTTATTATGTTATTTAGTCAAAATAAAGTGTAATTTTTCACCTTCTGAAGCAGCTTTGGGAGGGGGGGTCGCCGACCCTGTAAACTGTTCTAAATGGATACGTTTAGTTAATACAACCCCTTTAATTCTTTCCATGCCACTTCATGTGAAGTACAGTGTTGAGCAGAGTATGGGAGATAAAAGGTGATGTAAACTGCCTGTTTTTCTCATTAAATAGCATTTTTATTTTTTGTTTGCTACAAATACTGTATATAAGAGCAAATTTATTAAAATTAAAGAACACATCATTTGCTGTGATTAAGGAGGACCATGCAGGTGACGGGGGGGGGTTGGAGGCCTGTGCTGGTGACGGATGGGGGTCAGAGGCCCATGCAGGTGACGGAGGGGGGTCGGGGACCGAAGGGGTGTGGGCCCTAGATGTGGCAGCCCCGGTAGGCCTGCCCCTTCCCAGTCCAATACGGGTTCAGTCTGTCGAACAGGTTAAAAGATATTGGCTACCGATAAGATCTCTGGATGTTTTGTCTATCTGATGATATCAGTGAGAGATTGTCACTACTATATGTGAGAAAAAACTTTATTCACTATAATGGTGATGCTGTTTTGCTACATGCATATAGTAAAACCTCAATTTTACACTCCCTAATTTTAAGTTTCCTCTCATTTTACATTGTTTTGTGATCCCACCTATATATTAGGCATAATACATTTCCCTGATTTTACATTTTCACAGATTTTACACCATTTTTTCTGGTCCCCTGAAAAACTTTAAAGGAATTGTTCAGTGTAAAAATAAAAACTGGGTAAACAGAAAGCCTGAGCAAAAAAAAAAAATTGTTTTCAATATAGTTAGTCAAAAATGTAATGTATAAAGGCTGGAGTGACTAGATGTGTAACATAATAGCCAGAACACTACTTCCTGCTTTCTAGCTTCCTTGGCTTCCACTGACTGGTTACCAGGCAGTTACCAATCAGTGACTTGAGGGGGGGGGGGCACATGGTTCATATCTGTTGCTTTTGAATCTGAGCTGAATGCTGAGGATCAATTGCAAACTCACTGAACAGTTATGTCCCATGTGGCCCCCCTTAAAGTCAATAACTGACTCAGAGTTAGAGAGCTGAAAAGCAGGAAGTAGTATTCTGGCTATTATGTTAGACATCCAGTCACTCCAGCCTTTATACATTACATTTTGGCTAACTAACTATATTAGAAACATTTTTAATTTTGCACAGCCTATCTATCTGCCCAGTTTTTATTTTAACACTGAACTTTTGCTATAACCGCCAAGCACATACGGCATACCTGCTGGCGGTTCAGGGCTCAGGCTGCCAAGCACGTACCCCATATGTTTTCAGCAGCTGAGCCCTTCTCTCTGCATCAGCGTCTTTTGCTGCCTCCGTAGAGAGTCAGGATGCGATTGTCGCAGATCCAACTTCAAAGTAGCAGATGCGCCATGCATACATTTATACACAGATTTTAGTAAAGATTTTTTTTTTTTTAGCACACTTGCTCCCTTTTGCACACTTATTTACATGTATTTACATACTCAGACAACTTTTAGAAGTGCACAATCTATGCATATTGGGCATTAAACTGTTCAGTAGACCCTTGGCATCCATATTTATGATGTTTTACAATTGTATGTAAGAAATTAGGTGTGATAAATGCGGCCAATTGCAAAATTTTTAGGCTATTTTCAGAAATGTCATAAAAACTTCTGCATTTAGCGTAGCTTTGCAGTATGGTAGTTTGGAGTAGAAAGACATAATTACCTATTTTTGAATGTGTACAAAAATATATGGTTTTGGGCAGCGCCGGATTTCTTCTCGGGTCGCCCCTAGGCCGCGCGGTCCGACAAGGCGACCGCGCAGTCCTAGCGCCCGCCTTCCCAGCGCGCCAGCGGAAAAACGCCGGCGCAGCTGGTGTAGTTCAACGGGGAAGCAAAGATCCCCATAATGCGGCTGGGCGGCATGCCGCCCCTATTTTTTGCCGCCCTAGGCCCGGGCCTATGCGGCCTTGCAGCAAATCCGGGCCTGGTTTTGGGGGGTCTTTGTGCTGTGTGGTGGTCTTGTGGCACATAATAAACTGCCAGGAGCCTTTGTTAACAGAAAGGGAATCGCACTATTTTCATTTGGGGTTCGCACATGCCAGCTGCTTTGGTATATCTATGTATATTGGGCATCAAACTGTTCAGTAGACCCGTAGCGTCAATATTTAGGGTGTTTTCCAATTTTAAGTAAGAAATTGGGTGTGATAAATGTGGCATATTGCAATATTTTTAGGCGATTTTCAGAAATGTAAAAACTGTTGCCTGTACTTTCCGAAAATATATGGTTTTCTGGGGTGAACGTAACTTTTTCTACCTTTGCCCCCCAAAAACTATGTAAATGTGTTGATTTTGCAGTACCTGAAATGACAGACCATATGGGGGTCTTCATTTTGGGGCCCCTATATGCCACATGTTTAGGTAAACCTATACATATTAGGCATAAAACTATTCAGAGGACAACAGGCTTTCATATTTGGGGTGATTTGTCTTGATAACCATAAGTATGTGGGAAATATGATGCTGCCGGAAATTTTGAGGTGATTTTTGGAAATGTCACCAAAATCACCAAATTTAGGGAAGGTCGGCTTGGTGCTTTGGAGTAGAAAGACATGTATACCCAATTTGGATTTGGGGGAATGTGTATTTTCCGAAAATATATGGTTTTCTGGGATGAACGTACTTTTTTCTACCTTTGCCCCCCCCCCCCCCAAACTATGTAAATGTGTTGATTTTGCAGTACCTGAAATGACAGACCATATGGGGAGAGTCTTCATTTTAGGGCCCCTAAATGCCATGTGCTTAGGTACACCTATACATATTAGGCAAAAAACTGTTCAGAGGACCCCAGGCTTTCATATTTGGGGTGATTTATCTTGATACCTAATAGTATGTGGGAAATACGATGCTGCAGGGTGGAAGTTTTGAGGTGATTTTTGGAAATGTCACCAAAATCACCAAATTTAGGGAAGGTCGGCTTGGTGCTTTGGAGTAGAAAGACATGTATACCCAATTTGGATTTGGGGGAATGTGTACTTTCCGAAAATATATGGTTTTCTTGGGTGAACGATCTTTTTTCTAGCTTTGCCCCCAAAAATTATGTAAATTATGTTGATTTTGCAGAATCTGGAATAACAGAACTGATAGCACAAATGGGGTGTCTACACTATATACCACATGCTTAGGTAAATCTATACATATTGGGCATCAAACTGTTCAGCGGACTCATGGCAATCATATATATGGTGTTTTTCATTGGTACCTAATGATGTGTGGGAGATATGATGCTGTAGATTGGAAGCTTTGAGGTTATTTTTCAAAAAATTCACAATTTTCTATAAAACATTATAACTTTAGGAAACAATTGCAACTTGGTAGTTTGGAGTACATAGATATATTTACCCATATATTTGGTATTGCCGCATTCACAAGACATAGACCTTTCCAAATAGGCTGTGTTCTCGTACATAAAATAAATTATGTTTCTGATATATGTGATTGTTCTTTGTGAAACATGATTTTTTTTCATTTTATTAGAAACTTAGAAGTCTATATTTTTTACAGAAGTAGAATTACACCAAAATGCTTGCATATTTTGAAAGCTCAGGTTGTCCTGAAAAAATATATATATATAAAATATATTGTTTTCCTGGGTAAACTAAAAGAAAGGCCCTTAAAGTGAAAGAGTACAAAATGTCTAAAAACTTCTTGGCATTTAGGACAAAACGACTGGCAGGAAAAGGGTTAATCAGGGGGTTCTCCTGTATTTTTATTTATTCATTAACTTTGCCGCTAGATGGCAGTGTTCCCCACTGATAATCTCTGCAGGTGACAGGTGTGTCCTGGAAGGCAGATAATAACAGAGTGTGTAACTGGAGGAATTCCCTACCTATAACCACGTCATCTCCTCATCTGCTAAGTAAGGAAAGTGAAAGATCCTGCTAGTTCCCAGTTATTGTCTCACCAGTCCTATTGTAATCATCAGAGTCAGACGTACAGAAAAATATCCTGCCCTTGCACAAATGCATTTTCCCTTCATTTGGGGCTCTGGGTATAAAAGAATAAAGATGGAAAGCACTGGTACAAACTGCAGCCCAGAAGCACAGAGGAACCATCTGAGAGACCAGGTAAGGGAGCCACATATGTTATAGGGAGGCTGTGTGTTGTGTGGTGGATGCTGTGCAACTATGAATGTGCAGGATTTGCTGTTCATGAAAAATGGCTTGGGTGTTTGTGTATATTCTGCATGAGATCTGTGCACACTCACTAACATTGCACTCACTGACCTGTCACAGGTGTGTGGAGTCTTTGCTGATTACCGAACTTTAATCCAGAAGCCATGGCAATTCCTATCAGACTGGCCGCCATGATGGTCCTGCTGGTGACAGTGACAGCACATCCACACAGAAGGCACTGCCACATGTCCAGATACAGATCCCTGTCCCCCAGTGATATAAGGGCCGTCAGACTTCTGCACAATGAACATGTGAGTGTGATACAGAGAAAAAGGGGATTGTGGGAACTGATCTAGTCTAATTTAACTGTTAGTAATGTGCTACCAACCTGATCAAATATTGTAGTGAAAATCCCATTTTATGGAAAGACAATGGACATATAGTTGCAGAGATAGAGATACAAACAGATCAATCATTAAAATACATAATGGATAAGATCCTTTCCTTCTGTTGAATAAAATTTTGCATCATTTTGATATAGGAGATATTTAAGTGCCACTCAGGGGTCATTTATATGAGTGATTATAACTGTCATTGCCCATCTGTACATACAAGACATTTCATTGTCTGTTCTTCTGTAGGAGAAAAGTCCTTTCAGCGATGGGATAAAATGTCAGAAGAAAATGTTTCGCCATAAGCCGTCTGTGTGTGACCTGAAGGTAAGGAAATGTAATTCCCACACTGATACTGTAAAGCCCATCTCAGTCTTTCACATGACAATAAATAAGGGACATTGCCTTCTACCTGTCACTCTTTAGGAGATTTTTTTTATAGAATGACAAGCATTCCCCTTGTACCTACCTATCACATTAAGCCTAAGTACCCAGCTCTTGCTTATTCTTGGTGTATCTCTAATATCTACATTAAAGTGACATTTTATCCTGTTTCTCAGGCAAGTGACAAACAGATTCTGACTCTAGAGAGAGTGACGTTGGCTGTAGATGTGCTGACAAACATGACCGAGTCTTCACTGAGTGAATTTGTTTCCCAACCGCTTGAGTTTTTCCGGAGCCTGGAAGATGATCTGAAGCACTGTGTAAGTTCAAATGGTCAATATGATCAGTAACCGTCCCCACAGGCAATTGTTTTCTATCCCACAAGCCTGTCGGACGAAATGGATGTACAGGTTCAATGCTCTGTATTACGCACACTCATTATAATCTGCTAGAAACTGGGGCTCATGCATGTAATACTGTCTCTACTTATGTAAAATGCAGGTATTCAATGTAACTGTCTCCTACAAATATATCAACCCTTCATTTTCTTACAATGTCTATTTTCCATTCCAGAGAAAGTCTCCATTGTACAGTGATTCTCCCTCCCAAACGTTGATGCCTTGGCTGAACCATCTCAAGCATTTCAGAGAAAGGGTGAGGATACTCTAGATGAGCAGAGGATTAGGGGTAGGGAGGGGAACAGACAGGTAAAAATTCCCACACTGTATCTAGGGGGCAGTATAGACAGCTGGGCTTACTGTATAGGTGCTATTTGACGTGTAGCTGGATTTATATTAAAGAATGTGAACTCTCTGGACAAAATGAAAGCACATGGAAAAATAGTCAGAAATGAGTTGAAGATATTAGGAATCAGTTAGAATTCTGTCAATATTTCCTAAAATCAGATTTCTGGACCAATATATTTGCCTTTCTCTGTAGGTTTCTGTTCAGTGTGTCCAGGATGCCGTGTTGCTCAGCCTAATCCAGCTGCTAATTGAAGATGTAATGTGTTGGGCTAATAAGGAATAATGCCTCCTTTAGTCAGGAGCAGAGTCAATACAATCCATACGGAGAGATTATCCCACAAGCTTTCCCTGCTCCAGAAGCCTGCACGTACATATCAGAACCCATACACTCCTGCTCCAGACTGGCAGTCATTCACAATAATCCTCACATAGAGTGTGGGCAGAGCCCAGCTTCTTACACCTCTACCTGCTATGATTGTGGGATTTGGACTGAATCAACCTACACTTATTAAATGAGAAGCTGCTTGTTTCAAGGCATTCTCTATATTTAATATAACTGACAAGAATATTATAAATATGATTATTTTAATCTTATTTATTTATATTAATTTATTATATTTATATAATCATTTATATTTATATTTGGTAATACACTGTATTTAACTCCCAGGAGAAAATTCTAGTATGATATGTTGTTTTTATAAATATTACCTATTTATTCTTTGCTATTTTGTCAAAATAAAATGATATTAAACTGATCATGGCTCTGTGCAATATGTAGCTATTCACTTTAGTGTAGTAGTAAGTAATCTTGAAATTCTAACTGTACTAACATCATCTAACATCATAGAGTAGAAGAACCATGACTAGGGCCAATGAATGCATCAAGTGATATAAGCTAACCAAATGGAGTGGCAAACCGGCAACAAAGTTTGAGGAGTTTATGAAATAGGAAAAGGCCAAAACACACATTTGATTCTCCTGGGACCTCAACAAATGTTTTGAAGTCAATAAGGAATATTGTTTTTTGCCTTTAGTATTTGCAGGGTTGAAGTTGATGGATATTGGGTTCTTTTAGCCTTGGCTCCTATTATCCTAGGTGGGGTTAAGACTTTCCATGACACTTTGGGGCCGATTCACTAAGCTCGAGTGAAGGATTCGATGAAAAAAATTCGAATTTCGAAGTATTTTTTGGGTACTTCGACCATCGAATTGGTTAAATTCGTTCGAATTCGAACGAAATCGAACGATTCGAAGTAAAAATCGTTCGACTATTCGACCATTCGATAGTCGAAGTACTTTCCCTTTAAAAAAAACTTCGACCCCCTACTTCGGCAGCTAAAAGCTACCGAAGTCAATGTTAGCCTATAGGGAAGGTCCCCATAGGCTTGCTCACCTTTTTTTGATCGAAGGATTTTCCTTCGATCGTTGGATTAAAATCGTTCGAATCGTTCGAAAAATCCTTCGATCGATCGAACGCAGGATTAGCGCTAAATCGTTCGACTTCGATATTCGAAGTCGAACGATTTTAGTTCCCAGTCGAATATCGAGGGTTAATTAACCCTCGATATTCGACTATTGATGAATCGGCCCCTTTATGTTTTTAACTATTATGCATACCTCCCAACATTTTGAAAAAAAAGAGGGATAAAAAGATATGTTGTGGTCCCAACCCCTAATTAACATGTTCATTTTACAAAATTTGGTAGGTTATGAAAGTTTGAACATATTTCTGTGGGGTTTTTTTCAGTTACTACAGTTTTGCTAATGAAGGTGAATTGCCCTTTAAGCTGTGAGTCTAACTTTTCCCAAGGGACCTCATTATTTAAATTGGTTCAATTACTTATTTGCTAATCTCAGAATTGTTACAAAGTATCTTAGTTGCACCTGGTGGCTGTTCTGGGGTCTTTGCCAAAAGCCAATTAAGTTTTTTTCTTTTTTTGGCTGTTCAGTGCAAACTTTTCAGTACAAACGTGGGACTGCGGGTTGAGCTGTCCTGCTGAAAATGCAACAGTTGGGAGACATGATTATGTGATGCATGAACCATGCCAGTGTATTTAGTTTGCAGGGATCAGTGGCCACTATGCATCTTAAAGTGAGACCTGCAGTCTCCAGATACCACATTTTCTTTATTCCCTATGAATATGTGGTTTCAGATATAAGGCATTCATATTTAGGGGTCATTTACTAAAGTGGGACGAGGTACAAACTGCTAAAACAAGTGAAGTTTTTGTTACTTGCGCACAATGCCTTTCCCCTTGCCTTTTTGCACCATCAGCTATCAGGTGTAAATCTTAGCTGGTGACTATGAATGGCACTCGGGTAGGAGCTACATTTGCTCACCATGGGTGGAACATGTGTAACAAGTGCTTCTGTGGCTCAAGGCAAATCTGGAAACATCCTTAATGCCTTCCTGAGACAGATATTAAGGGGGTTATTTATTAAAGGTCAAATTTAGTGATGGGGAATTTATTCGCCAGGCACGAATTTGCTGTGAATTTCCACGTTTCGGCAACGGTGAATAAATTCATAAATCCATACACTGCTGCTCCAAACTGGCGTCTTTAATGTAAAACCATTTTGCTATTTCCATTTTGGTATTTCCTTCTAAAGCACATTTTAATGCCCAGTATGCGTAGATTTACCTAAGTTTGTGACCTGTAGGGACCCCAAAATGGAAATTGTGCATATGACTTTTCTTGGCCGCCAATTTAGCTTCTGCAAACACAACACCTTGACTGTGTATTGTGTGTCATAACATAGCACAACCCCATCATATTATGTATTACCCAAGATTATTTCATATACATCATTCTCTCACTATTCCTTAATGTGCTGCTGTTTAATATCTTCATTTTCTCTTTTAGTTTCCCCTGCTTTCTTCTTCTCTCTTTTTTGTTAAAACACTCTCTGATGCCTCCACCTTATTTATCTGCTTAACACCTCTATCTCTTCTCTATTTCTCTCTTTTTATTTTCTATATATTTAGCTATATTGTATTTTACCTCTGTATTTTATTTGCATGCAGAAGTGGAGAGGAGCAAAAGAAAGTTCCGGGATTCAAAACTTTTGCATCCCCACTGAGTGGATTCTATTTCACAAAAATAAAGAAGTGAAGGGATGGCATCCCTGTGCATCCCTCCCCAATTCCAGCACTGTCTATAGATCCTCTCTCCTATGTCAAAAAAAACTATAAGCAATCTAATAAGAAATTAGTTTTTCTAAGCATAAAAAACCAAGACTCTATGACACACTGTATCTTAATGTAATGTGATAATACTCCATGGATCAATCCCTTCTTTTAAAAATAGGTAATGACTATAACAAGTGTACAGAGTTCCCCTACACAAGCAAATAGCTTCTCATATACAGCACAAGAGTGTCTTAGAATACAGAAAATGTTATTAGTGACCTATAAAACTACATCTGTTGTTATTTTATACATATTAATATTATGATTTCTGCCACTAGATGGGGCTGTTGACTGCTAAATGCGTTTTACAGGTAACAGGTGTATAGAAGGAGAGCACGACTAAAGGAATTTCCCTCATTGTCAACATAACGTCACCTTCTTACCTGGAAACTGAAAGTTCCTTGGCACTTCCCTTACTGATTATGCATAGAGTAAAGAAAGTGATCCTGCACTTGCCCAAATGCATTTTCTTTTTATTTGGAGATTCACATATAAAAGAATAAAGATGGAAAGCATTGGGACAAACTGCAGCCCTGAAGCACAGAGGAACTGTCTGAGAGACCAGGTAAGGGAGCCACATATGTAACAGTGAGACTGTGTAATTTTGCATTGAATGCAATTTTGATATGCTGGAACCACTGTGTCATTATGGAAGGAAATACCAGACAATAGTTTATACTGTGTGCCTATTACAAAAAATCTGTGTTTAAATAGGGATGCACGGAATCCAGGATCTGGTTTGTGATTCGGCCAATTCTGGGCCTTTTTCAGCAGGATTTGGCCAAATCCAAGAACCTGGCAGAGTCAAATCCAAACCCTACAAACTGAATACAAATTGTCTATTTGTGCAAGAATGTCACATGTACCACACTGATTTTGGCCCCCAGCAAGGTTTGGGATTCAGCAGAATCCTGTGAAAAGGATTTGGCACAAATAAATTCAGATTTTCGCCATTTCGGAGTGCTGCATGGTGTGCGTGAATTCTTCTGTGAAATCCAAAAAAAAAAGGATTTGGTGCATCTATAGTTTATAACTGAACATTTGTTTGTGTTTATGCCAGCGTCTGTTTGTATATCCATGTGCTATACTGAATAATAATATGATCTGTCACAGGTGTGTGGAGTCTTTGCTGAATACAGAAACTTAATCAAGAAGCCATGGCAATTCCTATCAGACTGGCCGCCATGGTGGTCCTGCTGGTGACAGTGACAGCTAGGGATGTAGCGAACGTCGGAAAAAAAGTTCGCGAACATATTCGCGAACTTGCGCAAAAACGCGAGCGGTTCGCGAACGGTTCGCGAACCCCATAGACTTCAATGGGAAGGCGAACTTTAACATCTAGAAAAGACATTTCTGGCCAGAAAAATGATTTTAAAGTTGTTTAAAGGGTGCAACGACCTGGACAGTGGCATGCCAGAGGGGGATCAAGGGCAAAAATGTATCTGAAAAATCTGCCTGTGTGTGCTTGGAAGAGATAGTGTAGGGGGAGAGCTGTTAGTGATTTCAGGGACAGATGATAGTAAGTTTGCTGGCTAGTAATCTGCTTGATACTGCTCTGTATTGGAGGGACAGAAGTCTGCAGGGATTTGAGGGACATTTTAGCTTAGGTAGCTTTGCTGGCTAGTAATCTGCTGTTCTCTTTAAACAACTGCCATACGTTGACCTTGTAGGCATTGTTTGCCCAGTTTTTTTGGACGCAGCCACTGAAGCACAGTTGCCAGAAAAAATATGCCATATAAATGCTGAAAATAGTCATTTTTCGCCATACGTTGACCTTGTAGACATTGTTTGCCCAGTTTTTTTGGTCGCAGCCACTGAAGCACAGTTGACAGAAAAATTATGCCATATAAATGCTGAAAATATAAATTTTTTTGGTTGCAGCCACTGAAGCACAGAGGCCAGAAAAATTATGCCATATAAATGCAGAAAATATGCATTTTTTTGGTCGCAGCCACTGAAGCACAGTTGCCAGAAAAAATATGCCATATAAATGCTGAAAATAGTCATTTTTTGCCATATACGTTGAGTCAACGTATGGCAAAAAATGACTATTTTCAGCATTTATATGGCATATTTTTTCTGGCCTCTGTGCTTCAGTGGCTGCGGCCAAAAAAACTGGGCAAACAATGCCTACAAGGTCAACGTCGTTGACCTTGTAGGCATTGTTTGCCCAGTTTTTTGGCCGCAGCCACTGAAGCACAGAGGCCAGAAAAAATATGCCATATAAATGCTGAAAATAGTCATTTTTTTGGTCGCAGCCACTGAAGCACAGTTGCCAGAAAAATTATGCCATATAAATGCTGAAAATATAAATTTTTTTGGTTGCAGCCACTGAAGCACAGAGGCCAGAAAAATTATGCCATATAAATGCAGAAAATATGCATTTTTTTGGTTGCAGCCACTGAAGCACAGAGGCCAGAAAAATTATGCCATATAAATGCAGAAAATATGCATTTTTTTGGATGCAGCCACTGAAGCACAGTTGCCAGAAAAAATATGCCATATAAATGCTGAAAATAGTCATTTTTTGCCATACGTTGACCTTGTAGACATTGTTTGCCCAGTTTTTTTGGTTGCAGCCACTGAAGCACAGAGGCCAGAAAAAATTAAACAGTAGGGTTTGCACCCTAGTTTGTAACGGTGCGGAGGAGGAGGAGGACGCTAAAGGACAGCTGTGTGTGGAGTCATGAGGCTTGAAGAGAAGGACAGCTGCATAGAAGTCAGAACAAGTCTTCCGGCGTGCAGTAACCCTCCGAGATCCACCCCTCATTCATTTTAATAAAGGTCAGGTAATCGACACTTTTGTGACCTAGGCGAGTTCTCTTCTCAGTTACAATCCCTCCTGCTGCACTGAAGGTCCTTTCTGAGAGCACACTTGAGGCTGGGCAAGACAAGAGGTTCATGGCAAATTGTGACAGCTCTGGCCACAGATCAAGCCTGCGCACCCAGTAGTCCAGGGTTCATCGCTCCTCAGAGTGTCGATATCTGCAGTTAATGCCAGGTAGTCCGCTACCTGCCGGTCGAGGCGTTCTTTGAGGGTGGATCCAGAAGGGTTGTGGCGCTGCCTTGGACAGAAAAAACATTTGCATGTCTGACGTTACAGACTGGCCAAAGGGCTTTGTCCTTGCAGGTGTGCTCGTGGCAGGATTACTGGCACCTCTGCCCCTGGAATGTTGATGAGTTCCTGAAGTGACATTTACCCTTAAAAGCATTGTACAACATGTTTTGCAGGCTGGTTTGTAAATGCCGATCTTTTCGGACTTGTGGTATGTTGGTAACATTTCTGACACTTTATGCTTGTACCGAGGTCTAGTAGCGTTGCGACCCAGTACAGGTCCTTCTCCTTAAGCCTCTTGATACGGGGGTCCTTCAACAGGCATGACAGCATGAAAGACCCCATTCTCACAAGGTTGGATGCAGAGCTATCCATCTCCGCTTCCTCATTATCAAGGACTGCATTTATCCACGTCTCCTCCCCCCAGCCACGTACAAGACCAGGGTCCCAAAAGGTCACCCCTAGCCCCCTGGGAAGCCTGCTCCTGTTGGTCCTCCTCCTCCTCCTCCACAAAGCCACCTTCCTCCTCTGACTCCACTTCTGGCACCTCTCCCTGCGTTGCAGCAGGTGCCTGGGTTCGTTCTGGTGATTCCGACCAGAAATCGTGCGCTTCCAGCTCCTCGTCACGCTGGTCTACAGCCTCATCTGTCACTCGTCGCACGGCACGCTCCAGGAAGAAAAGCGAAGGGTATTAGGTCGCTGATGGTGCCTTCGGTGCGACTGACCATATTTGTCACCTCTTCAAAAGGTTCGCATGAGCCTGCAGGCATCGCGCATAAGCACCCAGTAACGGGGGAAAAAAATCCCCAGCTGTGCAGATCCAGTCCTACCACCCAGTTCAAAAAGGTACTCGTTGACGGCCCTTTGTTGTTGCAGCAGACGTTCCAACATAAGGAGCGTTGAATTCCAGCGAGTCTGGCTGTCAGAAATCAAACGCCCTGACTGGCATGTTGTAGCGCTGCTGAATGTCAGCAAGGCGTGCCATGGCTGTGTAGGAACGTCTGAAATGGGCCGACACCTTTCTGGACTGGGTGAGAACGTCCTGGAATCCTGGGTACTTGGAGACAAAACGTTGGACTATTAAATTTAACACATGTGCCATGCAGGGCACATGTGTTAAATTGCCTAGTCTCAACGCTGCCAACAGATTTGCTTCCATGTCACACACCACTTTTCCGATCTGCAGTTGGTGTGGGGTCAGCCACCGATCGGCCTGTGACTGCAGAGATGACAGGAGTACAGATCCGTATGGTTTTTGCTTTCCAGGCACGTCATCCCCAAGACAGCGTGACAACGGCGTACCTGGCACGTCGAATAGCCTAGGGGAGCTGGGGGTGCACAGGTGTGGAGGAGGAGAAGGAGACCCAGCAGCAGAGTAAGAAGAAGAAGAAGACGAGGTAGAGAGCGATGGAGGAGTAGAGTGGTGGCAGAACCGCGTGCAATCCGTGGCGGTGACACCAACTCCACTGTGTTGTTGAGCTACCCATTCCCTGCTTCCCAGCCATTACCAAGTTCACCCAGTGGGCAGTGTAGGTGACATACCTGCCCTGACCATGCTTGGAGGACCATGCGTCAGTAGTCATATGGACCTTTGCCCAACACTAAGTGACAGAGATGCGGTAACTTGGCTCTGCACATGTTGGTACAGTGTGGTATTCCCTTTTTAGAAAAAAAATTGCGGCTGGGTACCTTCCACTGCGGTGTCCCAATTGCTACAAATTTGCGGAAGGCCTCAGAGTCCACCAGCTGGTATGGTAAAAGCTGGCGGGCTAAGAGTGCAGACAAGCCAGCTGTCAGACGCCGGGCAAGGGGTGACAGTCAGACATTGGCTTCTTACGCTCAAACCATGGCCTTCACAGAAACTTGGCTGGTGGCAGATGACTGGGAATGGGAACAGGTGGTCAAGGTGGAAGGCGGAGTGGAGGGTGGTTCAGACGGGTCAAGGAGAGCAGAGGTAGAGCAGTAAGATGCTGGACCAGAAGGAGTGTGGCTTTTAGTTTGCCTGTTGCCTTTGAGGTGTTGCTCCCAAAGTGCTTTGTGCTTGCCGCTCATGTGCCTTCGCATAGAAGTTGTACCTATGTGGCTGTTGGGCTTACCAAGGCTCAGTTTCTGACTGCACTCATTGCAAATACAATGCTTTTGTCAGAGGCACACACATTAAAAAAATCCCACACTGCTGACTTTTTGGAAGTGTGCGATCTGGCGGTAACAGTAGAAGTTGGCGGAGTTGCGGTATTGGCGGCAATGGCGGGTGCGTTGGCCGCTGAACACAGGTGCCGATACATGTTGTTGCCCTGCTGATCCCTGCGGGCTGTCCTCCCTGCTTCTTCTAAGTCTTATTCTCCTACTGCCTCTCTGACTCTCCGTCTCTCCATCTGAACTACCCTCCTCTTGCTCTCTTCTACTAGGCACCCACAAAACATCAATCTCCTCATCATCATTCTCCTCAGATGCATCAATTTCTTCTGACACATCACAGAAGGAAGCAGCAGCGGGACCTCCTCCTCATCACTCATTATGTCCATCTCTATCGTGTTCTCTGCCAGAATTAAATCTGGTTGTAAGGTCCTCATCTCCTTCATCTTCTTCTGGCAATAATGGTTGCGCATTACTCAGTTCAAGAAACTCATTGGAAAATAACTCCTCTGACCCCAGTGAAGAAGGGGCACCGGTGGTGGAGGAAGTGTTACGTGGGGTGGCCATAGCAGTGGAGGATGAGGAGGATGTTGTGGTAAAGTTAGAAACGGTAGAGGATGGGGTGTGCTGTGTAAGCCAGTCAACTACCTCTTCAGCATTTTGGGAGTTCAGGGTCATTGGCTTTTTAAAACTGGGCAATTTGCTAGGGCCACAGGATTGCATAGCAGCACGGCCCCTAGCACGGCCTCTGCGTCGCGGCCTGCCTTTGCCTGGCATTATTTTTAAAAAAACAACAACAACAACAAAAAACTCAGTTGGTTTTTCTGGAAAACGATAATACACACAGCTAGATGGCGGGTTGAAGAAAACACTGTGCAAATAATGCCTACAAAGTCAACGTATACACTACTACAGCGGTGGATACGGATTACGTAAAATATATGAATGCTGCTTGAAAAAAAGTAACTCAAGTGGTTTTCTAGAGACGATAATATTTCAATATTTAGACAAAATGTGAACAAGCTCACACAGCTCGATGGCGGGTTGAAGAAAACACTGTGCAAATAATGCCTACAAGGCCAACGTATACACTACTACAGCGGGATACGGATTACGTAAAATATATATGAATGCTGCTTGAAAAAAAATGACTCCGGTGTTTTTCTGGAGACGGTAATATATGGATATTTAGACAGAATGGGAACAAGGTCACACAGCTCGATGGCGGGTTGAAGAAAACAGTGTGCAAATAATGCCTACAAGGCCAACGTATACACTACTACAGCGGTGGATACGGATTACGTAAAATATATGAATGCTGCTTGAAAAAAGTGACTCCGGGTGTTTTTTCTGGAGACGGTAATATTATGGATATTTAGACAGAATGGGAACAAGGTCACACAGCTCGATGGCGGGTTGAAGAAAACAGTGTGCAAATAATGCCTACAAGGTCAACGTATACACTACTACAGCGGTGGATACGGATTACGTAAAATATATGAATGCTGCTTGAAAAAAAGTAACTCAAGTGGTTTTTCTAGAGACGATAATATTATCAATATTTAGACAAAATGTGAACAAGCTCACACAGCTCGATGGCGGGTTGAAGAAAACACTGTGCAAATAATGCCTACAAGGCCAACGTATACACTACTACAGCGGTGGATACGGATTACGTAAAATATATGAATGCTGCTTGAAAAAAGTGACTCCGGTGTTTTTTCTGGAGACGGTAATATTATGGATATTTAGACAGAATGGGAACAAGGTCACACAGCTCGATGGCGGGTTGAAGAAAACAGTGTGCAAATAATGCCTACAAGGCCAACGTATACACTACTACAGCGGTGGATACGGATTACGTAAAATATATGAATGCTGCTTGAAAAAAGTGACTCCGGTGTTTTTTCTGGAGACGGTAATATTATGGATATTTAGACAGAATGGGAACAAGGTCACACAGCTCGATGGCGGGTTGAAGAAAACAGTGTGCAAATAATGCCTACAAGGCCAACGTATACACTACTACAGCGGTGGATACGGATTACGTAAAATATATGAATGCTGCTTGAAAAAAGTGACTCCGGTGTTTTTTCTGGAGACGGTAATATTATGGATATTTAGACAGAATGGGAACAAGGTCACACAGCTCGATGGCGGGTTGAAGAAAACAGTGTGCAAATAATGCCTACAAGGCCAACGTATACACTACTACAGCGGTGGATACGGATTACGTAAAATATATTATGGCTGCTTGAAAAAAGTGACTCCGGTTGTTTTTTCTGGAGACGGTAATATTATGGATATTTAGACAGAATGTGAACAAGGTCACACAGCTCGATGGCGGGTTGAAGAAAACAGTGTGCAAATAATGCCTACAGGGCAAATAATGCCTAAAAGGTCAACTTATACACTACTACAGCGGTAGTAAAATAAAAAAAAGTAAAATAAAAAAAAATGAATATTAAAAAAAAAAAATTAAAGTTGGTGCTGCTGAACTACTAGGAGCAGCAGATTAGCACACCAGTCCCACTCCCAACACTGCTAGACTAATAGCACTGGGCTCTTATAGTAGTAGTAGTAGTAGTAGTAGTAAAACAACAAAAAAATAAATAAAAGCAGTCCTTACAAGGACTACTGTTATTGCAGCAGTCAGCAGATGAGATCAGAAGCAGGACAGCTGCCCACTGCAGCTACATACAGAGCACTGCAGTAGAAGGTAGATTACTAGCCAGCAAAGCTACCTAAGCTTAAATGTCCCTCAAACCCCTGCAGACTTCTGTCCCTCCAATAACAGAGCAGTATCAAAACGATTACTAGCCAGCAAACTTTCAACTGTCCCTGAAATCACTAACAGGCAGCAGCTCTCTCCCTACACTATCTCTTCAGCACACACAGGCAGAGTGAAAAAACGCTGCAGGGCTTCGGTTTTTATAGGGAAGGGGAGTGGTCCAGGGGAGAGCTTCCTGATTGGCTGCCATGTACCTGCTGGTCTGGGGTGAGAGGGCAAAAAAAAGCGCCAACAATGGCGAACCCAAAATGGCGAACGTCGCGCGACGTTCGCGAACTTCCGGCGAGCGCGAACACCCGATGTTCGCGCGAACAAGTTCGCCGGCGAACAGTTCGCGACATCTCTAGTGACAGCACATCCACACAGAAGGCACTGCCACATGTCCAGATACAGATCCCTGTCCCCCAGTGATATAAGGGCAGTCAGACTTCTGCACAATGAACATGTGAGTGTGATATAACATGCATAAAACACATGCCTGTCTTATATGTAGCTACAGGAAACATCTTGTTATAATGTGCAGAAACCCACAGCATTGCATTAGAAAATGTATATACAGCCCCCATCCTTCCTCCTTTGTTGTGTCTGTTTTGTTAGCATTATGCAGTGGAATTATCTGAGCACTGGTAATATGATTATCTACCTCACATGACCAAACCTGTAGTACATCCCATCTCCATATTTTCCCTGTCTAGCTCAATAAATTAAAAACATAGATTATTGTAAGTTTGTTTGGCACAAAGACTATTCATCGCACTCATTTTGAACAACTGAACCTTTAAGTAATTTGGACTAAGTATGTACCGGTAACAGCTTTGCACACTGTTTAGGAGATATTGTAGCCTATTCCAAATGTTCCCCAGGTTGTTTAGGTTAGTTGTGTGATAGCTTCCCAGTGGGTCATTGTGTGACAGTCACCTTTTATTCTTGATTGTCCATTGGCCTTGAGTTTTGGATCATTATCCTTCTCTAAAATAAACTTTTATCCAAGCTTTATTTGTTTGTACTTTAGCAGGTTGATACATTGAAATAACAAGCAGGCATTGTAATATTCGTTATCTCCCCCAAACACAGGCATCCTCACAGTGGTCAAGTTTGCCTTGTGATTTGATCCCCTAATGCAATGGAAGCCATAAATTAGTCAAATATCACATTAAAGTAGTAGTAGACAAATGAGTGATGGGCTGTGCATGAAAGAACTATATTAGACTATATTCAGGATATTACTGTATAGATGTGGAAACTAGAAAGCTATACCCTCCTACTAAAGAGAATAAAAAACCTATAAGCTCAAATTTGTACCAGTAAGTAAATAATAATTATCTCATGATATGAGCAGAATCAGTAAAAAAATCTCCTTAGCCCTAAAATGACATATCCCGCACATACAGAGCTTTCATAAAACCTTATTTGCATAAAATAAGTAAGGTCAGTAATACAACATTTTAATGTAATTTATTCTTTCTCTCAATACATTCAAGTTCAGTTATAAAGTATATTATATATATATTCTTCTGCAGGAGAAAAGCCCTTTCAGTGATGGGATCAAATGTTACAGGAAAATGCTTCGTCAAAAGCCGTCTGTGTGTGACTTGCAGGTAAGAAAATGGTGTTTCTTTTTTAATGTGATTTCTCTTTAAAATGTAGGATTCCTTTTCATGAAAGCATTACACTACTTTTCCATAGTTTTACAAGCACCTTGTGTTTTTTTCTCAGTGCATCACTTTGGTGTCAGTCTTACTAACAAGTTTTGCTATTTTATTATGAAGCCATAGTGCTAAACTTCCTCTTCTAATATATCTGCAATTAAATCTCATCCTCAGGAAAGTGACAGACTGATTCTGACTCTGGAGAGAGTGAGTCTGGCTGTAGATGTTCTGCAAAACGTGACTGAGTCTCCACTGACCACACTTGTATCCCAGCCACTTACAATGTTCCTTAGTCTGGAAGATGATCTGAAGTTCTGTGTAAGTTCAAAGGTTCATTGTAGTCGTTTGCTAAATTGTATATAGATAGAAAGAGAGAGAGGGAGAGAGAGAGAGAGAGAGAGAGAGAGAGAGAGAGAATGATAAACAGATAGAGCTGAGGTCAGAACATACTTCTCCAGTTTATTATTTGGGTATACATCCCCTTGAATTGCAGTAATTTATTACAGTAATTTCTTACAATGTCTCTTACCTTTACAGAGGAAGTCTCCGAAGTACAGTGACCCTCCCTCCCCAAAGCTGATGCCGTGGCTGAATCACCTCAAGAATTTCAGAGAAAGGGTGAGAATTTACTGCTGAGTTGAGGGTTGGGGTCGCTAGACACTGTAACGCAGCTGATACCACTATAACCTACCACTAGAAGTAGTAGAAGTTTGTTCTTTACTTTACTTGATCACCGCACCTTTAACTGAAATGAAGAAAAGTCTCATTAACAAAGAATGTGAATAGATTAAAATGTGTGGATGTTACATTATCCAATATGGGGCAAATAGGCATTATCTGTTATCCAAAATACCAGCATAAAACATATCAATTCCATAAACAGTAGTAAAATATTAAATATCATTGTCCTCTCTGTAGGTTCCAACTGAATGTGTCCAGGATGCCGTGTTTCTCAGCCTTATCCAGCTCCGAATTGAAGATGTAATGTGTTGGGCTAATAGTGAATAACCATCTGCTGCAACCAGGACCTGATCCAGGAAAACAAATGAAAAAAGAAATTCTGCTGTGTCAAAGCTTCCCCTACTTGTCCTGACAGATCTGCCAGGCCTCACATAATCCATGCACAAGAGGAACCAAATTAACCCCTTCTCCAAATTGATAATCACGAAGGACAATTCTCAGACAAAGTGTATCTCACTTAAGGTTATACTAACTAGAATCAGTACTTCAGCTGCATGCTGGCTCTACCTCAGCAATATTTCTGGCCAACCTATAACAAAGCAGTACTTCTCCTATAAACTACCCAGTCACGCTTGATGTGTGTACCTTCATAGACTGAGGAACATGGACTGAGAATGAATTGGAACAGTACACAACTGAAATCTCAGTTACCTTGAAACTTCCTGCAGTTATTAAAAAGAATTTTTTTTTTCCAAGCTGATTATGGCAGTGCATCATGCCTGATGTATAAAATGATATGTATAGCAACCACCCTGCAACAAAAGTTGAACTGCCAATCTCCTGTCATACCTTACAAGACATCTCCCATCATGCTCTGACCTGTGAATATTCAAAATGGTGGTGCTGCCCACTAGGCATTCACAAAATTTGACAGGAAGAAAGCTTACAAAGGGAAGCAGAGACAATGATAGTCACAAATTTGAATGCACAGAAGTCCTGTAAAATGGAAATATGTAAATATGAACTGCAAACTTTATTTTGATGGACTATAGTGTTCTTTAAGGTTTTTAACCCTACTTTTTATGCAAACAATGTTTTTATGCTATAATAATATTTATATAAATATAGTATTTTATGTATTTATTATTCCCAGGAGGAAATATTGCTAATATTTTATATATGCATTATGGATTGTTAGTTGTATGCTTTGTTTGTTTACATATTTTTTACAGTAAATAATTATTATAAAGTTTTGTTTGCAAACTTGTTTACAGAAAATAACCCCTTTTGTTAAGATTATTGCTCTGTAGTAATTCTTTGTGTAACCGTATGTTATCTTACAATGAAAGCTATACCAATACCATCTAACATCACAATACATTATAAATGTAAATCCCATCAATAACAGAACAGTGCTTTCTAATAAGGAGCTGCATGCTAATGCTCAAATGTGTTAGAAGCTGTGTGGGAAGGCCATAAAAGCCCAGGCCTATGGGGCAGGATTTTAGGGGCGGCATACCACCCAGCTCTACCACATTAGTTCTGAAGCACTGGGGAAATGCAGGAGATTTGATCATTTTTTACATTTCCCAAACATCAATCTTCAGTTTTCTCGACCTGAAGAAGAAAATTTGCACATGTCCACGTATCAAGTGGAGGGTGAGGGGGTGGGAGCAGTGGTGGACTTAGGGGTGCAGATGAGGAAATCCGGCCCAGTTTGTAATCCCTTTATATTATTAGTGAGAGAGAGAGAGAGAGAGAGAGAGAGAGAGAGAGAGAGAGAGAGAGAGAGAGAGAGAGAGAGAGAGAGAGAGGGCAGATAGTAGTTGAATGCTTTAAGTGCCCCCAAATCAAAGAAACCTGCAGCAAACAACCAGATGGTTGAAGTGAGTTACAGAGGGCACTACCTTATTTATTAGCAGGGTATGGAGAGCACAAGCTCCTCTTCCTCAGATGTACCGTACTTGCTATTTCTCTACCAGAACATTCCGTACAGCTTTACAAGGCTGAACTTAGATTTTCCATGAAACCTTGAGTAAAAAATGTATAAAAATAAACATTATGTAAGTACAGATCACACTAAACACATATGGGGCAAATTCACTAAGCGCGGAAGCGCCGAACGCTAGCGTTACTTCGCTAGCTTTTGGCATTTTCGTTACTGCGCAAATTCACTAACGAACGCTGGCGTAGATTCGCTAGTGTTACTTCCCACCCTTACGCCTGGCGAATTATCGCTACGGACGTAACTACGCAAATTCACTAAAGCGCAGTGTACTAAACGCTGCCTTTTACGCTAGACTTCCTTTGCCACCTCAGACCAGGCGAAGCGCAATAGAGTAGATAGGGATTGCTTCAAAAAAAGTCAAAAATTTTTCTAAATCCCAAAAAACGCTGGCGTGTTTTCTACATTATGGGTGATAGGCTGAAAAAGATCGAAAAAATTTTTTTCTCTCCCCTCCTTCCCCCCTACATTTCCTGACTCATGGCAACTTACCTATACAGTGGGCACATGTGTAGGGCAAAATAAAATTTTTATTTGATGTTTTGATGGTTTTCTAGGCATTTGTAGTGCTGATACGTATTCCTCCATTGAAATTTGAATTTGGCACGTATGCAAATTAACCATCGCTAGCGTAACTTCTAGAGGCTCTTGTTCTCGTATTAAGGAGAACTGGGAACCTACACAGGCATTTGCATTTTCCCAAGGCAGCAGCAAAAGGCATGAGTATAAGGAAAGAGCAAGAGAGTAGAGTAGAAGAACTACTAAGAGGGTAAAGGAATGCATCAAGGGATATGGGAAAGTCAACTAAGCAAAGAGCAAAAGCAGGGAGAAAAGTTTCAGGGATTTACAGTATGAAATCGAATGGAACTATTTGGGTTAAACTTGATGGACATTTTTTTTATCCTCAAGTACTCTTATGCTGTGCAGGTTTCGCTCTTCCCATGTCACTTCCTGTAGAGTGAAGAGTAGAACATATAGAGCAGAG
This sequence comes from Xenopus laevis, assembly GCF_017654675.1. Lineage (NCBI taxonomy): Eukaryota > Metazoa > Chordata > Amphibia > Anura > Pipidae > Xenopus > Xenopus laevis. Next base: position 72,944,314 of record NC_054385.1, read on the forward strand.
GAAAACTGACTTGGTTTAAAGCCAACAAAGGATGTTACATCTACAAATATGTATCTTTTTTACCTTTATCTGAATGCAGGTTTAAACCTTTTGGATTCAACTCTTTCCATGGCACGTCATGTACAGTGCAGAGTTGAGCAGAGTATGGGAGATAAAAGGTGATGTAAACTACATGTTTTTCTCACCAAATATCACTTTTGTTTTTTTGTTTGCTACAAATACTGTATATAAAAGCAAATTTATTAAAATTAAACATTTAATTTCCTGAGATTCAAAAAAAAATCACATAAAAAAACACAGACTGTTTATAGAAGGCCATGGGAGGTGCATTTTCAACTGTAAAGCAATTTTTTTAATATTTGACATTTTTAGAACAGTGAAACTCACTGTAAATATATGGGACAATGCAATTTTAATTTGTAATTAAAGTATTTATTTGTGATTGCTAACTAACACTGTAGCCTTTCTCAAAGTGCAAACACAAACAAAACACCAACCATTTAAACCCCCAGTGGCGGGAAACAGGAAGTGGTAACGTCATAGTGATGTGTTGTCAAGGTAAATAGTAATAATTAATTAAAGTAAGCTAAAAATAAATAAATAAATAAATATATATACACAACAAAAGGATAACCCTGTGTTCAGAAACATGTAGCCATTATGTATAGCGAATCCTTAATCCTGTTGCACTTTTAATCAAACGAATTCAAATTTGTCACTGTTACTCATCGTGGAGTATAAACATGGGAACGTTCTATATAGTACAATGTATTCAGTGTGTGGAGCTTTCAAATACAAGTAAGGGAAGCGCTAAAGTATGTCAGTATTCGATTGAAATATCAACACACACCGGGACGCGGTTGTTCTGTAGTGAAGAGGAATGGCCCCTCGATATCAACCCTTAGTTAGGCGTCACAATTGAACTGTGCAGATGTGCCTCGCTGCATTCAGGATAAGCTGGGGTGCCGAAAGTTCAGTGCTGACGAAACAGTGCTTTCCTATCCAGACTGTGGTGAATTGTAAGACATCTGGCAGCAGGTGGAGCTGTGGCCAGCGTCACTGGAGCGGAGGCATCGTTAGGAAGTCTCTACATAGCAACCATCGGTCCTGAAATATTCGAATGAAAAAAACTATTGTTTCTATCAAAATTGCCATACAGTTCACAAGGGAACATACCATGGTGTGCTGCAGTGCACGGATTGTTCAGTCTGATATTAATCCTGTGATAGATAGAGGGATTAGCCGCAATGATTAGAGGGAGAACAGAGGTAGAAGGAAAGTGGGAATAGGTAAGAGGAAGGCATGTCCTCGGTCCCATGCGGCTGCCCCAAGGTCATGCCCCTGGGGGGGGGCAATAGGTAGAATACCCAGAGTGGTTATCTGTTGTTCACACTAAAGATTTTCAAATTTCATTGGACATATGTGAAATGCCAGAGCACTATCTAGGAATCGTTAGGGATGTGGGTCATCTGACCAGTTCAAGGCCTCAGAGCTGGGGCCACCCAAAACATTTGTATAATCAGTTTAGCTCCTAATACACACTGGAGAGAAAGGCCAGGTCAACCACCTCATGTAAAATACACTCAGCCCTTCCAATAATGTGTGTATGTCGTTCTGGAGGTCTATCAGTGTGTGTGGGTGCCAATGGCCTGGACTATTGGATAAGCCTCCATAGCCAGGTTCTATTAAAGTTTAGGGTTCCCTATCTGGGTAAACCTAGCTAAACATGACAACATGGATTATCAGGGCTAGTTGGGAGCCTGGTAGTGCCTGGATGGGGAAGTAGTGGGGAGAGAGAAGTTAGAAAGTCAGCTATCCCCAGGATCTATTACAGTTCAGCAGCGTAACATCTCCAAACAGCAGGGTCCACAAATCAATTGGTCAATCGAACAGGTCCATCAGAAAAATGGAGCATATGAGATAAGTTCATTTAAACCACGAGGGCTGAGGATATCAAGACGATGAATCCATTTCAGCTCAGATTGCAGTAGCAGACGTTCTCGATCACCTCCCCGGGGGGGGGAGTGGGAACACAGTCAATGATTATGCTTCTCAAGGATGCTAGAGTGTGTTTGTATTCCACAAAGTGTTGTGCTACTGGGGTGTCTTTGCTTCCTTTTCCAAGTGCCGTTCTGATTGTCGATCTGTGATTTGCCATCCTGTCTCTGAAGTTGGTGATAGTTTTCCCTACATATATCAGTCCAGGGCATTTGATGATGTAGATGATAAATTTTGAGGTACAAGTTAGTCTGTGTCTAATCGCAATCTGTTTCCCAAAGTGTGGATGGGAGAATGTGGACCCTGTCAGTAGTCTGCACGTGGTGCAGACCGTGCATCGGTAACAGCCGGGCTTGGAGTTAGGTAGCCAGGTAGAAGTCGTGGGGGTTGATAGCAGTGAGTTGGATCCGTGTTCACTAACTGGTCCCTCAGGTTTCTACCCCTTCTGTCAGGCTTACCGTCTGATCCAACGAAGAAGGAGCAGGAACTTGTAGAACACGAACCCACAAGCGCCTCGCACAACACTAACCCACCTGGAGTGGAACAGGGAGAAGTGAAGTGACGAGTAGCCAATGAGACTAACCAAAGCGAAGTACAGAGGGTTCAGGCAGAAGCGAAGTCAGGCCGAGGTCGGGGCAGGCAGCGAAGAATCGTAAACGTAGTCAGGCAAGAAGATCAGGGCAGGCGGCAATAAGACAATCCGGAAACAAGCTGAGGTCAAACACAGAAGATCAGTAGAATACAATGCTAGGGTTTCAGTCAAATAACCTAATAACCAGGCAAAGAGTCACAGTACAGGTTAGGATTAAATAGAGCTTATTTGGCGCCAAACTGGCGTCCTCACGCTGGCGTCGCACAGCTGACGTCAGTGCGTCCGTCATTGGCGTCCGTCGCTGACGCCCTTGCGTCGGCGACCGTCGCCGCGCGCCGACGCGCATCGGTTCCCCGATGAGCGCGCCTGCGCCTACGCTGGAAGGAACGCAGAAGCGGATCCTTACACCTTCTGTAGGCAATCTGCGGTGGTAATTTGAAGGGGGATGGAAGAGTTCTGTCTTTCTGTACTATGGACAAATGATTATGAATAGCTTAAGTAAAGGATTTAGTGGAGGGAGAATACATGGTGATGAAAGTGAGTCTGTCTTCATTGTCTTTTTCTACTGTGTGGGTACTGCAGATAGAGTTCAGTAGTGCTGGCGACTGTCAGTTCATGAAGGGGATATCCCCGTTGAAGAAACGGTTCAATCAGTTCATCTTTTTTGCTGTCAAGTCGTGTTGGATCTGTGTTGTTTCGTACTGTACAAATCATTTGGGAATAGGGGATACTCTTGAGGAGATGCGGTGGATGGCAGGATGCATGATGGTGAAGGGTATTTCTGTCGGTGGTTTTGCGGTAAATGGTAGTTGTGAGTTGGGTGTCGTGTTTCAAAAGTAAGATATCCAAAAACGGGATTTCATCTTTGTCAATGTGTGCTGTAAATTTGATTGGAGTTGGCAGTGCATTCAGTTCGTCCACCATAAGATTAAATTGGTCTTTAGAACCAGTCCATAAGATCAGTAGGTCGTCAATGAAGCACCAAATTTTGTAAATATGGGTTCCATACTGGGGTAGGATGTGATGCTGTTCGAAGTGTGCCATGTACAGATTGGTGAAAGCGGGTGCAAGATTAGAGCCCATACCGGTCCCACTTAGTTGCAAATAATGGTTCAAACTTAAGATAATTCCGTTTCAGACAGAATTCAAGTAAGTCTATCAGAAATTCTGTTGTGGGACGAGTGGGGTCTGGATGTTGGCTTAAGACTTCCCTGATACGTGTGATTCCTTCATCTGTGGGTATCACTGTGTACAGAGAGGTAACGTTCATAGTTGCCAGGAAGGTATGTGTGGGAATTGGTTGACAGTGTTTCAGTTTAACAAGGCGGTCACCGCACTGGTATCTTTTAGGTAGGTTGGAGTCATTTGTACCAGAGGTTGTAGAAAGTAGTCAACATATATCGCCAGAGGTTGCAAGATGGACTCTCGTGCGCTGACTATTGGACGTCCCAGAGGGTTTATGAGGGTCTTGTGGATTTTGGGTAAAGTGTAGAGGATTGGAGTGACTGGGTGTTTCGTGACAAGGAAAGTGTGCGTGGATTCGGAGATGAAATCTTGCAGGAGAGCAGATTGTGATATGGAGGCAACCCTCCTTTTGAAGTTTGGCGTGCGGTCCATCTCAAGTTTTATATATACAGCTGGATCACTGAGTTGTTTAAGAATTTCAGATCTATAGTCGGAATAGTTGAGAATAACAACACTGCCCCCTTTGTCAGCCAGTCGGATGGTTATGGTGGGGTTGTTGGCGAGGGATGTAATCGCTTCTCTCTCAGCTCATGTTGTGTTGGACCACCCAATAGGATCTCTTGGTTTTATGGATTAATCTATAAGTAAACGTGTCAGTGCAGCAATGGATTTTGGGGTGTTCTGTGGTTCGAAGTGGCTCTTAGCTCGGAAGGGGTGTAGTCCTTGGTAGTCTGCACTCTGAAGTGATCCTTGAGTTTCATGCTTCACTGGAATCTTTGGATGTCGATCATAAGATCTAGTTGCTTGATATTAGTGGTTGGAACAAATGAAAGGCCTTTGGACAATATTTGCAATTCTCAGCTGGGCTCAGTTGGTGGTTACTAAGGTTGAAGACTACTTCCTCCGCTGGTAGTGAGGGTTTGGGGGTCTTGTGTCGGGTGCCGCCGTGCCTGACACATATGAGGATATCACCTTGGTGTTCCATGAACTTTATAATATAATATATATATATATACTCCCCCGAAATCCCAGCACTCACGACAAATGTTCATTCAGGGCCTGGGTGCATGCCTCGCAGTACTGCATACAATCCTCCTCCAAAGAAGCCGCACAACTCAGAATCAGTGTGATTTAATAAATTCACCATTTTTCTGTAAGTCCTGAGTTGTGCGGCTTCTTTGGAGGAGGATTATATATATATATTATATATATATATATATATATATATATATATATTATATATATATATATATATATATTATATATATATAATATAATATATATAATAATATATATATATATATATATATATATATATATATATATATATATATATATTAGGGAAATAACAGCACTCACAGGATTTGTGAAGAAAAAACAAAAATAGTGCTTTATGAAGCTCAACGTTTCGAGTCCGCACAGGACTCTTTGTCAGGAAAAATGAGTCCTTTGCGGATTCAAAACATTGAGCTTAATAAAGCACTATTTTTGTTTTTTCTGCACAAATCCTGTGAGTGCCGCTATTTCCCTAACATCTAACTGGCACCCGGGTTTCAACAAGGTTAACAGTGTGCACCATTGTGCCTTTTATATATATATATATATATATATATATATATTATATATATATTATATATATATATGTATGTATGTATGTATGTATGTATATATATATATATATATATATATGTATGTGTGTGTGTGTGTGTGTGTGCATGAAACTCCTCAGTTATACTTAAATTCTTATATTTTACAATAGGGGATACTTTATTCACAAAATATTTTAACTGTGATGCTGATTTGCTACATGCATATTTATATTAATACATTAACTGTGCCACTAGATGGCAGTGTCCTCCACTGATAATCTCTGCAGGTGACAGGAGTGTCCTGGAAGACAGATAATGACTTTATAAAGAGTGAGTAACTAGAGGAATTCCCTACCTATAATCACGTCATCTCCTCATCTTTTATGTAAGGAAAGTAAAAGATTCTGCTAGTTCCCAGTTATTCTCTCACCAGTCCTATTGTAGTCATCAGAGCCAAACATACAGAAAAATATCCTGCCCTTGCACAAATGCATTTTCTCTTCATTTGAGGCTCCGGGTATAAAAGAATAAGGATGGAAAGCATTGGGACAAACTGCAGCCCAGAAGCACAGAGGAACCATCTGAGAGACCAGGTAAGGGAGACACATATGTAATAGGGAGGTTGTGTGTTGTGTGGTGGATGCTGTGCAACTATGAATGTGCAGGATTTGCTGTTCATGGAATATGGCTTAGGTGTTTGTGTATATGCTGCATGAGATCTGTGCACACTCATTAACATTGCACTCACTGATCTGTCATAGGTGTACAGAACTTTAATCCAGAAGCCATGGCAATTCCTATCAGACTGGCCGCCATGATGGTCCTGCTGGTGACAGTGACAGCACATCCACACAGAAGGCACTGCCACATGTCCAGATACAGATCCCTGTCCCCCAGTGATATAAGGGCCATCAGACTTCTGCACAATGAACATGTGAGTGTGATACACAGATACAAGGGGGTTGTGGGAACTGCTCTAGTCTAATTTAACTGTTAGTAATGTACTACCAACCTGATAAAATATTGTAGTGAAAATCACACTTTATGGGAAGGCAATAGACATATAGTTTCAAAGATAGAGGTACAAACAGATCAATACATAATGGATAAGATCCCTTCCTACTGTTGAATAAAATTCTGCATCATTTTGATATAGGCGATATCTAAGTGCCCCTCAGGGGTCATTATAACTATCACTGCCCATCTGTACATGCAAGACATTTTATTGTCTGTTCTTCTGTAGGAGAAAAGTCCTTTCAGCGATGGGATAAAATGTCAGAAGAAAATGTTTCGCCATAAGCCGTCTGTGTGTGACCTGAAGGTAAGGAAATGTAATTCCCACACTGATGTAAAGCCCATCTCAGTCTTTCTCATGACTATAAAGGGACATTGCCTTCTACCTGTTAGTCTTTAGAGGATTTTTTTTATATAATGACAAGCATTTCCCTTGTACCTATCTATCACATTAAGCCTCCTTAGCTCTTGCTTATTCTTGGTGTATCTCTAATATCTACATTAAAGTGACATTTTATCCTGTTTCTCAGGCAAGTGACAAACAGATTCTGACTCTAGAGAGAGTGACGTTGGCTGTAGATGTGCTGACAAACATGACTGAATCTCCACTGAGTGAATTTGTTTCCCAACCGCTTGAGTTTTTCCGGAGCCTGGAAGATGATCTGAAGCACTGTGTAAGTTCAAATAGTCAATATGATCAGTAACCGTCCCCATAGGCAATTGTTTTCTATCGACCCAAGCCTGTCGGACAAGATGGATGTACAGTGTCAATGCTCTGTATTACGCACACTCATTATAATCTGCTAGAAACTGGGGCTTATGCATGGAATACTGTCTCTACTGATGTAAAATGCAGGTATTCAATGTAACTGTCTCCTACAGATATATCAACCCTTTATTTTCTTACAATGTCTATTTTCCATTCCAGAGAAAGTCTCCATTGTACAGTGATTCTCCCTCCCAAAAGCTGATGCCTTGGCTGAACCATCTCAAGCATTTCAGAGAAAGGGTGAGGATACTCTAGATGAGCAGAGGATTAGGGGTAGGGAGGGGAACAGACAGGTAAAAATTCCCACACTGTATCTAAGGGGCAGTATAGACAGCTGGGCTTACTGTATAGGTGCTATTTGAAGTGAAGCTGGATTTATATTACAGAATGTGAAGTCTCTGGACACTCCATTCCTAAAATCAGATTTCTGGACTAAAATATTTGCCTTTCTCTGTAGGTTTCTGCTCAGTGTGTCCAGGATGCCGTGTTGCTCAGCCTAATCCAGCTGCTAATTGAAGATGTAATGTGTTGGGCTAATAAGGAATAATGCCCCGCTCTCTCCAGGAGCAGAGTCAATACAATCCATACGGAGAGATTATCCCACAAGCTTTCCCTGCTCCAGAAGCCTGCACGTACATATCAGAACCCATACACTCCTGCTCCAGACTGGCAGTCATTCACAATGATCCTCACATAGAGTGTGGGCAGAGCCCAGCTTCTTACACCTCTACCTGCTATGATTGTGGGATTTGGACTGAATCAACCTACACTTATTAAATTAGGAGCTGCTCATTTCAAGGCATTCTCTATATTTAATATAATTGACAGGAATATTATAAATATGATTAGTTTAATCTTATTTATTTATGTTAATTTATTATATTTATATAATCATTTATATTTGCTAATACACTGTATTTAACTCCCACGAGGAAATACTAGTATGATATGTTGTTTTTATAAATATTACCTATTTATTCTTTGCTATTTTGTCAAAATAAAATGATATTAAACTGATCATGGCTCTGTGCAATATGTAGCTATTCACTTTAGTGTAGTAGTAAGTAATCTTGAAATTCTAACTGTACTAACATCATCTAACATCATAGAGTAGAAGAACCATGACTAGGGCCAATGAATGCATCAAGTGATATAAGCTTACCAAATGGAGTGGCAAACCGGCAACAAAGTTTGAGGAGTTTATGAAATAGGAAAAGGCCAAAACACACATTTGAGTCTCCTGGGACCTCAACAAATGTTTTGAAATCAAGAAGGAATATTGTTTTTTTGCCTTTAGTATTTGCAGGGTTGAAGTTGATGGATATTGGGTTCTTTTAGCCTTGGCTCCTATTATCCTAGGTGGGGTTAAGACTTTTCATGTCACTTTATGTTTTTAACTATTATGCATACATTTTGAAAAAAAAGAGGGATAAAAAGATATGCTGCGTGTAGCGCAACAAATTGTTTTTGACCACGACCATTTTTGTGGTCACAACCCCTAATTACCATGTTCATTTTACAACATTTGGTAGGTCATGAAAGTTTGAACATATTTCTGTGGGTTTTTTTTCAGTTACTCCAGTTTTGCTAATGAAGGTGAATTGCCCTTTAAGCTGTGAGTCTAACTTTTCCCAAGAGACCTCTTTATTTAAATTGGTTCAATTACTTATTTGCTTATCTCAAAATTGTTACAAAGTATCTTAGTTGCACCTGGTGGCTGTTCTGGGGTCTCTGCCAAAAGCCAATTAAGTTAGAAACTTTTTGTTTCTTTTTCTGGCTGTTCAGTGCAAACTTTTCAGTACAAACGTGGGACTGCGGGTTGAGCTGTCAAAAGCGGGACTGTCCTGCTGAAAATGCAACAGTTGGGAGACATGATTATGTGATGCATGAACTATGCCAGTGTATTTAGTTTGCAGGGATCAGTGGCCACTATGCATCGTAAAGTGAGACTTGCCGTCTCCAGATACCACATTTTCTTTATTCGCTATGAATATGTGGTTTCAGATATAAGGCATTCATATTTAGTACAAACTGCTAAAACAAGTGAAGTTTTTGTTACTTGCGCACAATGCCTTTCCTCTTGCCTTTTTTGCACCATCAGCTATCAGGTGTAAATCTTAGCTGGTGACTATGAATGGCACCCGGGTAGGAGCTACATTTGCTCACCATGGGTGGAACATGTGTAAGAAGTGCTTCTGTGGCTCAAGGCAAATTTAGGGTTATTTATTAAAGGTCAAATTTAGTGATGAGGAATTTATTCTCCAGGCACGAATTTGCTGTGAATTTCCAGGTTTCGGCAACGGTGAATAAATTCATAAATCCATACACTGCTGCTCCAAACTGGCGTCTTTAATGTAAAACCATTTTGCTACCTGTAGGGACCCCAAAATGGAAATTGTGCATATGACTTTTCTTGGCCGCCAATTTAGCTTCTGCAAACACATCACCTTGACTGTGTATTGTGTGTCATAACATAGCACAACCCCATCATATTATGTATTACCCAAGATTATTTCATATACATCATTCTCTCACTATTCCTTAATGTGCTGCTGTTTAATATCTTCATTTTCTCTTTTATTTCCCCCTGCTTCTCTCTTTTTTGTTAAAACACTCTCTGATGCCTCCACCTTATTTATCTGCTTAACACCTCTATCTCTTCTCTATTTCTCTCTTTTTATTTTCTATGTATTTAGCTATATTGTATTTTACCTCTGTATTTTATTTGCATGCAGAAGTGGAGAGGAGCAAAAGAAAGTTCCAGGATTCAAAACTTTTGCATCCCCACTGAGTGGATTCTATTTCACAAAAATAAAGAAGTGAAGGGATGGCATCCCTGTGCATCCCTCCCCAATTCCAGCACTGTCTATAGATCCTCTCTCCTATGTCATAAAAACCTATAAGCAATCTAATAAGAAATTAGTTTTTCTAAGCTTAAAAAACCAAGACTCTATGGGGCAAATTCACTAAGATCCGAAGTTGCGCCAGCGTCAGCTTCACCACACTTTGCCACACTTTGCCAGGTGTAGTTTCGCCAGCGCTACGTAAATTCACTAAAATGCAAAGTTGCACTCAGGGAGGCGAACAGTAGCGAAGTTGCGCTAGTGTTAATTCGTCAAGCAAAGCGAAGTTACGCTACCGATGCCTAATTTGCATACGGCTCCAAGTTAAAGTACAATGGACGTATATGTAGCAGCAAATACATTACACTACACAAGGCTGGGAAAGCTTCATAAAATAAAATAGAGTTGTTATTTTGCACTATACATGTGCCCACTGTATAGTTTAGGTGCCATATGTTACGAAATGTAGGGGGGAAGGAGGGTACCCCTAAAAAAAGTACGATCTTTTTCAGCCTATCACCCTTAAAAAAGGAAAAGACGCCAGTGTTTTTTTGGGACTTAGAAAAAATCTCAACTTTTTTTAAAGCAAGCCTTATCTACTCTATTGCACTTTGCCTGGTCTGAGGTAGCGAAGGCAAGTCTGGCGCAAGAGGTAAAGTTCAGTAAAATGCGCAAGTTAGTGAATTAGTGTAGTTACGTCCCTTCACCATAGCGCACTCCGCCTGGCGTAAGGGTGCGAAGTAGCGCTAGAGTAGGTCCACTTCGCTAGACCATTAGTAAATCGGCGAAGTAACGAAATGGCGTAACGCTAGCGAATTTGCGCTAGCGTTAGGCGCTTCGCGCTTTAGTGAATTTGCCCCTGTGACACACTGTATCTTAATGTAATGTGATAATACTCCATGGCTCAATCCCTTCTTTTAAAAATAGGTAATGACTATAACAAGTGTACAGAGTTCCCCTACACAAGCAAATAGCTTTATATTATATTTATACCACCAAACAAAAAAAAACCTGCTCCTGCTTCTCATATACAGCACAAGAGTGTCTTAGAATACAGAAAATGTTATTAGTGACCTATAAAACTATATCTGTTGTTATTTTATACATATTAATATTATGATTTCTGCCACTAGATGGGGCTGTTGACTGCTAAATGCGTTTTACAGGTAACAGGTGTATAGAAGGAGAGCACGACTAAAGGAATTTCCTCATTATCAACATAACGTCACCTTCTTACCTGGAAACTGAAAGTTCCTTGGCACTTCCCTTACTGATTATGCATAGAGCTAGATGTAATGAAAGTGATCCTGCACTTGCCCAAATGCATTTTCTTTTTATTTGGAGATACACATATAAAAGAATAAGGATGGAAAGCATTGGGACAAACTGCAGCCCTGAAGCACAGAGGAACTGTCTGAGAGACCAGGTAAGGGAGCCACATATGTAACAGTGAGACTGTGTAATTTTGCATTGAATGCAATTTTGATATGCTGGAACCATTGTGTCATTATGGAAGGAAATACCAGACAATAGTTTATACTGTGTGCCTATTACAAAAAATCTGTGTTTAAATAGGGATGCACGGAATCCAGGATCTGGTTTGTGATTCGGCCAAATCTGGGCCTTTTTCAGCAGGATTTGGCCAAATCCAAGAACCTGGCAGAGTCAAATCCAAACCCTACAAACTGAATACAAATTGTCTATTTGTGCAAGAATGTCACATGTACCACACTGATTTTGGCCCCCAGCAAGGTTTGGGATTCAGCAGAATCCTATGAAAAGTATTTGGCACAAATAAATTCAAATTTTCGCCATTTCGGAGTGCTGCGTGGTGTGCGTGAATTCTTCAGTGAAATCACAGAAAAAAAGGATTTGGTGCATCTATAGTTTATAACTGAACATTTGTTTGTGTTTATGCCAGCATCTGTTTGTAAATCCATGTGCTATACTGAATAATAATATGATCTGTCGCAGGTGTGTGGAGTCTTTGCTCAATATAGAAACTTAATCAAGAAGCCATGGCAATTCCTATCAGACTGGCCGTCATGATGGTCCTGCTGGTGACAGTGACAGCACATCCACACAGAAGGCACTGCCATATGTCCAGATACAGATCCCTGTCCCCCAGTGATATAAGGGCAGTCAGACATCTACACAATGAACATGTGAGTGTGATATAACATGCATAAAACACATGCCTGTCTTATATGTAGCTACAGGAAACATCTTGTTATAATGTGCAGAAACCCCACAGCATTGCATTAGAAAATGTATATACAGCCCCCATCCTTCCTCCTTTGTTGTGTCTGTTTTGTTAGCATTATGCAGTAGAATTATCTGAGCACTGGTAATATGATTATCTACCTCACATGACCAAACCTGTAGTACATCCCATCTCCATATTTTCCCTGTCTAGCTCAATAAATTAAAAACATAGATTATTGTAAGTTAGTTTGGCACAAAAACTATTCATCACACTCATGTTGAACAACTGAACCTTTAAGTAATTTGGACTAAGTATGTAACACCTTTGCACATTATTTAGGAGATATTGTAGCCTATTCCAAATGTTCCCCAGGTTGTTTAAGTTAGTTGTGTGATAGCTTCTCAGTTGGTCATTGTGTGACAGTCACCTTTTATTCTTGATTGTCCATTGGCCTTGAGTTTTGGATCATTATCCTTCTCTAAAATAAACTTTAATCCAAGCTTTATTTGTTTGTACTTTTGCAAGTTGATACATTGAAATAACAAGCAGGCATTGTAATATTGATTATCTCCCCCAAACACAGGCATCCTCACAGTGGTCAATTTTGCCTTGTGATTTGATCCCCTAGTGCAATAGCAGCCATAAATAAGTCAAATATCACATTAAAGTAGTAGTAGACAAATGAGTGATGGGCTGTGCATGACAGAACTATATTAGACTATATTCAGGATATTACTGTATAAATGTGGAAACTAGAAAGCTATACCCTCCTACTAAAGAGAATAAAAAACATATAAGCTCAAAGTTGTACCAGTAAGTAATTATCTCATGATAAAAGCAGAATCAGTAAAAATATCTCCTTAGCCCTAAAATGACATATCCCACACATACAGAGCTTTCATAAAACCTTATTTGAATTAAATAAGTAAGGTCAGTAATACAACATTTTAATGTAATCTATTCTTTCTCTCAATACATTCAAGTTCAGTTATAAAGTATATTACATATATATATTCATCTGCAGGAGAAAAGCCCTTTCAGTGATGGGATCAAATGTTACAGGAAAATGATTCGTCAAAAGCCGTCTGTGTGTGACTTGCAGGTAAGAAAATACTGTTCCCCTTTTAATGTGATTTCTCTTTATAATGATTCATTTTCATAGCATTACACTACTTTTCCATACTTTTACACCTTGTGTTTTTTTTTTTGCATCACTTTGGTGTCACTCTTACTAACAAGTTTTGCTATTTTATTATGAAGCCATAGTGCTAAACGTCCTCTTTTAATATATCTGCAATTAAATCTCACCTTCAGGAAAGTGACAGACTGATTCTGACTCTGGAGAGAGTGAGCCTGGCTGTAGATGTTCTGCAAAACGTGACTGAGTCTCCACTGACCACACTTGTATCCCAGCCACTTACAATGTTCCTTAGTTTGGAAGATGATCTGAAGTTCTGTGTAAGTTCAAAAGTTCATTGTAGTCCTTTGCTAAATTGTATATATAGAGAGAGAGAGAGAGAGAGAGAGAGAGAGAGAGAGAGAGAGAGAGAGAGAGAGAGAAGAGAGATTAACAGATAGAGCTGAGGTCAGAACATACTTCTCCAGTTTATTATTTGGGTATACATCCCCTTAAATTGCAGTTATTTATTACAGTCATTTCTTACAATGTCTCTTACCTTTACAGAGGAAGTCTCCGAAGTACAGTGACCCTCCCTCCCCAAAGCTGATGCCGTGGCTGAATCACCTCAAGAATTTCAGAGAAAGGGTGAGAATTTACTGCTGAGTTGAGGGTTGGGGTTGCTAGACACTGTGACGCAGCTGATACCACTATTACCTACCACTAGAAGTAGTAGAAATTTTGTTCAGATCCCATCAAAAAAGTGAATAGTAGATTACTTGATCACTGCACCTTTAACTGAAACTAGACATGAAGAAAAGTCTAATTTACAAAGAATGTGAATAGATTAAAATGTGTGGATGTTACATTATCCAATATGAGGCAAATAGGATTAATCTGTGATCCAAAATACCAGCATAAAACATATCAATTCCATAAACAGCGGTAAAATATTAAATATCATTGTCCTCTCTGTAGGTTCCAACTGAATGTGTCCAGGATGCCGTGTTACTCAGCCTTATCCAGCTCCGAATTGAAGATGTAATGTGTTGGGCTAATAGTGAATAAACATCTGCTGCAACCAGGACCTGATCCAGGAAACCGATAGAAAATAAATTTCTGCTGTGTCAATGCTTCCCCTACTTGCCCTTATGGATCTGCTTGGCCTCACATAATACATGCACAAGTGGAACCAACATATCTCCTTCTCCAAACTGACATTAATGAAGGACAATTCTCAGATAAAAAGTATCTCACTTTAGCTCATACTGGCTTGAATCAGTACTTCAGCTGCATGCCGGCTCTACCTCAGCAATATGTCTGGGCCAACTAATAACAAAGCAGTACTTCTATAAACTACCCAGTCACGCTTGATGTGTGTACCTTCATAGACTGAGGAACATGTGCTGAGAATGGAATTGGAATCGGACACAACTGAAATCTCAGTTACCTTGAAACCTCCAAGCTGATTATGGCAGTGCATCATGCCAGATGTATAGAATTATATGTATAGCAACCACCCTGCAACAAACATTGTAGCTGTCATACCTTACAAGACATCTCCCATCATTCACTGACCTGTGCATATTCAAAATGGTGGTGGTACCCACTAGACATTCTCAAAATTTGAGGGGAAGGGAGCTTACGAAGGGAAGCAGAGACAATGATAGTCACACGTTTTGATGCACAGAAGTCCTGTAAAATGGAAATATGTTAAAATGTACTGCTTCAAACTTGCTACAAACTTTATTTTGATGGACTATGGTTGTCCTTAAGGTTTTTAACCCTTCTATTTATGCAAAAATGTATTTTATGCTATAATAATATTTATATAAATATAGTATTTTTTTGTATTTATTATTCCCAGGAGGAAATATTGCTAATATTTTTATATGCATTATGTTGTATGGTTTGCCAGTTTGTTTACATATTTTTTACAGTAGATAATTATTATAAAGTTTTATTTGCAAACTTGTCTACAGAAAATAAACCCTTTTATTTAGATTACTGCTCTGTAGTATTTTTTTGTGTAACCATATGTAATCTCACAATGAAAGCTATACCAATACCATCTAACTTCACAATACATTATAAATGCGCCTTGTAGTGTAAATCCCAGCAATAATCGAACAGTTGTTTCTAATAAGGAGCCGCATTCTAATGCTTGAATGTGGTAGAAGCTTTGATTAAAGGATCAGTATGGGTTGTCTGGTATGAGAAGAGCGTCATAACATCATCATACAGCTACAGCTGTACAATCTTCTAGATGATGTGATTCCTACCAAATGTCAACCTAACTAGCCTTTATGATGGACCCCTCATCAACTGCTTTAGACCCCCTTGTAATCAGGCCTGGATTTGTGGGAAGGCCACAAAAGCCCAGGCCTAGGGTGGCAGGATTTTAGGGGCGGCATACCACCCAGCTGCATCCACATTGGTTCTGAAGCACTGGTGAAATGCAGGAAATTAGATATTTTTTTAAATTTCCACATATCAATCTTCAGTGTTCTGGGCCTGAAGAAGGAAATTTGCCCATGCGCACGTATCAAGTGGAGGGTAGGAGCAGTGGTGGGCCGATGATGGGCCGATGATGAGGAAATCTGGCCCTGCTAGGGTTGGCACCTTTTCTGGATAAAAATACCGGCCTTCCTATATTTTTAAGGATTTTCTCTATAAATAACATTGTATCAAGCAACATTTTTACCGGCCAGGCCGGTAAAATACCGGTCAGATGGCAACCCTAGGCCCTGCTTGTAATCCC
The DNA here is from genome assembly GCF_017654675.1 of Xenopus laevis. Taxonomy (NCBI): domain Eukaryota; kingdom Metazoa; phylum Chordata; class Amphibia; order Anura; family Pipidae; genus Xenopus; species Xenopus laevis. The sequence continues at coordinate 72,960,388 of NC_054385.1, forward strand.
TTTATATTATTAGAGAGAGAGAGGGCAGATAGTGGTTGAATGCTTTAAGTGCCCCCAAATCAAAGAAACATGCAGCGAACAACAGATGGTTGAAGTGAGCCACACAGGGCACTATCTTATTATATGGCAGGGTATGGAGAGCACAAGCTCTTAGGGGCAAATCCTCTTCCTCAGATGTACCTTACTTGCTATTTCTCTACCAGAACATTCCATACAGTTTTACAAGGCTGAACTTGGATTTTCCTTGAATAAAAAATTGATAAAACATCTTGATAAAAAAAAGATGTAATCAGGGCCGGATTTACATAGTGGGCACCCCTAGGCCCACTACCGTTTGTTGCCCCTTTCCCCTCCAGGGGGACTGGAGCAATGAGGATTGGCGCATGGGAAATTTAAAAAGTGATTGAATCTCCAGCGCATCCCCAGTGTTTTTGAACTAATGTGGGTGTGATTGGGAAGCATGACGCCCCCCTAAAATCCTGCCGCCCTAGGCCCGGGCCTAGATGGCCTTTCCGGGCCTGGATGTAATAACTAAAAAATCATTTGCAGGCGTAGTTCATCAGAAAGTCTTTGTACCATATCTGAAGTGGGCTGAAAGAGGACACAGATTGACATGCCAAAATAAAACAGAGGACATTTCTGCTAAGAAAATCCAAAATCATTCTCTGCAGATGGTCAATTTTAAAACCAGAAACAAGGACACATGTCCAAAACGAGTGAGTGTCCTCCTAAATGAACCATGCAGTTTCAGCCTCCTTTAATAACTCTACCCACCCAGAAAATGTTTCTATGCAATAGTAACCCTGATTGGCTATATAGTCTATGTATATTTCCAAGAATTCAAACTCTTTAAATGTTTCCAATTACTGTTTCTTTAAATAATCAAATTTAGACGTGACTAACAGAGTCCTCCAATGCTTTTGCTCTTATGAATTCCCACTCCCACACGCAGCTCCCGCTTTGCCACACTCAATGTGAAGGCTAAAACCACGCTGAGACGATCATGGGGATTTTTTTGGCATATCTGTCAAATTGCCCCGTTGCTGTTGGATAACTTTTTGCATCATAGTTATCCAATTGGCTCACTAGCCTTGCCGGCAGGCGATTTGCAGACAGAATATGTTCCCAGTTGGCGATTGGCTAGCTGTACAGCCGGCTAATCTGTGATTGGGTGAGGGTAGTAGTGAATTGTTGAGGAAAGATGGCGGCCTCTTTGGTGCCCGTGTGCGGGAGGTCGGTGCGACTTTTGCGGTTATTGGGGCACAGGGCGGAGTTGAGGTTCCGAGCATTAAGCTCAGAGCAGAGAGCCGAAGGTGGGCTGACGGGGTCGGTGCTGCAGGAGAAGTTACAGAGGCGAGACAATGAGGTAAGGCTTCAATAGAACCGGTGACCTAACAATTCGTGCCATGTGAGATGGGTAACCCATAACCTTGTAAGACACGCCTAGTATTCTGATCTCATCCTCTGGCTCTGTGTGGCATGTATGCTGCTACCTTGTAGGCTGGCCACCAGAAGATATAAACCAGGGGTACTTCTGTCCTGCTTACAGTGGGCTAGGCTTAATCTGATGAAGTACAGTGACACGAAACGCGTCAGACCTCATGGTGCTGTGTAATTTGGTGTACCAAGATGTTTGAATAAAGGAGATTTGTTTTAAATGCTGAATTGGAAACGAGCAATTCTGTTCTTAGAGGGCCCTGGAATGCGCCGTCCAACCAATATACTATAGGCGCAAGGGTAGACTAGCTCTGTGCCATAATTGCTCTGATGAACTGTGCCAGGCAAATTCGTTCTAATGGAGAGCAGGGGGAGCTGTAGTTGGCTTCCCAGCATCACTCTTGCACTATCCCTAAAATCCATGTCTTTTATAAAGGTCCAAAACCCCCAGAAATGTCTGTAGTACTGATTTCAACTAATATCAGCCAATAAAATGTTGCCTTAATGAAAGAAATTTTAATTCTAAGCAATTTACCCATATACATTAATTACACAATTATCTTTCCATTGTCTACCCTGGCAGTTCTATTTTTGAAACATTGTAGCAGAATCAAGCTTATAAAAGGGCACCCATCCACCTGAATTATTTTTACCATAATAAAGCCCACACTCCATTTGGGGGGATTCCAAAATATACCTCTCACCAGCACTAGGTCTCCTGCATGGGGAGGGAGACTCAAGCTCTGGTGGGGTAAAAACATTCAGGATGATCAGTGCCCTTTAACAGCCCTGTGAAGGACAAATAAGGCTGACTACTGTTACATTGTTCTATGGAGTCAAACCTAGAGACTAGAAAGGTACAGAGATACAGTATACTGCTTTTAGCAGAAATTATTTCACAAAAAATTGAAGAACAGAAAAGTTTTGTAAACAAATAGAATTTTCTTTCACAATGCAAAATATTGTTTTTGGGTTTATGTGCCTTTAAGATAAGAGGTCATCAGATTGGTCTGGGTTTGGTGTAGGTGATCAAACTTTAGTCAATATATAGGGAATAATGTGCCTCATATAGTAAATTATAAATATATTAGAAGTTACTGAGGAGTTTCGTGACCATATGAAGCATCTAATCTACAGGTTCAGTTCTTTTATGAAGTTCATGAGACTTTGAGGTTATTTGCTAATATCCTCATATTTTATGTCAGGATACATTATTTTTTATGATAAACAAGTCAAGTCATGCAAATTAACACACTGAGCACCGATTATAATCAACGACATCCCTAAGCAACCCTTATAAGTATATAATACAAAAGAGCCATGAATATCCTGTAAATTATATAGTGAATAAAGCACCTCTTTGCATCTTGTAAAATGTAAGGATATTATAAGTTACCGAAGAGTCTCCACGGTAACTTCTGATATCCTCATATTTTGCAACTGGGGGTACTTTATTTATTATAATACACAAGTTTCAGTGAGTCATGTGACAGAAATGACATCAGAGCTCACCGTTTATAAATGACAACATCAGAACTCACCATTTATAAGGATATAATTTACAAGATATTCATGGCTTTTGTGTATTATACACAAAAGCCATGAATATCTTGTAAATTATATAGTGGATAATGTACCCCCTACTGTAATTTATAAAGATATTAAAAGTCACGAGGAGTTATGTGACCATATTTTTATACAGGTCACATAACTCCGAGGTGACTTCTGATATCTTTATAAATTTCTAGTAGGGGGTACATTATGCATTATAATCTACATTTTGTGGAGGGGTTGAAGTCGAAAATTCTGGCGTCCATTCCGGAAGCGACAGTGTCAGAACGCGCCGTTTATAAGGATAGAATTTACAGTCTGGTCCCATAGGGAAATGACCAGAATGTAGATTATATCCTTATAAACGGTGAGTTCTGATTTCATTTCTGTCACATGACTCACTGAAACGTGTGTATTATAATAAATAAAGTACCCCCAGTTCAAAATATGAAGATATTAGAAGTTACCGCGGAGTTCCATGACCTGTATAAAAACACTTGGCCTTCGGCCTCGTGTTTTTATATGGTCATGAAACTCCTCGGTAACTTATAATATCCTTATAATACACAAAAGTCACGAATATCCTGTAAATTATATCCTTATAAACGGTGAGTTCTGATGTCATCAGTTATAAACGGTGAGTTCTGATGTCATTTCTGTCACATGACTCGCTGAAATTGTGTATAATTGTGTATAATAAATAAAGTACCCCCAGTTGTAAAATATGAGGATATTAGAAGTTACCTCGGAGTTCCATGACCTGTATAAAAAGAGCTTACAGCAACCACAGCGGCAAATTGCTATTCTATGCCTGCTGGACCCAAATGGGCATTCCCACACTACAGTATCACTAACTGAACTATCTTATGCACTGATCTTTACTTGCCTTTGCTCATCACTGTATTCTATTCAGTTGCTGGAAGCCTCTGGCCCTGTGCCTTTCTATTTTTTCTGTTCCATGCCACCAAAATGTTTTGTCCAACCCTCCAATGCCATATTGTAATCTGTTTAAATTGCCCAGCATTCTCTTCCCTCCCACACCCAGACTTTGATTCTTTTCTACTGCTTTTTACGTTATGCATTATTTGTGTATATGTTAGGAATCTTCAGACACATCTGGTTCAGAGGAAAAACAGAAGAAACAGAAAGAAAACACAGCTAATGCCAAAAGGGTTATCCTGAGAGTTGCCGGGGTGCTTGGCATTGCGGGAAGTGGCGCACTTGTTTACATATTTGGTAAGTATATAGCATAGTATAGAAAAACTAAAGAATAAAACACAGTGACATACATGCAGAGATTTAGTGTTTAATATAATACATGTTTACAGTAGGTCTGCATGAGACTTGGCCTAGGAATTTACAATTTCCCCTATTAAACTTTACCATATTTCTTATATTTTCAGGCAGCAATTCTGTGGATGAGCAGGGAAACATGGTAAGACAATAAAACGGCAGTAATTTAGGCGATTGTTACCATCATGTTTGCTAAAGGGGAATTCCACACAATCATAACTTTAGCTTTTTGAAAAGTAAACATAATTTCAAGCAACATTGCAATATACATCAATTTAAAAATATTTTTTTTTCATGGTTTTTAATGGTTTGGAACCATTTCCTAAGCCTGCTGATCTGTCTGACTACTTTACTGAGCTGGCTGACTACTGTTACTTTGTATCAGCAGCCATCTGTCCTTAACCTGCATTCTCCAAACCCCACAATTCACGTGATTTCAATAAGGTATGGGACATCAAATTTGCAATGCATTGTGGGTTATGTAGTTCCTGCATGCTGTCTGTAAACTGTGGAGAAGTTGTTACAATTTGTAACATCGGTGTTTAGTCCCTCCTCCAGGATTTCAAATGATGTAGAAATAGAACTGTTAAACAGCTGTATTTCAGCATAAAAAATGGCATTTATTTATTATTGTTTATTATTTATTTATACTTTTTGAAGAAACGGATAACTTTGATGGGTATATTAGCGGTTTCTGTGTTATGTGGGATCTGGTTGCTACGGTTTGCTTTGTTCTAGCAACCAGGCAGTGATTAAGCTGAGAGAGTAGAAGATGAATAGAAAGATAAGTAATACAATATAACATGGAAGCCTCACAGAGTAAGTTTTTTTGGATACCTGAGACAATGACCCCATTTAAAAGATGCAAAATTGGAAAGAGAATAATTCAAAAACGGTGTAAAAAAATTACCTTCTTAAAAATCGATAATAATAGAACATTTTATATAACATGCTAACCCCCATATGTAATAAATGTCTCAAAGTTTGCACAGGAGCAGTAACCCACAGCAACCAGTACGATGTTTGTTTTTAAAAAGGTGACCAGTAAATCAGCTGATTGGTTGCTATGGGTTACTGCTCCTGAGCAAACTGTGTCTTTTATTATGCAAACTACATACTAGCTATCTCCTCATGGATAAACCAATGCCACCTCAAGTTCAACCTGGCTAAAACGGTGCTCATGGTTTTTCCACCTAAACCTAGCCCATCTCTTCCTTTCACCATTTCTATTGATGGAATGATCATTAACCCTGTTAATCAGCATGCTATTAATACTACTGCCAAAATCTGCTGCTTCTTTCTCCACAATATAGCCAAGATATGTCCCTCCCTTACACACATAACAGCCAAAGCACTTATCCTTGTCATTATCCTATCCCGTTTAGACTATTGCAACTACTACTAACCAGTTTTCCTGATTCCGATCTCTTTCCCCTCCAATCAATCTTAAACTCCACAACTAGGATCCTTACGCTGTCTCCTAAGAGAGAACCTATTCAACCCCAATTAAAATCCTAAGCACGGCTGCCTGTTAAGCAAAGGATAGCATATAAAATCCTTCTGTTAGCATTCAAAGCCCTTCACTCCTCTGCTCCTCACTACATTATGTTCCTGTCTGTCCCCTCAACTCCTCTCAGAGCCAGCTTATTTTCACACATTTCAGTTCCACTACCTGTTGTATTAAACCTTTCTATCTTTCTGCGCCTTACCTTTTGAATTCCATCTCTGAATTCCTTCATAAGGAGTGCTCTCTCAATCTATTCAAGAAATATAATTAAGTCTAATTCTGGTACCTATTGGACAATGCCTTTACCTTCTGCACTTTTTCCCATCCATTGTGTGCCAGTATGTTAGCCAGCCACCCACCCACTTAGACTGTAAGCTCTATGGGACAGGGACCTCCTTCCTACTGTGTCTCTTACCACATAGCACTTAAGCTCAATGTCCTTATATAAGCTCTGTGTGCTGTGCATATTTATTGTATCTATTTTGTGACTTGTCCTCTCTTTCAGTGCTTTTTATATATATTATACTTTTATATATTGCACTTTTATGCATTGTACGGCTCTGTGACTCCTTAAGAGCGTTTTACATAAAAGTTGTACTTACATAACCCACCAAATGTTAAAGGGATACTGTTATGGGAAAACTTGTTTTTTTCAAAACGCATCAGTTAATAGTGCTGCTCCAGCAGAATTCTGCACTGAAATCCAGACAGATTTTGTTATATTCACTTTTGAAATCTGACATGGGGGTAGACATATTGTCAATTTCCCAGCTGCCTCCAGTCATTTAACTTGTGCTCTGATAAACTTCAATCACTCTTTACTGCTGTACTGCAAGTTGGAGTGATATCACCCCCTCCCCCCCCCCAACAGCTTAACAACAAAACAATGGGAAGGTAACCAGATAGCAGCTCCCTAACACAAGATAACTGCTCCCTGGAAGATCTAAGAACAACACTTGATAGTAAAAGCCAAGTCCCACTGAGACTGATTCAGTTACATTAAGTAGGAGAAATAACAGCCTGCCAGAAAGTAATTCCATCCTAAAGTTCAGGAACAAGTCACATGACTGGGGCAGCTGGGAAACTGATAAAAAATTGAATATAAAAAAATCTGTTTGCTCTTTTGAAAAATGGATTTCAGTGCAGAATTCTGCTGGAGCAGCACTATTAACTGATGTGTTTTGGAAAAAACATGTTTTTCCATGACAGTATTCCTTTAACTTACTAGTGAACTATTTTTGATGGACTTGTGCTATGCAAGCTTTTAACCACTAGAGGTCACTATATTGCAAGCTTTTAAATGAAGATAGCTGTGGCCACTTCCTTTAATTTTGGGTAGGTGTAACCCTATCTTGGCCCAAAATGCCTTTTCCAGCTAGTGATTGTAGAACATTAGTCACACTGGACTCCTATTCCCAGATGGGCCCTTGCTAGGGCAGAGACACAGGGGCAGATTGGGGGAGATTAGTCGGCCGGCGACAAATCTCCTTTTCTTCGGGGCGACTAATCTCCCTGAACTACCTTCCCGCCTGCTAGAATGAAAATCGCCAGCGGGATGGCATTCGGAGCACTTTGTTTTCTGAAGTCGTCCGAAGTTTCCTCGTGTCAATAAAGCTGGCCATAGACGCAAAGATCCGATAGTACAAATCCTCGATTCGTACTATTTTCGGACTGTGTGTGGAGAGTCCTGACATTTTTCATCCCACATACATACATTTAAGCAGCCAATTCGGGTCCTTTAGGCTGATTCCACCGCTTATCTGCCCGTGTATGTTACCCTTCGACAGGCCTTCGCAATCGATATATGACAAAATCAGCCAGATCTCGATTGGGCAGGCTTGATCTTTCTGTTGGATCGAGTTCTGCATCAGCTCATTTATTCAGTCCTCTCTCTGACTTTTCATATCACCTTTGTTGTAATGCGATTGTATTGCATTACCACTATATCACCCACCCAAGGTGGGCCTGTTGGATTCGTCAAAAGATTCGCTCCTTTGGGGACATTGCCAAACAAGAGAATCTTAGTGTAATGCATCAGTAGATGATTCATGTTTTTTCTGCTGCCTTTTCATAGAAAAAGTCTTGTAATTAGACCCCTAGGTGTTGCTGGCATGTTGTTATGCTTAATCACACAAAGCTGTGATATATTATGTATAATGCCCCCTGCCATTATACAGCATATACTATTGGACAACTTGGTGTTGCCAGAAATTGAAAACTATATTAAAAATTAATTACATATTAATTACTAAAATGTAAAGGAGGAGGCAGCAGCTGCTAGTTTTTTTCATTAAAGATGCCTTTGGGGACCTTTGTCTTAAATTCCAGACTAACTTACTAAACAATGAAACTATTTAAAGGAAATTGAAACCCTCAAAACAAATGAATGTAAAATAGCTTGAAGTGCTCTTCTAAATTTTTAAGATAGTCATTTTTAAACTGCTAATATAATGCAGCTGAAACAATACCTTTGCTGGTCATTTCGGCTGACTTAAGAAGAATCGAATTGGTATAAAATAAATTTTGTGAGAAAAGCCAAGTCTTATTGTCTTGATGTTGCTCTTCTTAGAACTCATAAGAGAAATGTGTAATGGATTTTTTCTGTTTTCTACCTTAATTTTCTAAGCAGATCAAAATCACAAGGTGTTTCTTTTCTCACAAGGTTCATTTTCAGCTGATTGTAACCAGACAGCTGAAAATTACCATTTATAGCGTTAATTCAAATTCATTATATTGGCATTTTTTAAACTACCTGTACTTGAAACTAATAGAAAAAATATGTAAATAAAAATCAGTGCTACTGGAAATAGTCAGTGGATAAAAATTA